>NW_025544802.1:215954-307300 GCF_000150115.1 Histoplasma capsulatum G186AR
GCAAACCTTGCATCACATCCACATCCGCTTCCATAACTCGACATTTGCTGACGGAGGCTTCAAAAGAGGGGGAACTTGTCGCCAAGCTGAGGAGCAGCGGAGAATCGCACACTAATCCACACCTTAGAGTATCCATGTCCAGGAAGTTGAACAGAGACGTAAGACTCTTGGTTCAGTTCTCCCAACCAACGGAGATCGGCAGCGGAGTCTGGGAACACACGTCAACTGCAAACCTCCCTTCTTTGAGTTGTGTATCTCCTATCTTTATGCAAAGGAGCCTTACTGACTCTCCACTTTTGAGCGGCAGAGAATACTTCTAAATTGATTCCTGATGCATTTTCCTTTTGAGACTAGCTTATTGGTCCTCACTCTTTGTTACACATTCACGATTCATGATGCCCCTATGAAGCTGACAAGTCAAGTACTCTAGGTCAATGTTTAGGAGTATCAGAAGCTCTTGGGGAATATGCTTGCTATGTGTGTGCACAGCATATATACAGTACAACACTCCATTCTCATGTGTTTCATTCAACACTAGGTCAAATCAGCGTTACAACCCTTTTTCTACAAAAGCTGCTACGATTGTCAGTCAATGGACGGAAATCCGCCAAAACCTGGAATAACTAGTCAACGCAAATTTCAGGGCGGAAGAATGAGAGGAAGAATATGAGGTCTTGACGGTAAAGCCGCGATAACCCTAATTCGAACAGTTTCCTGCATCTCGGCGGCAAGCCTCTGCACGTACCATGCCATGACCCAGAGACCAATGATCCCACCTCTGCAGGAATGATGCATGGAAGTTTAGCTCCCGCATCCACGGATAGACTCGAAACATCAATTCATATCAGATCCGCCACTGATACCTCACTCCCTGAAACATGACCAATTGGACCATTACATACCATTAAGGCGAAATTATGGGACTCCGGAAAATAGCGAAGAACTCGGGATATCTCCACGGCATGCGCACGTACTTGGTGGAGTCCTGGATCTGTAGCTATGTCCAAGCCACCGTTAACGCCTATTGTAGTTGGTGTGGGGTAGCGCTGGAGGTTGAGGACCTTTCCGATGGAATTCTGCCAGAGAACTTGCATCAACCTTAAGGTTTACTGACGGAAATCTTGTTTGCTTTCCCCGGTGCGTCCGACTAGGCAACGCAAGCCGCATGGTCCGCGACAATAAGGCCTTCGCACGCGCACTGAACACACTGCACACTGCACGAAAACGTATTTTTCTGACAACCCTAAGGAACCATTTTCGTCGTTGACAAATCGAGCCCTGCCAAGGAGGAACCCATTCTCCTGCTGATACAATGTGTTGCGTACTTCATCAATATTCCTGCAAAGCATCATCTTACACGTCATAACCCAATTTGACTGGCATATCGCTCCGTCCCAGGCGACTGTCGTCATTATATACTGAAGAGGGTTGCTGTTTGGAATGACATTGACTGAGATTATGAGCGGGGAAGCTGGAGGTGTGTTGGATGCAGCAGGACTTTATGCCCTCCAGAGCACTCTCACCCGTGAAATTTCCAGTCAGTACTGTGTGCATGTAACGTACAGTGGTATATCTACACTTTCCGTACATTACATACATAATTCATCCAATGAGAAATCCAGTATATATTATCTATCCAATTCTAATCAATAAATATATTTCTAACAATAGACATATGTTTGCTGCCACAGCGCGGGCTGCGGCCAGGCTTTACCCCATGCATGACATTCGCATTCAAGGCTGGAAAACGCTTATGCGGGGCTCTTATCTCGCCCTGCAGCAATCCCTTTACGGTTAGAAAATAAAACCTCCATCAGGCGTATTAGCCCTAGAAGGGAAGTTCGTCTGGATAGATCGATCAAAAAGGAGACATACATTAAAGCTTGAGTTGTAACGTACTTACTTTACTTACTGTATGAACAAGGTTTAACAGCGATGAAGAAAAAGGTGAAGGGAACTAATAACTGCCGAATTATAAAGCCGGACACAGGCATGGTTATTAGGCTAAACCAACAAAAGGAAGGACAGAAGTGGAATCATGCGAAAGATAGAAAAGAGAAGAAAGAAAAAGGGAAACAAATAGTATGTCATGAGTCAATTCAGCCAAATCGAATTACCTCGCCCTAACCGCCATAACCTGACCTACCAATAGTAAATTGAAAAATTCCGAATAAACCCAACCATATTAAAAATCGAAAAAGGAAAAAAAAAATTTTGTTTCTCCACCCTGAGGCCTGCCCATTGGTAAGTAGGAAGTAAGGGGAAAGACGAGGGTGGGAAGAGAAAGAAAAACAAAGTCAACACCTGGGAAAGATAGATGAACCTTTTGTTTTAGGTTATTGGGCAAGCCAGGTATTGCCACGAAAGCCATCCGTAGTAGCTCATGTAGGTCATCTGCCTAATTAACACAAGTATAATACGAAAGAAATTAAGGAGGAAAAGGAAGAGAGCGAAATACAGTATAGGATGTTAATGGCAGATGGGGAACTGATGCACCGCTATGTTGGGAAGGTGGTGATCATAAAGGTGGGTGGGGGATTGGAGGATAAGGAGGTGAGAAAGAATGGGTAAGAATAGGGAAGGCCAGATGCCCCAAGCAAAAATTCTTTCAGATTGCGCCCAGCACAAACTAAGATAGCAGGAAAGCAAAGACAGAATGAGAAGAATAATGAGAATCCATTTATTTAGCGATACTGTTACTCATCATGCCTTGCTGCTGCTGCTGTTGCTGTTGATGCTGGATAGCCTGAGCCTGGGCCTGAGCTTGTGCCTGTGCCTGTGCCTGTGCCTGTGCCTGCGCTTGTTGGGCCCGTTGTTGACCCTCCCTTTTCATAAAGTCAAACAGATATTGTTTGGCGATTTTCTCTACTTGTTCTTGGAACTGCTGGCGAACGGCATCGTGCCAGCCGGACGGATGACCAAATTGCTGTATGAGTTTCGCGCGTACCTCGTTTTGAGCTTGTGGCAGCATGCGCTGCGTGTAGAGTAACCGGTAGCGAGGTGGAAGTGCTCCTTGGCCTTGCCCAACTACACCACTTGCTTGCGGCATCGCTTGCTGCGGTGGGAGTTGTTGCGGGCTCCCTTGCTGTTGGCCGTGAGGAGCTTGGGCCTGTGACATTTGCAGCTGTGCCAGCTGAGATCGCATGACATGTGCCTGATAAGCAGCTGCATTTGGGAACTGGTTCTGTTGCACCTGCTGCGGTTGGGTTTGCTGTTGTTGAGCTTGCTGTTGGGTTTGCTGCTGTTGTTGAATTTGCTGCTGCTGTTGGATTTGCTGCTGCTGTTGCGCCTGCGTCTGCGCCTGTTGCTGCATGAATATATTTGGGTGTTGTGGAGGCTGGGCATGCTGAATACTTTGCTGTGCGTGCATATTAGCCTGGAGCTGAAGCTGTGCCATCTGCTGAGGCGTGAACTGTTGAGCGCCAGCCTGGGCTTGCAAATTTCGCTGCATAATGAGTTGCTGCCTCTGCTGCAGGATAGCTTGCTGCTGTTGTTGCGGGGTCATCATCACACCATTCATTTGGGGATTGGCCATTATGGGATGATTCATAACAGGGGTCTGAGCCATGGTAGAAGCGCTGGGACTTGCATGTGTCATTCTCTGCGTGGGAGTTGCGTTGCGCATTATTGGTGTGGCATGTGGTATAGCAGGGGTCCCTTGCCCCATTTGTGGAGTACCATGTCTGCTCTGACCCTGTTGGCTTCGTGTATTAACCATCGGATGTGCCATAACAGCTGGATGGCTATGCTGTACACCTGATGTAACTTGAAGTGGACTTCCCACTCCTTGTGAGGAACCTGTTATAGCCATTGGAACTCCTTGGTTCATCTGAGGTCCCATCAAATTTCCTGCCAAAGGTGACGAACTATGAGGCGTTACATTCCGGACTGGTGGAGATGACTGTTGACCTTGGGACGCTGGAACCATTTGTCGAGGCTGCGGCTGATGAGGTATTCCCATAGCAGGGTTTCCACGGGACTGGGAGCGGGCCCGATTTTGTGCAACCAAAAGTTGGGCATGTGCTTGCACCTGAGCATGGTGTGCTGCTGCTGCCGCCATTTGCGCTCTTCTTTTATCTTCCCGGCTTTGTTCTTCTGCCAACCGCTGCTCTGTTGCACGTCGTTTCTCTTTCTCGGCTTCCTGCTGCAACCTTTTAGCGTGGTCTTGTTGAAGTTTCTTTTCGTGTTCGATTTTAGCTTTCTCTTCATGTTCATGGCGGATTTTCTCGAGAGTTTTGAATCTTGAAAATCTAGGTTCGAATGGAGCTGCACCACTTTCGTCATCAACATTAGGCTTCGCTCCCCCAGCGTTGCCAGAAGTGGAAGGCCCCAGCCTCTCATCCATGATAAGCATGAATCGTTCCTCTTCAGCAGCCAATGCTTCATCCGCAGCTAACTCTGCGACAGTCCGCCTTCTGGTCTTTGGCGAAGGCGGTTTGTTGCGATGTCGAGGATCTTCCAAAAACTTGAGAAGACTCGCACTCGCGGTCAATGAATCAACCGGCTCTAGGTAGAGCGGTGGAGCCGTGGCATGTATAAGTTTTGCCTCTGCTTCTAGAAGCTCTGATGGCTCAACCATCATCTTTTGTCTCTTTGCTGGAGGCGGACGGTCAGATATTGGAGAAGATGGAAGTGCAGATATACTAGGCGTTTGGACAGCAGATCCAGTTCGCGACGCGGGATATGCTTGAGACTGGCGACGATTTACTCGTGGATCAGGCGTCATGGACAACAACGTTAATTCTGCGAGTAGAGACTGAGGTGTGGGATGTAATACTGTGGTGAACACCTTGGGTTTCATGGCTGGTTGCTTTGAATTGCTAGACCCCGCTTTCACTCCATTGGGTACTACAGTGTCACTACTTGTTTCTGGTACCGGCTGCTCGTCTGCTTTATGGCTGCTACCTGTTGAAGATCCATTGGTGGTACGCTTTATCTTCGACTGATTCTGTTGCGGATATGGGACAAATGGTGAAGGAGTGATGTGCTGATTGTAATTGTGCAAGGAAAAAGGTGAGCTCTTCTCCCCCGAATTGGAATTGGACGAGGGGTTGGATTGCGTGGAGATGGATTTATGATCCACGACGCGGACAATGAGGCAATCTATTCAAAATTAACTCCGAAGCTTCAAAGATGTAAATAATAATAACAAATACTCACTCTCGTAGAAGCGGACTCCGCACCTCACCAACTCCTCAATCATGTCGTGAGGAACAGTGCCAGCCTTCAAGTGCTTCATGAAAATCTTCATTTCAGAGTTATAGGGAAAGCTGCCATCTTGCTGGTCGAAACGGAAGTGGGTGGGATGTAAATGTATAGTTAAGGATGGCGGAACTTTCGAGTATTTTTTGAGGATATAGGACGTAGTTTTCACTATGTGGTCGGAGTAAGTCAGCGTTTCATACTTTGTCGAGAGAAAAATTCACGATAGGGAACACGAACCATATGGCTCCGGAAACCTCTTCAGCTGATTTCGATCTGTAGTAGCTCCATCTGCGCCAGGATGCTTTATCGGCAGACGCTGTAAACGAGATGCAGAGTCTCCTGGTCTTTGAGCCTCTTTCCTTGGGCGCATTGGCTGGCGATTATTTGCGCCATTTGCGGCGGTAGCACTTATCGGAGTCACTGAGCCTGGCTGCTTGGCGAGCGAAGCACGATTCGAAGCCGAACCCAGTGGGGATGGAGATGGTTGTGAAGGCTTCGCGCCATTGATCCCAGTCTGGATGTAGGACGGAGGAGGGCGTTTGATTTTGGGCGCGGGAAGTTTCGTGGACACAGCTGTCGCCATGCTGGAAGACGCTTCCATGCAGTTAAGGAGGGCTCTACTGCTAGCGCCCGAATGCAACAGTTCAGACGCTATCAAACAGGACGGATAAGAATACTATAACCCCCGAATATTGGTAGAAAGCCGATGCGGGAGACATGTGGGGAGTAGGTGCGGATAACGGAACGGCGACCGGCACGCCCACGACCGGCTCCGGTGGACAACAGATTGAAGGAGGAGATGCCTATACAGCACAGTATACCGGGCGAGACGGCGGAACGCTAATGGAGTCAAGATATACTGCCAGTCTGATGGCTATCATCGTTGTATGAACTGTCGTTAATTGTCGTTGGTTGATGCCAAGGATGAGGCTCCATGGATGTCACCTGCTCTTATATCACGTGATTTACACGGATTCGAACTAGCGTCAACCTAGGTAGTTGACTAATTGATTTAGTTCAACCTCGGCGAAAAAGGAATCAAAAGTTACGCTGACGTAGTTGATTAAAACGGCGTGCAAGGAGTGTAAGACAAATTAGCATACTGGTTGATATTTGAAAATTGGAAGTAAAGGTATTATAAGTTGATTGACGAAATGACGAAAATGCGTTATCTCTTGAATGAAGGAGCATAAAATAAAATACAAAATACATGAAAAGATCATAAAGGAGATAGAATAGCCTAAAGGGGAAACAACCTAGAGATAAAAAGAGCCCCATTCAAATAAGTAGATAGAAGAAAATCGTACAAGAATGGATAATGAAAAATTGCCCGGGAGGGTGGTCATATCGTGAGTTAGGAAAACATCAAAAGGTTTTCTTTCACAGAAAGTGTCAGTAGAAGGGGATCCGGCACTATCATTCAGTCATGGCCACAGACACGCCGTCTCCAGTCTTCCCCAGTTCTTAGCCCATCAACCACATCAAGTCGCTTGCCTAGGCCTGTTACTCCTTCTTTCTGCCACCATTTTTCACCCTTATCTGCACCTAGTGCAGACTCGTCGTCACTATCTACCAACCCACCGCGCCCGCCCTCCGCGCCAACTACAACAACAACTTGTCGAACCCATGCGGTAATTTGGTTAACCGACTCACCGTCATTGCCGGTCATGCTTTCTTGGATATATACAATTTCTGGAGAGAGGTGTCGAAGCATGTGAACGTGTCCAGTTGGTGTGCTAAAGGGTAGAATCATTGTCTCCTTGTCGACCAGTGATTGGGCTTGGTTGTAGAGAGCCTTGAAAAGGGGCGACGCCGACCCGAAATCATCCCCTGCAGGGCGAGGTTCAATGATATCGAGGCTGGACACATCTTGTATGTTTTCTACAGTCCCCTCCTCCGGGGAAATGTTGGCGTAGGAAGAGGAAAGAGACGGTGTGGGTCGAGACGAACTTGGGGAATTGGATGAGTGAGCTTGCAACCCAGGAGCATATATCAAGACGAAAACTCGTGCAGTATCGGGTTCGACGTATTCAGGGAGATGGGACAGGATAGACTATTTAATAGTGGATTAGCTCCAACTACATCGATTAGCATTTTGAATAAGAAGCCTACATGTTCTGGTATTTGCCCTTCCGAATCGACTTGATCCTCCACAAATCCAACAGAAGACACCACGATGGCCACGGTTTTTCTAGACTTTGTTTTAGGTGCATGCGCCGTTGGAGCTACAGATGGAGGCGGCAATGCTCCTGTCATGGCGCGAGATCCCGCAGTCGCAAGAACACTTCGGGAATTCGCTTCTTCAGTCCATCGGGAATGGTCTTCAAAATCGTTCGGTCCCTCTTCGCGGATCGCAGTCAACGCACCTCCAACAACAGCTCCAGCAGCAGCCACTCCAGCAGCGACTCTCCTGCTAGCGCCATCGAACAGTTGCTGTGGACTTGGGGTTCGTCGCAATGCACCTTGGACTCGCGATATGACACTTGCATCTTCAGGGTGAGCTCCATCATGGGCCCCGGTCGCCTTCGCGTATCCACTTTCCGGCTGGCTGTTCTCAGCGCCAGGTTGAAATCCTCCTGGAACATTTTCATCCCTTCGTTTGTGGTGTTCCCTATCCTCGTAATAATCATCGTCATCTTCACCGTCGCGGCGTTCGCTCCATACCCAAGTAGCAAGGCTGACGGCGGCGACGCCGACAGTGAGAGCGAGAGGAAGCCAATAACCGAGAGCAGTCCTTCTACCGGTAGAACTAAAGCCACCGGGACCACTGTGGCGACGATGACCGTCGGAAAAAGGTTGGTTTGACATGGGAACAGAAGTATAACTGGTTTTTGTGCAAATAAGGGGGTAAATAATAGCAATGTCTAAGTATATCCACAAACCGGCGATCAATGCAGATGGCAAGAATGCCACATTGTAGTCCTCCACAAGAGGTAAGGGAAAAGGTGCAGGGGCTAAGGGGGCGTAGACAACGAAATCAGTGTTTATAAACCATGAACTACCCCGTACTGTATATAAGATTTCAACCTCGGAAATCGGCGAGCGCGTGTGTAGTTTCCCGTGTGCTGTTTGCGGGGATTAAACATGTGGCTGGGGACGCGAGCTGTGTTTGCATTGTTTGCTCGCTGCGAACATATAAGTCACGTGGTCATAACCAACGGAAAAATTGATCGAGACGATCTATCATATACATTTTGATATTGTGCCCTCCACTGCGATCCGGGACAGCGGCTGTCCGGAGTATATAGCTAAAAAAAAGCTGCCAGCGCGCAGATATTGAATCGGCACGGCTCTTCCTGCGGACACGCTCCTATTACCCTCAGCAAATTCGGCTGAACATTGATTGGCATCCCCGCTATTTTGCTAGACCCAAAGGAGCAGATAAGCGCCTACTAGGAATCACTCTTCTTTGTTCTGGGAAGCTGCTTATAATATAAATTTCCCCGGAAAGCTCAGGATACGGAGCCTGCGGGCGGGGTGTCATCCTGGAGATTGGGAGGACAGTGTGATCAACGCAGGTCGCGGGGCAAGTAGATCTCTTGTCAGCTTCTCCAATTGTCAGCTAGAAACATGCCTCATGCCTCTGTTGTACCCTATGCGGGGTTTCAGGCTCTCATACTCTGTGGCCCTGGCGTTTCTTTGAATACATTTACCTCAAACCCTGAGGAATTCCCCAAAGCCCTTGTTCCAATTGCGAACCGCCCTATGGTCTGGTACCCTTTAGACTGGTGCTATCGCATGGGCATTACAAGTAAGTGCTTCTGGAATATTTCACAGATTATTTATTTATTATTTAATCCTGATCTCCTCCAATGGGCGTTTTACCGCCATCAACATGGGATGCAAGAATGATTTTTGTATGTTGAGGGTGGATCGACTTGCGGATACATGCCGCATATGGTGCCCAGGTTGCCATATTCAAAGGAAACCTTACATTTCGTCATAATCAACTGCGGAAATCATTTCATTCAACACCCCACATACAATTGCTGCTTGTCGTTTGAAACGTTCTAATAAACGCCTCAGATATAACTCTTATTACTCCTCAGTCAAGTCAGCCCGCTCTAGAGGCTGCCCTATCGCAAAACCCACATCTTACATCGCTACCTTCTCCATCCCCATCAGTGCTTGCACCCCGAGACCTAACCTTCACTACTGGTACTTCGGAGCTTCTACGACTACCTGATGTGCAAGCATGTATCAGGTCCGATTTTATGCTTCTTCCTTGCGACCTAATATGTGACCTGCTTGGCGAATCGCTCCTCGAAGCGTGGATGTCAAGTCAAGGAGCTCTGGATGGTTCGTCAGTCGGTGAAGCGTTTTCAAGCCGCGTATCAAGCATGGTTGGCGTTGGCGGGGAGCATGGTGGAAGGAGAGGCGGTCTCGGGGTATGGTACCCCATGCCCACTTCCAAAGAAGAGAAGATCAAAGGGGAGGTGGCCGATTTCCTGGCCGTAACACCCCTAGATACAGATGATGCTGCCGTTGTAAATGGCGGACCAGGCGGGAACGGATCCGTCCGCGCCTCATTATCAAAACTTGTGTACGCTGCACCAATGGATACACTGAAAAACACAATGGCCGAGAAGAAGGCTTTCTTGATCCGCCCTTCACTCCTTAGAAACCATGGCAGAGTGAAGCTCTTAACCACCTACCGTGATGCTCATATCTACTTATTGCCGTACTGGGTGAAAGACATGGCTAAAAGAAACCAGAAATTCGAAAGCGTCAGCGAAGATTTGATAGGATGGTGGGCGAAGGCCGAATGGCAAACGGGCCTAGGCGAGAAATTAAGCCTACGAGAAGTTTTCAGCAACCAGGACACAAATAGCCGTGGTTTCGTAGCCGAAGAGCGTGTCGAGGAAGAAATCGACATCACAGCCATGTCTACAACAAAATCAAGTTCCCACTCCAATATCAACCCGGACGGCAGCAGCGCGACACATAAGCACACTCGACCGCGTCCAACCCAACACACCTTGCCTTTTCAACTAGACGATACCGTCAACCCTAACCCAGCATCCCCGCAAAAACTCTCCGTACCCCCAATCCTCGCCTACGTTCACCCCTCACAACCCTCCGCCCCTCTAATCCGGCGCGTGGACAGTTCCGCCCTCCTTCTGTCGACCTCACTCCGTCTGGCAAAACTCGACCCAATCAACGACGTTGGTCGCGAGGCTGCGTCCCCGTTCGCCCACATGAACAAAATCGCCCATCCAGCCGGCATCGCCCAGCGATGCACAGTCACCAAAGCCGACTGCCTGATCGCCGAGAACGTAACCGTCGAAGAAAAGTGTGTCATCAAGGAGTGTGTGATTGGCGCCAACTGCCACATTGCCACTGGTGCGCGACTGACGCGCTGCCTGCTCATGGATGGTGCTGTGGTGGACCAGCGCTGTCAGCTTACAGGCTGTATTATTGGGCGACGTTGCAGGATTGGGCGCGAGTCTGTGCTGAAGGAATGTGAGGTGCAGGATGGGAATGTTGTTCCTGAGGAGACAGAGGCGAGCGGGGAGAAGTTTATGGTTTTTGAGGGCTTGGATGGAGATATGGATGACACAGATATGGATGGCGATATGGATGGCGATACGGATGAGCATGGGACGGGTTGAGTCCGAGTGATGATTAAAAATGAAAATACCCGTGAAATGGATGCACTAAACTGATCGATGGAAAATGAATGGCCGTCATGTCTTCCCCCCACCTAACCCAACACACTTTTTTCTATCTCGGAATATTACCTCAGTGTGGATGAAAATTAGCAATAAATAATAGAAAGCAACGGTGATGTATCCTCCCCTCTTGGGAAAGGAATTATCTTGTGTGTATTGCCAGCTTAGGTGGATGATATCCACGTCCGCAAGAGCCCCACGGGCGTTACATTCGAAATGCACATACTTTGCGCAAATTTTCCATCACAATACCGTTTAGGTAACTGGGGAAACAAGGCTCGTAGAAGGAAATGCATTCATTCGTACAGGTTTGAAGAAATGAAGAAGAAATGAACAAAAATCGGAGCAAGCAAATACCCTCCCATCCCGCACTTAGCAAATATGCAAATCCCCCCCTCAAAAGAACAACAACAACAACGTAAATACATCCGCAATATCTCGATATAACCCCCGGGGACATACAGTATGGCATACCCTTATTTGCCTCCGTGATAAAAATACATGAGCAAATAGAAGGCAAAAATAAACCAGTAAAATAAACCAATACCAGAAGCAAAACATAACATCGAGCACGAACTAAGCTGGGCTGGTTGTTTCAATTATTGAAACAATTGCTGAATGGTTAGAGCTTTAGAGTAGACGGCAGAGGAGAGTTCTACAGCGTAGAAAGCCAACAGGGAGCCGGACCGCTGGTAGCTTCACATATACATATCCCTTACTGGGCTGAAGTAGGATCAATGCCTGCAAGTCCATCCGGCTCTCAAACTAGGAGTTCCCGGCAATGCTAGTTATTAACCCATGAAAAGTGGCGTAATATAATCCAATGTAGGACTGCAAATCGTGAAATAAGATCTGAAAAGGAAGAAAAGTGAAAACCTGATAAATCCTGGCAGAGTAAATGGAAGAATGGAAATGACGGAATCCATTAATTTCCCTGTAGTCATCCAGAGACTTGGGGTTCGCATTCCTCCGGGTCTGGCTAAGCAGGCTTGCAGAATGTGTTTTTCAGTCACTACACCCATCAGAAGCAGGCTTCTTACCTAGCTTTATGGACTCCTGCGAATCTTTTTGGCTTTTTCTCTTGCATTGCGGGACTTGAAGGATCGGAGAGGGTCCTTGGGGTCTTTTAACTTTTCTTGTAGGCAGTTTTCGTAAGTTATATTCGCGCACGAACATTTTTTTCTCCCTTCGCGGAGGTTTGAGTGTTGGGCTCTCGAGACAGAAGTCCGAGGCTTCATGTTTCTTGAAAATTTTCTGCTCAGCCGGGTGGCAAGGCGATGGAGATAAGAGCAGGTCAGGCAAAAATTCATTGGAATCTACCAGCTCATCAAATTCAGACTGAGATAATTCTGGGGGGAAATCTTTATGGAAATCCAGGCGGCGAACAGTAGAATGAATCTGTGAAGAAACAGGGTTGGATATAATATAATGTGATAAAGAGCCAAGGAACCTCAAGTCAACAACACTTTGGTCCCTAGAGGTTTCTCCACGAGGAGCAGGGCATGGGCTCGCATAATCTCCGCCATCGCGGTACCACTCATCGAAATTTAAATTGTTGGCGGACTTCTGTGTATCAGAGTTCATAGTCGGGGTGTAAAATTGCCTAGGTCTTTCATTCAATGGAGTCACGAACGGAACACGCGGATTCGCCGCGGAATTTGAATTACATTGTTGGTCAACAAAAGCATTTCCCACTGATTTCAAGGATGAATTAGTTTGGAAAGTGTTGCACAATGGAGAACAAGAAATTGAAGTTTCGGGGGAAGGGGGTTTTGATGGCGCCGGGGTTTGTGGAGCGAATGAGGAGACGTCCCCGTTTTGTGAAACGCCGGCGAATAGGTCTCCATTTTGGTCTGCATGAAGATGTGGAAGATTAGAATCGATAAGCAAATCATATTGTGTGCTTGTGGCATCCTTGGGTAGAGTTAAAAATTTCGGATTGACCGTACAAGATTGCCCCAGTTCTTGATGTGGGGTGGGCTGGGCATATTGAACAGCAGGTACATTAAATCTTGTGGAGGCGTTAACCTCAGCATCCACAGTAGCCGCAATTCCAAACCCCCGTGAAGGCAACCCGGAGTTTGTTTTACACTCTGAGGACAAAGCTTCAGAATCTAGCGATAAAGCCCCCGGAATGGTAGAAGAAACTCCTGGAAGAAATACCGAGTCCTCATCAAGTGGTGAAATTTCTGGTAGATCATATAGTGACATCCTTTCCTGCATTCGAGATTCAATATCGAAAATAGTGTTGAACAGGCATCGGTGGGGTGTATGGGGGGAAGTAGGAAGGTAGGATCTGGTGCAAGGGCTGTTTAGTGGATGTGTAATGTCGAGGTCAGGGTGGCTTTGATCCTTTGGTCAATATTGGGCGCGATCTCAAAACTTGTATTATCCCAAACTCAGCAGTCATACAGATATATGAAATAAAGTAATGAGAGGATGAAGAAAGAAGGAAAAGGACTACGACGAGCCAAAAGAGGACATCTTATAGCTCCTGACATTCACAGTCAAGTTGCATCATTGCGGCCATTCACTTGCCATGTGTTTTCATGGAGGGAAAAAGCAGAGAAAGTTCCTGCTTCGCCCAGAGGGAAAGGAATGGGTATGTTCCAGAGGAGGTTTCTGGAATATCCCGAAGAGAACGGCATGATGTGATGGATTATGGATGTCAGATATCACCGGTGTGGTGGGTCTGATGCAGCGGACTCCCCGCGACAAACTTCACAAGACGCTATGGAAAATACCTAGATTCCCTGGAATTAGCAAATCAATAATACAATTTAAAGGTGGATGAAGAAATCGTCGATAAGATGTTTCCGGAGTGTTCATCAATGACAGCATTGGTGTTCTTGGCGACGACCAGTTGGCCGTGACGTCATTGTTGTGGTTGCGCGGGAGGAGCCGCGTCAAGGCAATTATCACGTGGCAATAACCGCGTTCATGAGTCAGCGACGGGTTTTAGCGTGTTTAGTATATTTGCCCCTTTTGGCTCCTATCCAGAACATTCTCCAAAATTTGTTAACAGACACTGTCTCAGGATAATATTAACCCCAACAAATTATGCAGTTATTTTATGACATTTATGTGACACTACACGCGGCAAGATCCAAAATAACACGCCCTAACGACACACCCGAGCTATCCGACTCGCACAAGATGGGAGACGACAATCACATCAGTATATCAGATTGCAATCCTGCCTCCTGAGCTGGCAGCGTGGTACGCAAACTTCCGCGTTCAACATAGTGCCCGACAATCTACAGTGAATGCTGGGTTTGTCCGAATCTCTTGGAGGTTGTAGCTGAGGGGCAACCTCCTCGTGAAGTTGAATTTCCACAGCAAGAGATGGAGACGAACGGATAATTTTCTAGGTTCGATGAGACATCCTTTTATAACACTTATTACACTTATTATGTATCTTATGTTTTTTGTTTTCTTTGCATGCTTTCTTTTTTGCAGTTCCGTTCAACTGACTGGAAAGATATCCAAGGGGCATCCTGCAGGCACACAGTCATCATTGTGCCGTTCAACACTGAATGCATGGATCGTCAAACCATACCTCGAATTTCCAGTTGCTAAAACTCAGCTTCGAACGAGAGCCACTTAACATCTACCAGAAGCAAAAAGTTCATCAAATCATATCATCTTGAGAGACCCATTTTCTGCTCTTAGAACTAACCCCCACCATCTTAGTTTTGGATTAGGAGGAGTAATATCGGTTGGAATAATTGTATCTCTGCGGAGCATTATCACACCGATATAATTTCCCCGTAAATGGGTTATTAATCTAAACCAAACAAGCCCAAACATCGGTGCATAGCCCCCGCAGCCAACTACTCTCAAGCCCGGAAGCCAATTGATAATTCTACTCTTCCATATGGACCTTTATACACCTTCCCGATCAATCCTGGAACTGCCAGATAGCCTGCCTGGCACAAAGGCGAGTGAAGGCGATTACCTCAGCAAAGACATCCTGAATGATCAATGCTGGTACGGGGAGCTAGTCCGTAATAGGAAGCCCAAAACTCCCATCTTCCATGAAATCAAGAGACAACCATAATCTTTACTTCTTGTTTTGAAATTGACGGTCGACAGCTATTAGTGTCTTCAAGGGGCTGCTCTCTTCGTTGATATGACGATATCAGAATGGTTGGTCCGTGCTAACCGGGACTCTGGACTGCCATCCATTTCCCTTTATATGTGTCCTCAACCTCTGACAAACACCCTATTTTCTTGATCTATATCCATATATACCAGTTATATATAAATGAAAAAAAGTTTTGAAACCTACTCGCACACTGTCGATCTATACATTCTACGCTTCCCTGAAGCTCTTCTTCCTATTTGATCCATCCTTTAACCCTCTTGTCCCACCCAACCCAAAACCAGCCCACTCTTTCCCTTGGTACCCCGATTTCGAAGTCCCATCTATCTGTATCGCATGAAACGAACAATGTATTTATTCCATTTCGCTTTTACACAGGCTACAGCAGCATACACCCCGCAAGGCATCAGTTATCGAATGAACAACGTATGTTGTTAGCGTCCTCCCATATTCTCTATCTCTTCCATGCATTGGCTGCACTGTACGCCTCCCCCTCTTTTTTTACCTAATGAGCAATTGAGAAAGGTTGTACTTACCACCGTTGGAAAGTCAGGGGAGGATCAAAAACAATAAAAATAAGAAAAAAGACAGGGGGTGAGACTCTTCCCTCCCCTCGTCCCGCTACCACGGCCTCGCCCTGTATACAAATAGGAAGGGTGTAAGTTGGGCAAGATGTTACACCACTCGAAACAAAACACAAATAAATAAATAAATGAAGCCCCTTTATTCAATAACATCAGGAACAAGTTTTTGTTCCTGGGCCTGATTTCAGGTATATATATTTACATATATACATACGGAGTATACATGTATACATGTACAGTGCATGCACAATCCGTAGCCACCTTGCATATAACATACTTTTTCATTGATCAAAGGGGTAAACAACCAAAACTCAAACCTTAAAAAAGAAGCTTTGGAACCTGGAACTTACTTGATCAACCAACAGTAACAAGTTGCAAAAATAGATAAAGAAGTATAATAAAATTTTACAAAAGAACAAGGCTCTTGTTTCGTTTCACCACCCCCACTGGCGGCTCGTAGCCCGATCTTTTTTTGCATATTGTTTGAATATATAGATGTTAGATTTTATTTTATTTTCGTCAATCAATTAATCATTCGTTCATTCAATCAGCGACATCGTCCGACTGGCTGCGAGGAACAGGTGAAATAAATAAAAAGGGAGGGGGAACACACAGGAATGTGGGGAGGGAGCCGCGGGAAAACAAGCAAGCAAGCAAGCATTCTGCATATGTACTGGACAGTACACCCAAATGTTATTTTACAAACCCCCCAAGAGACCACTGACCACTGATCAACTGATCGGTGAGAACGAAATACCCCATGATCTGCACAGCTTACGATGTGTGCTGATCTGACTTTCTTGAAGTGGGGCGCGGGAAGAGGGTGGGCCAGGAAGGGAAAGGAAGGAGGAACCTGGAAAGGGACCGGTGTTGGCAGATGATCGTTTGTCTCTGGAGAAAAAACAAATATATTTATTTGCTTTTCAACCATAGGACGGGATTTTCAGGGAATAATCATGGGAGACATCTGAGAAAAAAAGGATGACGCTGGAGTCTTGAGCCAAGGACATGACGGGATTGGCTGGGGGATGACATGGAGGCTCTGCTGCTGACGGTTTCAGGACTTTTGGAGCTTGGAGTTTATTTTTATTTCGTAGTGGCAAGTGCATCGCCGTCATCATGCAAGCGGGGAAGAACTATCAAGAAGAGAATAAGTAGAAATGAATAAAGTACCAAGGCTATCAATATAAATAAATAAACAAATAATAAATAAATAAAAAAGTCTGGGGAAAAGTAAGGAGGAAAAAACTTGTTTGATGCGGATAGCCTATCCATTGAATATCAAGATATCTATCTGCAGAAGACATGTGCCTTGCTTCCTGAATAATAATAAATACCAAAAATAAGTTAGCTAATGATTCCATCTTCTGTCGTGTTTCCATTATTTCCTTCCTTACATCTCTCAAGTATAAACGCTAAGTTACTCTGCACAGACCAGATCAACTGAACTTAGCTTGTATCACAAGTGGGCCCAACGAAATATAAGCTCCTCTCTCAATATACCATATCATTCTGCATTATTGGGATTCAGGGTGAGGATCTGATAAAAAAAAATATATGTCGATCGAAAATCAAACCAAACAAATCTACCCCATGAAAAAGGTGAACATGGACTAACTAGCGACGTGCGTTTTTTGATTTGAAAACGCTCGTGTCTAGCGAATAGACTCGAGACTAGCGCTAGCGACCCCTAGAATCAGGAGAAACCAGGAGCTTGCATGACTGCGTAATATTGCACCACTCAGCGGAGTAACTAACCGACGCAGGTTTCAAGGAGGAGCGGGGGGACCCTCTTTTATCCCCTCCTGTTTCTGCAATTCTTACCACGTCGGGGAACAGAGCGGAGGAGAGGGCAGAGGATGGGATGGACTGGTGTTAGAAAAGATACAGTACATTGCGTAGGGGATCTTTTCCTCAAGGCTCGCTGTTCCTAAAATGGCTTCTGTCCTACACAACATCCAGCATGAAATAATAAATAGACAGATAGACAGATATACTGATATGCAGATATAAATAAATAAATACAACCTATTTCGGGACCCAGTGGATGACCTCCAAAACCCACGTCCTGCCAACGCCCTCAGCTTCCTTTCATTTGAATTTTTTGATATTTGATGCCCCCTATATTCCCCATATTACCTTACGTCTCGTACAGTCCATCCACCTGTCTCTTCCGGGTAAGTTGTACCAGCCTGAGCACTATGGTTTGTGACATCCGCTGTCTCCACGAACCATCCATTATCCGGCGTTTCCCAGGGCTGCCTGGCACTGTATGGAGATACTGTAAGATAAAATCAGGAAAAGTAATGTAAGGTACGGTAAGCCAAGATAATATCGGTGCGTGACTCGCTGTAAAGGGCAGGGAAGCTGTCCGAAGCGTCCACCGCTAGGCGGGATGCGGCGTAGTGGCTGTATCAACAGCCCAAAGGTTTTACAACGGTATGTAACCAGCCAGTCAGGAGTGATCCTGGGTATCAATGTTTCAGGCTGCTGGAGTCCGTAACAATCGCCCGTACCAACACCTGTACCAGCGCCCGTACCGTCCTGGTGCCTCAACCATCTCCGTCTCCCATCTCCATCCTCACCTCCTCTCCTCTCCTCTCTCCTCTCCTCTCTCCTCTCCTCTCTCAGCTTCGCTGGCGTTGACCTTGTCATCCGTCATCCTCACCCCCGTCCCGGTCCCGGTCCCCTTCCTCTTCCTCCTCTTCCTCCTCTTTCTCCCGTGTGTGCCCTGGAGGAATAGGCCCGTGGTTCTCTCTTCGTTCAGCTTGTTCTGTCTCCTTCTTTTAATCTCTATCTCCTTTCGTTCAGTTGATATATTTTTTGCCTGTCACTACTCTTTTCTTTCTTCATGGCTTGATTCTGTGTTTCTTCACCCTCTTCTTCACCATCTCGTTTTACTTTCCTTTTCATTTTGAATCTCACTTGCATACTTCCCTGAGCTCCTTGGGATCCTCATCTCGCATCGCCTCGTTTAAACAACTATCCTCTCCATCGTGTCCCGTTCTTGTTGCTGCAGTTGTTTTCTTTCCATTCGTTTGACATTATATGGCCTCTTTGGACCTAAGCATCGTATAATTTTATCCTTTTCAATCGTTTCTCTTTTTAAAAAACTGCTTTACAATCGTGATCTTGGTAGGTCTCCTTTCTTACTATCCTCCCAACTGCCTAGTGCTTTGGCTTTTCTATCTATTCCCGACTCTCGCCTTGGAATGCGTGAACACAACGAAAGGACTACCCTAGCTCGCACAATAACATCGGTACCCGTCCTGTCCTACCCCTACCTACATTACCCTCCAATTCCTCCTCAATTGGTTTCCCCAACGCTTCCTAACCTACTACTCGAATTCTCTGACTTCCTCTCAACTTGACTTTCGACATACTATTGGTGGATGCCTCAGCTGACCTATTAATTTCAAGGTTGCAGGTTTGTTCTAGTTGGCCTCTATCATCTTGTCCCCCAATCAGCAGAACGCGTTGTGGTGGATATATCTACATCACCGAATTCCCTACCTATCGTGCCTCTTGATCCAAGAGTCAAATTGCCAGAAGTATCTCCGTTCACCTTTTTCTTCCATTAAATATACCGCGTGATTCCAATCATGGCTGCATTGGTACAAACGATTCCCCAGCAGACCAACTCCATCACTCTGCTGCAGCCTCGCGCCTCTTCTACTGGCACCTTTCCATCCCCCACAACTTCAACACTACAGCAGCATTCACAAATGTCTCGAAACCAGCAGCCGTCTAGGGCATCACATAACAATGTGTTGGAAAATGGGAATGGGAATGGGATTGGTTATAGGACTTCACAGGCTGGACATCCTGTTGCTCCTTACGCCTTCACTAGCACTCCCAGTTTGACGAATACTGGCAGCTCTCACATGCGTCAGAATGGCCCCCATCACCTAAAAACGGAGGATAGAGCGGTATCTGCTCCTTCGACAGTACATACCCAAGCAAACCCTACTTACCCGGGCCTGATTCCCTCTCGTGTGCATTTCCCTGCTGCTGGTTCGGTATCTAATACTTTCCCTACCATCCCGTCCTCTGTTATATCCCAAGTTTCGAAAGACGACTCTGCAATCCCAACAAGACAACGAACCAGTGAACCTCCTGCTCGGCCTTTGTCTTCAATTGGGCTTACATCTCCCGCTGCTTCTGCTAAACCTTCTCCAGATCGTTACCGTCGTGGTCAACGACGAGCTGAAACCCAGAATGGGCTTATGCAGACTTCGTCGCCTGTAGCAAACGGACCCTTGCAGTCCAGTTTTGGCCCCAGTATAAAGCAAGGAGCCCCCCCATCTCACTTCAGAGGTGTCAGTGCAGATGATGGGTCCGTTAACAAGTCACAATCATCAGAGCAAGCCAAGCGCTACAGACGTAGGAGCTTGGGCAGTCTAGACATGACCCCGGTAAACGTATCAGAACAAAAATCAGTCTCCGAAACACAAATTTCATTAGACACCAAAGATTTGACTCTCCAAAACGTCGATCAGCAGCCCCATTCTGCTCAATCATACTCCCATTCCCACAAGGGTAGCGCTGAAAGTGTCTCATCCACCAGATCGTCACCTCCAACTGTAAGCCTGCTTCCAGTATTTTTATTTCACCTGCCTTTGTGTTTATGACTAACATATATTATTTTGGGAGCAAAAGGGAAAACGAGCTCCTCCAGTTTCATCGCCCACTACACTGAAACTAGATCACAAACTCATTGAAAATCCGAAACGTGTCACAAATCCTTCTCCTTTGTCCCAACCGGTGGATATGAGCTCTGAATCTTCAGAAACAAAGCACCCCACTACCACGAACTCCGCAACTAAAACACCTTCTGCAATGCAAGAACAGTCCTCATCTCCTTCACAAGGTAAAACACAAAGTCCTGCTGCAAAGCGCCTGACAGAATTGTCAAAAAAAGGTTTCCATAAATCTGGAAAGTCAAGGCTACGAAGGGCACTGTCGTTTGGCAGTGTTGCGGAGCTTCGGGCCGCCAGTGCCCAGGAAGCTACACAAACTGGTCGACCTAGCCAAGAAGTGTCGCGAAAGCAACAACTCGACGAGGAATTGGGTGCGGAGCAAGCTGCAATTGCAGAGGAACAAGAAGCCAATGGACTTGGTGAGAGCATATATTCAGGGCAAGGTCATCTATTTTCGGGATCGATGGATAATCTGTCTATTTCTTCCACTGCCTCTTCGGCGTCGATTATGCTGAGGAAGATGGGCAAAGGCGTTAGAAACTCCACCCGGTCACTTGTCGGGCTCTTCAGACCTAAATCTACACCCAACACCATGAGGAATGCAACTGCACCTGCTGAACCTATGACGCCTCGGGTGTCCATAGTAAATGTGGAAGCGGAGCGCGATAACAATGTGGCACGGTCCAAGAATAGCACCTCGGTGCAGGTCAATGATAATAATAGTTATAATTACAATAATGAACCAGCAACATCGCCCTCAGCTCAGGGACGTACTTCTGTGGAAACCGGTAGCTCAGACACAGGAGGAGAACAAAGCTACGGTGCTGATAACGTTAACGCGGTCCGCAAGAGCATCATGGGAGGTGAAAGAGAGCGTGCTGAAGTTCTCGCTGCGGTGAGAAAGGGAATTCTGAAAAGTGAGCTTATCTCTTATCATTGATAAAAGGTATTCATGAAGGGGCATGTCCGTCTTAACATTGTTACGTTTCACCTATAGGATCTGGCACCGGCT
Organism: Histoplasma capsulatum G186AR; assembly: GCF_000150115.1. Classification (NCBI taxonomy): domain Eukaryota; kingdom Fungi; phylum Ascomycota; class Eurotiomycetes; order Onygenales; family Ajellomycetaceae; genus Histoplasma; species Histoplasma capsulatum. The sequence goes on from NW_025544802.1 coordinate 237,233, forward strand.
CCAACACCTCGTCTCCCACCCTTCGCCCGGTCGAGTTCAGAGGAGTTGACATGATTCCTGTTCCTCACATCCAGGACTCTCCTCACTCCAGCGCCCCAAGCACCCCCAATGGAGATCGTGATCACCCCCCGCGCTCTGGCCATCGACGGACGGATTCCATTACAATTGAAGGAGAAGATTACTTCCTCCCCTCTGGTCGATTCACTACATCCGACTCCTCAAGTGCACCCGTTACGCCACAAACCGCTGCGCGAAACATATCATTCAGTCCCCGCATCCAATTTCACGACACATGGCCTAGTGGAGAGTATGACCGTCGCGGAGATATTGCGACTTGCAATCGACTGACGCCGCTATTAGCACAGCAAATTAAAGAAGAGCTTAATACTTTCAAAATGGTTAGCCAATATTCCTCTAATCTATCCATTCGTGTGCACCTTAACTAACACCCAGTTCTTTACGCTATTCAGGAGATGGAAGTCCACGAATCCTCGAAGGTTTATACACACTTCTTCTAATGGGAAAAATTAAAAGAAAGGCAAAAAGATAAAAGGCTGCAACTGCATTCTAACCTGGTGGTGATGGGCGTTTTCTTTCCTTCCTGCACATTGCGTACTTGATTGAGTGTTTTGTCTGTTTCGCACAACATGCAACACGTAACTTGTCTTAGTGACCGTCCATTAATTCACCTCTTTCCCTCATTGCTTTCTTCCCTTTTCCAATGGAACGCATTTTCGAGCGTAACTCCAAATTTTTCACATCTCTTTCACTTTTTTTATGATGGTCCTGGGTTCCTTTTTTTCATTTAATTCATTTTTGTAAGTACGTCCGTCTCAGTACTCCTTGCTTCATGCTCTCGCTTTTCTCTCTGCGTCTCTGTCCATCCAGCAAACAGATGTGAATTTTTCTTCCCCCCCCACCTTTCCCTTGCTAGCATTTTTGTTTTGCTGTTTGCTAGCTATCATCCCATCCATATTTCTTGATTTTACCTGTTTTTTTCCTCACTCAATCTACTCTCATGATTTTCCTTTGTTATCTCTCTTTCTCTTGTTTTTATTATTTTTTTTTCCAAGACCAAGTTAAATTCTTCTGTTCAATTATTTTCTTGTATTTCATTTCCCTGTATTTTCCTTGTCCTTTTCTTTTTATCTCTGTTTTAATGAGCTTATTTACCTTGTGTGTATTACAGCTATCGGGAGAGAGAGAGAGGGGAAAATGTGTGCGTGTGTGTGTGTGTGTGTGTAGTTTTGTCTGTAGCAAGCCAGCGTGTTCTATTAAGACATGTTCCATTTGATCTTCCTTCGCCCGCTCTCCTTTCCTTTCTCTTTATCTAGTCGGCTTCGTGTGTTTCAGTTTCCAAATACTTGATTGATTGCTCTGACATATCTGTATTAAGCTCAAGTCCTTTTTTTTTTAAAAAAAAAAAAAAATTCCATCATCAGCTTCTTTCTACAACGTGTTTTTGGCCAAGCTAGTAGCATTTCAATTCGTTCCTTTTACTTGTTTGCAGCTTATGCTGTTTCTGCTACTCGAATGCTCTCGAGTTCTAACTCTAATCAAGATATTTCCTTTCCTTTTTTCCCCCGAGAGTTTCTGCTTTTGTCACACTTTGGAGAGCGATCCGTAGACAATTAAGGCAATAGGAACCGCGTGTATCACAGCTTCACAATAGCTAAATGACGTAAATAATTCATAGATATTCCAAGAGGGTGAAATGTGTGACGATGGATGACTTTTAGTGCAACCGTCTGTTAATATAGTTACGGAGTACGCTAGGTAACTATGATCCAACGTGGGCGCTTGCAACCATATCTGGCCCCATAGAGAACATCTCTCACCACACTTCAGCAACGCAGAGTTCGGGGGACGGTTTCGCCAAACGTCAGAGTGTCCACGCCCCCTCAATATCTCTCTCCATATAAATATATATACACTGCTACGATTGACAATCTACGAATGGCTCAATAGACACCAAGCGGCGGACCCAGCGGCGGATCAAACGAAAATAGGGCCTTGTGTCCATCGAGACCACTTCTACCGATGGGGTGTCCGCAGGGTCGAAGCATACGTGGAATTCAATGCGCAGGGTCCTAAGAAGACGCGGACCTGGTTGGAATATGTGAATTGTCATGTCATGAGAGTTCCCGTGGTGAGGAACTGGTTCCATATCCGCGTATACGTGGTTGGAACCAATCGACTGAGTCTTGCTATATACTGACTGGTATTTCTGACCATCAGTTATCATGGAAACATGAAGTCTACCCGGACCCATATGTGGCCTGGGTATCTACAATCCACCTTAGTTCCCGATCCTAGGAGAGGCTGTTGCAAAACGGCCGTTGCCGTTGACAAGGACGGTTGCGAAAAGGCCAACAATGAAAGAAACGAGTCCGATTCCATGTAAAGCTAGGGCTGGCATTTAAGCTCAAGCTTTGTGGCCGTGAATAATAACAGTGCGGCATTTGCCCGACATCATAAAATTGGCCCACTCCATGAGCTTGATGGATTTCTACTTTGTATCATACGACTGATTCCAAACGGCGGGAAGCTACCGGAACTTCTAGTAGCTTGCTGTGCTGGCTATCTGATCTCGATCATAACAGATTTCCGGTTCCCCGTGGCCATTGTTGATTACGCATGGAGTGGCAAAGTGCACGATGAAATATAGTTCAAACCCCAATTACAACTACCCTGTTGGAAACAAGTTTGGTTCAACCTTCCACAACATATGGGCGCCAGAAGCCCTGCAGGAAAACAACAAATTAGAAAAAGACACTCATAGAGGCATGGTTGCATCAACAGTCAGCCTAAATTAGTTTCAGAAATTCATCTCTATCCAGTCGAATGTGTGCAGCACCTTTTGCATTATTTCCCCCCCTCCCCCCCACTCTTCCCCCAGCGTCTGTTGCCGAGTCAAGCTCCTAGAACATGGAGTCCCGTGGTGAGGAGAACTCGGAATTCATGCGCAAGGCTTCCGATACTAGTCCCTCCAACAAGAGCTTGTCTGAACGAGAATCCCAAGAAAGCAATCTAGAGGATGAAGATGCCCGTTTAGCCGCCCTGTCGTTTAGCTGCAGCGATCCGCTTTACGAAGCAAAGGCTCAGTTGTTGAACGAGGCTATCCTCGACATCGGCATGGGACGGTATCAATGGCAGCTGTTCATAGTCATTGGGTTCGGCTGGGCCAGCGATAACCTTTGGCCCATAGTTACTTCTCTCATCTTTACGCCCGTGAGAAACGAGTTCTCGCCCAGCCACCCGCCTTTGCTTACCCTTGCGCAGAATCTGGGGTTGCTGGCCGGGGCGATCTTCTGGGGGTTTGGCTGCGATATATATGGTCGACGCTGGGCGTTCAATCTCACCATTGGCATCACCGCAGTGTTTGGGCTCGTGGCTGCGAGCTCGCCGAACTTCGCGGCCATCGCGGTCTTCGCAGCGCTATGGTCCTTCGGGGTCGGCGGGAATCTCCCGGTTGATTCTGCGATATTTCTCGAGTTCTTGCCGTCATCTCACCAGTTCCTACTCACCGTTTTGTCTGTCGATTGGGCGCTTGCGCAAGTCGTGGGTAATCTTGTCGCCTGGCCTCTCCTGGGGAACTTAACCTGCCAGGAAGACAATGAAAAATGCACCCGGTCTGAAAACGCAGGATGGAGATATTACTTGATAACTGTAGGTGGGCTTTCGATGGTTATGTTTTTCATCCGATTCGCTTGTTTTACCATCTTTGAATCCCCAAAGTATCTCATGGGTAGGGGCAAAGACGAAGACGCCGTCCGGGTGGTTCACGAGGTGGCGCGGCGAAATGGGAGAGAATCATCACTCACTCTCGAAGCGCTGACTAGTCTGGGACACGGCACCACACAGAGGGAGGGAGCTCGGGTCGCACTGCAACGAAAATTAGAGAAACTTGACTCCAGCCACCTTAAATCCCTCTTTGCGACTCCCAGGCTGGCCTGGTCAACTTCTCTAATCACCTTGATCTGGGCGTTAATCGGCCTCGGATTCCCTCTCTACAACGCGTTTCTACCCTATATCCAATCCACCCGCGGCGCCAATTTCGGCGACGGCTCCACCAACATCACGTACCGCAACTCACTAATCATCGCTATCCTCGGCATCCCAGGGTGTTTCATTGGCGGCTCCCTCGTCGAAACCCGATCCCTGGGCAGGAGGGGAACCCTCGGCCTCTCAACCACGCTCACAGGAATATTCCTCCTCGCGTCCACCACCGCGACGACATCCAACGCTCTCCTGGGTTGGAACTGCGCCTACAGCTTCATGAGCAGTATCATGTACGCGGTTCTGTACGCGTACACGCCGGAGATATTTCCGACCAAGGATCGCGGCACGGGCAATGCGCTGACGGCGGCAGCTAATAGGATTTTCGGCGTCCTGGCGCCTGTTGTCGCAATGCTTACGGACCTGGACACTGCAGTTCCCGTTTATATGAGCGGTGCGCTGTTCATTATCGCGGGGGCTTTGGCGATAGTACTGCCGTTTGAATCTCGGGGGAGGGCTAGTTTGTAGGCGAAGCAAAAACTGCTGGTAGTACCGGTAGCAGTAGCGGTACCGGTATCCGCTGGGCAATGCGATGTTCGTCTGGTTAATAAGCATGCTTTCTATATTTCGAGGCGCTGAATGTGATATTTTTTTGATGCATCTTCATGTCCATCCTATGCATTTTAGATTCTGAACAAGCTTCTTCTTTTATTCAAGTTGGGCCGGGATAGAATGGGAAATTCGCGGCTCTGGCAAACTCGAGGAAACGTGTGTTCATACGTTGTTCGCCACTTTTACTCGCTTTGGTGGCTGTTTTAGCGCTCAAGACTCTAGAGTTAGAAAGGGGCAACTACCTTTCGCTTGAGGTTTTTTATTTTTATTTATTTATTTATTTATTTTCATTTTATATGTTTGTTTCATTATTTTTGTTCCATTATTTTAGAGATTAGAACTGAGCTGCCCTTTTCTCTTTCGGTCGAAAGATCGCCGATACTCTCGAGATATCAGAGGATTATGAGGGCTTCATGCTGTACCACCATCTATCTCCAGGACGCGAAGTGGAACTGGGGGAGAATTTCGCCGTTACGTCGATACTCTCATCCCGAGGAATGGCATCTCGCATCGGAACTGGCTATGAAGATCGCCCTCTGCTATGGGGCAAACGGCCAAACATCCCGCGACTAGGGCCATAGTGCTGAGGAGTATTATTACACCTTTGCTCCAACAATGGAGCTTCCTAGAGGAAATGGTATGTTGGGGGGCGACATGGGCGTGGATGGATAGTTGTTCCGATCACTTCTGCTCAGTTTTAGCTTACATTTTAGAATTCTCTCTATATACGCGGCGTATATAAATAGACTGGAATAACTCATGCCTTCAGAGAAGCCAGAGCGAGTGCACCGGCAGAATCTCCAAGAATAATTGCATCTGGTTTCGAGGAGGCAGATCTAACTAGAAAGAAAGTTCCTCCTGGACCCGTACCGACAATCCTCGACGTATACGATTTTTGAGTCTTTGGAGTGTGATTAAAAACCGGATCAACGCGCCCCGGGAAATGAAACCATTGCATAGAAACCGGATACGACTGTTGAGTCTTGTTCTTTGTATTCACCCAAGTCCAGGGGAACCTCCGCAGGGCAGCATTGGGCTAGGCCGTGCCTTGTCTCTTCTCGAAGTGCTCAATGTTAATGCTCAGAGTAATATTACTTCGAAGAGTGGTTGCTGTTCGGAAAGTGGCAGTGGTGGGAGGGCGCCCACTAGATGAAAGGGAACCTCATCTAGCGGCGGCGACGATAGGGAAAAGATCAAGGGTGATAGATGATAACCTTATAGGAGACTTTGACGGTCTACATGAAGCAGATCTAGATCACGATGTGGTTTGGTGACAGAACGGAATTTTTTTGAATCTTCGGGGCTCAGCTCTCTCAACGCTTATTTCAGACCGGACCCGCCGTTGTATGCCCTGCCTGATCTCGCCTTCAAAGAAATCAAGCACAGTTTACCAGGGAAGTGTGATTATATAGTGCATAGCAGTGAGGTGATCTCATGTTTGGCCTAGAAGTCTGGCCTCAGCGTCCCGATCTTAACCACCAGCTAAGTCCTACCCAGCATCATTTATATATATACCACAACGGCCATCCCGCAAATGCCAACAACCCCAGAGTAGTCACAGTCCATAATCCCAGTTGATACAGTGTTTCCCGGATCAAGCCTTCCTTTCATCCACCTATATATATACCATATCAATAACGACCTCAAAAAGTTTTCAATTTGACAAACCAGCCCAACAAAGGAGCCAGATATAATGGGCACCATCCAGGGCTCCCGCGATGCTAACCCTTTAAATGACTGTCCGCCAGAGAGCTCCGGCAACAAACTGAGCGGCGGGCCTGCTATTACCATCGTATCGGCTCCCACTTGTGCTGGACGAATTTAAACGTAAAAGAAAAACGGTGAGAAAAGATGAAGCCACTTTTCCGCTCAAGCCAGTCATTCCAAAACAAATTATTTTCTCCAAAATTCAAGTTTTTGTATCAACGCCCGTGGGGTATATATATAGAAAACTGGCAATGTAAGCTCGTCAATACATATACCGAAAGTGATCAAAGCTAAGCAAACAAAAATGCCAAAAAAAAAAAAAAAAAAAAAAAAAAAAAAAAACCCCGCACGGGAAAGGAAAGAAAAGGGAAGTGGCCGTTCTCCATCGTCATTATCATTATCATCATTGGTATTTATTGATATTATTATTTGGATTCTCGCGAATCACGACCCCCCTTCGCCCGGATAATAAGATTCTCATTACTCATCCGCTGGAAAGCCGTCCAGGGGTGCCGCGGGAACATCTGCCGAACCCGTGCGGGACTGGCCGTTTGAGACTGCATCTCGAAGTTGCTGGTAACTACGATTTCCCTATCAAATAGTGACCTGAACCCGCTCCCATTGGACCGCCGCTTGGTGTTGGAAGATAGGAAGGGGGCGTCGTCCTCGTCCGTCGACGGGCTGTCCAGCCCGGCTATGGTGATGATGTTGGCCAAGAATGCGGCCAGGAGTGCCTCTGATTGCTTAAGGGCGTTTTGATAGCTGCGGGTTGCGTCGTGACCGGGTATGGGGAGGGGGGCTAACGCGACGGCGATGAGGAATATGCCCAGGGAGAAAAGGAAGGCGAGGAGTAATTTTCTGCGGGAGGGGTTAATTGTGATCTCTGGGGCAGGTCTGGGGTTTTGCGGGCGTTTGTGGGATCTTACTCTGTGAGAGGCCGGTGTTTTTGAAAGGCCCAACGAAGCGGGATGGCGAGAAGCAAAATGTGGGTCAGGGTATTTGTAATGGTTTGTACAAATGAGTGCAAGGTGGTTTTGACACAGGGCCCTATCTCCTTTGTTAGCCTTGGTGAATGCTCTATGCGGGAGGTGAAGGAAATTACATCAACCCGTACCTGGATCTGGTTCTACCTGCCAGTAGAGGTGGAAAGGGGAGCATTCGCTGAATGAGATAACTTGTACTAGGACGAAAGTTACAGCTAACAAAGCCAGGGAAGCGCTCAATATATGGTTCGGCCATAGTAACCCTGGAGGGATTCGCGTGTACAAAGCGAGAATGATGGTTTTTTGGGTCCAGAGACTGCAAATACATATCATGACCACGTCAGTAGCGATCATGATGTTGTGGCTGGGAGGAGAGAGAGATACAAGGCCTTACTAGGTAGTACATACAACCCTACCTACTAGGGCCAACTTGCTTCCGATCTCTCGGTGATGGATGTCAGATATGGTAAATTGTTTCCCCATCCGATCGCGCGGGTCGATGACATTAGTCCCCCATAGAAAGATCAGGACGGTCATTGCTGTGACCGCACAGTAGCAAATGAGAGCGAATATTGTGAGATAGTCGCTGGCGCCGAAAGACCGTTTTCGGATCTTTTGCATGAGCAGCCGTATGAACATAACAGCTACCGTGAAAAGTCCGAAAACTCCAACAAGTATAAAATTTTGTTTCGCATTGGATGTCATCGCCATGGTCGTCTATGACGCGGCAGGTGCCGAAGGGTGGAGAAGAACTTGATATCCCAGGGCATGAGAGGAGTGCTCTGTACGTGGGTGACCAAGATCCATTCCAGGAGGAAGCGAAAATATCAAGGGAAACCAGCGGATGGGTCAAAATATATTGCCATGGTTTCCATTTCAGAGAGAATCGAAAAAAGATCTCATGCAGACTCTCCCTGTCTCAGAATCCAGCCACTCTTTCGTGCGATTTGGCCGATTGGAGATCGAAAATATAAAATTGGCTGTTATAGGGTTGCGCCTATTTCAGATTCCTTACGAGATTGCACGGTGTTTATTTATCCAGCTGCCTTAAGAAGCCCATGAAATACCCTGGCATTGGTTTGCAGAGTTTATGGTTTGAAGAGCCTTAAAGGCCGGGAACTCAGCCTATTGACTCTTTAATTGACCTTTGCGTCATACCCTCGTTCCTGTGAGTTGATAAGGATATTAAAATGAAAAGTTCCTTTTCTTTGATCTTTTCGTCCAGTAGAACTTCAGTATTCTAGGTGTCCACTTTCCCCAGCATGGTGAAACAAATCAAAGGAAACAAGAAACGAAGCTATCTCTTGACCTTGCTCCACTATTCCCTAGCCCCGACGGGAAGCGATGTGGCTGACCAGGGGCTGGTGAGCCTGATGTAAAGGACGAAGCGCTTCAAAAGCTTCCTCAAAGGAGGAATGCATGCACCGTTTCAGCATTTGGATGCTGGTTGTCGGAATACCTTGTGCAGAGGAGCTTCAATGATCTCCGTCCGATCTGCGAGTAAGCAGCCTCAGAATCAGCAATCTCCACTTTTCTCCATTAGCGCGGGTAGAAAGTGAAAAGACTCCCAAAGCTGCATACAATCTATCACTCCAGGTTAAGGCATCGTGCTTGGGACCAGCAGGTTGACCCATATGTCTGGAGCAAGTGTGGCGACAGGAACCGTACGCGCCTACGCGCTCTATTTGCCAGAGGTAGAGAACGATTTCAGGAACAGGGGCCAGTGATCTAGTTTCAAAAGCCGAACACATGATTTAGTGCCTTCAATCCAAAGTGCCGATGGTCTAGTGATGGGAGCGATGCGGGATCTGGCAATATGGACTCAGTCAGGGGGGCCACAGGTAAGGCATGCGGGTATTGCTCGGCTTGGTGCGTCTGAGACAGCAAATCCTCCAGGGAAATCATCCCAGCCTGTGAGAAATTAACGCTCGTCATGTCCGAACCACTTGACGAAAGTCCATTTCGGACAAAAGCATTTTTTTGTTTTGGGTTAATTAATTAGCGGTTCAACAACCAGAGGGTTTGCTATATGGGAAAAGGACCACTACTGCCTTGCGGCTCACTTTCCGTTCAGACGCTGGTCCATCCCTGAGAATCCGCTTCATGACACACGCCAGATTATGCTTAATCAACGGGTGATATGCTGCCAATCGCTCTGAGCCATTGACATGGTGTTGTTTCAGACTCTGTAGCTAACCTCTCCAACCAACTTTCTCAACCGGCTAGTGACGGTATTGCTCGCGCTCAAATGCAATCAACTCAAGTCACGAGAGAGGATCAACGCTTTTCCTCTCCTGCTCGTGGACTTTTTCTCTCCTATTTTCGCGATTAGCGGAACACGCTTCGAAGCTAGGCGCAGGCCCGTGTTGTACAGACTGCAGAGGCAATTTAAAATGTGACCCAAATCTGTGCTCCTCATTTCCTACTTTCATAATTCCTGAGCAGAACAGGCCCACATGCGGGGTAAAGGAGCAGGATGCGAAAAGGAAATCGAGGTCAAACAGAGAGGTGGCAGAGTTGCATTCATGCTTACAAAGTTCCAGAACTGTGTTGCTCCTCAGGATGAAGGGGTGAGCGGTGAGCTCACGATCTCTGCGACGCCATGATAGGCCAGCTGCAAGCCGTAAACCATGTCTATACAACGTATGGGATATATGTATACGTGTATGGTGACAGCGAACAATCTCGTATCCCGTATCATGTTCAGTACCGCCATGATCAGCCGCTTGTCAATAATGCATCGCCAGGGGAGTGAGCATTGGAGGAGACGATGTCGACACTCTACCTGGCCAATTTATTACATTTTTAGACTTCGCATCAACAGCAGGCTCACCGCGCGTACCCCGGCTGCTACAGTATTAGCATGGTCAGATACCGTGGGGGCACCGCAATCCCTGCAGGGATATATCTGCTCTTAAGCCCTGTTCACGGCTCTCAGCTCTCAAGTGGTGAAGGGGGATTTCAGACTCATTATTGCCATCATCTGCAAGCACCAACGCAGCCCTTGAAAGCCTGAGAGAGCCAAGAGTTAATTAATTAGTTAGGTAGGATGCAAATGCAATGCTCGGATATGCTTGTCCAGGCTGGCGGTCCGGAGAGATGAATGAGCACGAATACGAAAATGATCTAATTCCAACCCAGATAAGCATAGAACAACGAGGATCTGCAGAGGAACGAACACCTTACAGAGGAGAAGCTGGACGATGCAACGAGAAATTAAACACCGAAGTCGACCCGATTCCCGGTTGAGGCCTTTTACTACATCGGGATGTCAAAGTCGTGAGCTAAATGAAGTAAAGCATCACCACAAATAACAATTTACGAGGAATTCTCACACTTCCTTGAGCAGATTGAACGCACAACAAAATAAAATTAGAATCGGCACGAATAAATCGGGACAATTAAATAAAAAAAAAGGATATGGTGACGAGAGTGGGATTCGAACCCACGCCCCTTTCGAGACCAGAACCTTAATCTGGCGCCTTGGACCGCTCGGCCATCTCGCCTTGTTCCATGGGAAGCGCTCCCCTCGTTGCCACCTTTAGATATAACCTGCATCAGTATTTCCAGCCATCAACACGACTAGAAAAATGCTGAGAGCCTTGATATTTCTCAAACTTAGCTGTCAAGCTAGGCAACATGCTGTGAGGACTGGATTTATTCTCTGGGTTGAGAAGGCCTTTTGTCCCAGGGTGCTTTCCATGTTCTAGACCCTCGCGCTTCGTGAACTCTCAAACTTCATTCAACCATGCGCAGCTCCGACCTGAACTCGGTATCATAATCTGTCGTTTGAAAATCATGAAGAACACTACCACTGATATCAGGGCATTCCGCGGCTATCCTATATTGCATGCGTCCAGTGCATCAAGTGCTCAAGGCAATCGAAGAAGCAGCCCATTCAACTCCCCGGGCAAATGATGAATCAGGACTTCGATAGTAGCAGTAGTTTGATTGACCCGTCTGCCTCCCAAGCCCTCAAGTCCATTTAATATGCTCGCTTTCTGATCTCTGCGTGTGGGAGGCTCCTCTGAAATAAATAACACATGCCCCATAGCATTCTCGCTTTTAAAGAAGACGTACCCCTGCTGGCTCGTGTGGGTATGAGGAGAAAAACTCCCCAAGTTACGATGCGCATGTTCGGCCGCAAGTCGATGCGGGCTCTCATGTCATTGATGCACATATTCGTTCGTGAGGTTTAAGGTTGATGGCGTTAAGCTCCGGCCGTATACAGGCTTCTAGGACATTACATCAGAGGTCTACAGCACTTGCCTCCTACCACATCCAACCCTTCAATACTAGTATACATATGAAAGGTTTCCATTCTCATCTCCACTCCGCTACACCGGCCGCTGAAAGCTTTACGAAATACAATAAACCAAAATACTTTGAAGTCCGAAATGCAGCTACCGGACGTCGAAACAATCACTCTCACTCTTGCAAACATGCAGGCAAAATGGACCCGAAAACCCTCGCCGTCAAGTTCCTTGATACCTCAGGCGACTACCTGAAGGATAACGGCCGCCAATGCGCGACGGGTGCGGCTATAATCGTCACGTAAATTACAGTATCTCCTGTTCTCGGGCTAGTTGGGTTTACCCCCATCGGCCCTGCTGCTGGCACGTTTGCCACGACATGGCAGTCTAGTCTTGGGTCGGTGGAGGCCGGGACTCTATTTGCAACGTGCCAGAGCATTGCGATGGGTGGTGTTGCAGCAAATGTTGTTCCCGCCATTGGCGCTATGGGGGCCGGTGTGGTAGCGTTGCCCGCGGCGTCGCAAATGGTTGCGGGTATCCGGGGGTGGTTCGGGAATTGAGGGGATGATCTACTTGATAAGTGGGGTGTGGAATGGGGAGGACGTTAGCTGTGATGGGGTATTTCCCCAGGGATGGCAGGCGTGCTGAGGTCGACTAGAGGTGTTACACATGGGACGGGATTGGGCTTTTTGCGGGAGGGAATGGGTGCCGTCGAGGAGGGAAGAGAGATATCCCACCTCGTTTAAAAGTTTGCTTTTGGTTGTTCGTCATTGGTTAGAGTCGGGAAAGGATGCATAACTTTATCTGACTAATATCAAATCGAAATTTGTGATTTGTGCCTGGGGCAGGATATCTGAATCATGGTGTATTAGATCGGCTTCCATTTGATATTCTCTCATTATGCTGCTGAGATCGAAAAGTGTTAGGGTTACAGGGGAGTCCAAAAGCAGAGGAGCAACGTTGTCACAAATCTGGGTTTTATTCCTCCACCATGTATAGCTTTTAGGTGGACACTATGAGCGGATGGCATCCCATGTCACGGGCAAGAGAAGCTAGCACAACTCTTTCCCCGCATTATTTTCGCGGATAGGTTTCGGTGTTACAATATCAACTGGGTGCTCCTGTGAGTGAGCCCGCTTTATTTCCTTGCCGGTTGCGCATCATTACCTTTTTGAGGAACTCCCTCACGGAGCAGCCGCACTTGCGCGTTGTTCTTGCTTCTTTGGGTCTGGCGGGCCCATGGTGAGCTTTCGAAGATTAAGAAGTCTCGGATAGGATCTATATAATTAGTTCGACAAAGCTTGGAGTGTGACTTATATATTGGGCAGGCAATTCCGGAAGTATGTCAGAGTATTCTGTTTCCTCCCCCCTTCTGTAGACATTGCGAATCCTATATTCAAGGCTATTATAGTTCGTAGCTGCATTGCTATTCTATCGCCTTTGCCGACTTCTTTGAGAAAATGAGACAAGATGTTCGAAGAGTAGTTGACTGAGGAGCAATAATGCTTAGGGAGTGAAGTCATGAAGCAATTCATAAATTTCCTCTCTCGCCAGTATGTGTGAAATACGACCAGACAGCTATTTGGACTCCATCTGCGATCTCGATCTGCTCGACTTCTTGAAATCGAAGAGTTCAAGGATGCCGCGATCCGTCTCCAAAGCGAGTGCGGTACTTGCACATGAATGAATTTGTGGTCAAGTCAAAACGCCGGTGCCGATGGTTGATATGGGGCCCACGGATATTCAATCTGCATTTGGTAAAGCAAAGTTAGTTCCATGCTGCGTTTATGCAGTGTTGATGTCGACGGGATGCATTTGCTATTGACAATGTCGCCTGCGACGGATATGTATCGCACACGCCGCTTAGAAATGGATCGTATAGCTGTAGCCACTCCCACAGTGATGTGAAGGAATTTGAGCTTGCTACCGTGAGGCTCAAATGTTGCGACAATTGATCCGTTCTGAATCAGTACAGCGAGTGGTAACCCTTCCTCGAGTTTTATCGGCGGGTATTTTTGTAAAGAATCCAATTTCTATAGAGTGGGCCAATTTCCAAGCTATTCTGCGAAGTGAATGTCTCATATTATCGACTCATTTCACGTTGGTTTGCATAGGTTTCTTATCAAACTTTGAAATTAAGTTCGGACCTATAAGTTCGGCTTCTACGTATTCCCTCGGTCCAAACAGGCGACATGGATTCAATGAAAAGCATATGCGATTCCGTTCCGTTTGCTTTCGGAAATTTACTCCTTAAACGCCCCAAAGCCTTTTCGGGGAAGAGGTCGAGGACGCTGAATGGATTGAGAGGAGAAACACCACCCGAAGTGTGGGAGGTCCAAAACACCGGAAAGAGGAAAATGTAGCCCTCTTGCCCTCACGAGAGAAGAATGCAGCTAATCAGAGTTGAAATCTGATGGAGAAACTAGTGGTTTGAAGCAACTGCATTTGTTTTTCCTCCAATGACAAGAGAGGTATATGGTCGCTCTAGGCCATCGAAGGAGAGTCGTAAAAAATCATCAGGGACAAGGGTTGGTCAGGTATATATCCCAAATGCTTGGTTGAAGTGGCAATAAGTTTGTGTGAGAAGAAACGAAGGAAAACTTCTAGAATGTTTTGAAATAGAAGAGCCTCCCATTCCCCACCGGGGGGAGGCGGGGGGAAAGCTGCTGAGAGCACCAAGCAAGGATACATGCCTCCCCAGCACGCTACTGACATGGTTCTGCTTTAATCCAGGAATGAAAAATATTTTGCATTGCCGCTAAGTAAGGCTGGATCTGTCCCTTGACTTGTGAATGTGTATCATTGATGTGATATCTTTGGTGGATATACACCTTTATCAAGAATATTTCCCTCAGAATAGCTGGTTCCCTGTTCGAATTCTTGATCGGGTTGTCTCTCCCGAATGGGTGCGTATAAAGCAGCATCCGATCCACAAGGAGAGCCGTAGTTTCCATCAAACAGCATGTGATGAGCAACTGCTGCTCTTTTCATCGGCTTGCCTGGATTACGATGCATATTCACGGAAGAAGCAGGGAGGAATCGCGTTTTGTCGTGTCAATCTATCGCAATTTCAATCGCGCAACAATTGAAACGGATAGCAAAATAGTACTACATTAGAATTTCGCCCCTCTTCTCGGAATCGGGAGGGGGGATTTCGGCGAGAGGTGGCATTCTGCGTACGCTGCAGATACTTCGTCATTACCCCGAAGGATGGCGCCTTGGAAGAGCTTGAGAGAGATGTGGCCCTGGAAAGGAGGAGAGGACGAGGGGCCTCCCTGGCCTGTCGTTATCGCGAGCCAATCAACCCTCCAATTCTAGACAAATCTGGCCCGATCCTTGTCATCTTCTGGGACAAAGTTGATCTCAACTAATCATGATGCTACTGTACCCCTTGGAGGGAAGGGCAGAGTTCCCGATGCCGTCCTGAGCAGTCTAAAATCCTCCGGGCCCGAGAGAGCCCTCCGGGTTGAGCCTGATAATAGGCTGACATGAATCCTCCGACGGTCCACCCACGAGCCATACCCCGCAAGAAATGTTGTGATTGCATGCAATACTTACTAGAAGTATGTAGGTTGGTGGTATCGGGCAACTCTCTGGGGCGGAAGCAGAAGTTCGAGGTCACGTGGGTATATCAATTTATATATTGTGTAGGTGTCGAAGTTGGAAGTCTGACACGAGGTTCCAACAGACTCCATCCGTAATGAACGGAGATAATTGTCCTGGTAAAACTTCGTCCAGAGTTTGGGTTGTAAACCCTGGAACTTGCATATGGTCCATGGATAACCCTGCTGACATGCTGACCGCAGCAGTAGCGTGCACCTACCGAGCACGCCCCCTAGCCGAAGTCTAGCCAAGTTGGGATCTTTCATTGGAGAGAAGAATGAGAGGGAAACAAGAGAAAAATTGGGAACTTCTTCTCGGCGAAAAACAAGCAGTGGTTAGCTTTGTTAGCAACTTGTCAAAAATTGCGCCCAAATCGACTCAGGGGCAAAGCAATATTCTCAAAGTTTGTGATCGTGGAGGACGGGGTTGTAGGAAAGCTTGAATGGAGCGCAGCCAGAATAGTCCGAAGGATATAGCGCTTTTCTCATGAACCTCTACTGTCAACTACTGCGTACCGAGCTGGCAACAAAGCGCATCGCAAAACAGGAGAGTGGGGAGCAGGAATGCACGCACCTGATACTAGGACTTTGACCTCAATTGATGGTTGGCTCGTGCAATCGGCACAATGCTCGACTGAATACTTGATAGTGCGGGGGGACAATATTTCGTTTCTAGCAGCGCAACAGCCAAGATATACTCCGTTCACAGTACACCGTACGCTGTAGGTCATTGTTATTAACCCTGTCCAAGTTCCGTTCTGGTTCGAGACTAACTCCATATCTATTATTAGTGCCTACACCGTTCGGTAATTCAAATGACAAACGACAGGGTGGGACATCGAGTGATTGCGTTGTAGCCTCTTGGCAAGTCCGAAACGTCAGTGGAGGATGAAGGAAAGGGAATGGCAATTGGGACGAAAATAGCCCGCTCGAGCCACGGAGACATATATAAGGTTGCCATCTTGTATGCATTGTAATTGTTCTCCTACGCAATATTTCTCATAACTCTAGTTTCGGATGCTTAACTAATTTTTGTTGCTTCGACCGTTCTACGACGGACCGAAAACAAATAAATGATAAAAATGCTGGCTCTGAACCGTTGAGCCTTGATCGCTTATTTTCGGTTTCCCGTGTCCAGACTCCGAGAACTAGACCAGATTTCCTGGAGGAAATGGTCACTGGCCAGTCCACGCTTCCAAAAAGACGATGCTACGTTCATCCCCTGCTCTCAGCACGGGCTAACTACTGCGTGAGAAGTTAGCAACTTTAGTTCAATCTGGGACCTGGACCGTCGATCGTGGAAGAATTGACCAATGAGCACTCCCATTACAACTGTCGCGGACAGTTAAGATAACTCACGGCATGGTGAAGCAGCCAAGACTGAGAGATGTAACGTGGAAAAGATTATGGCAGGTTTGTTTCCCCGCGAACTTGCGTGAAGCTTGGAGGTTTGAATGGCCAGGATGTGATTGGACCGTCGCCGAAGAGCTCGACTACTCCCGTTAGTTTTCGACAGACCCTTTGGCTCGGTGTCCAAGCAAACGTAAAAAATTGTGACCTTCGACAGAAAGGGGTGCTGTTGGGTCATATCACCTCATATTGAACATGGATAATTGACTTGGCCAAAAATATGTAAAGAGGTGTTTCCCCCTTTGTCGTCGTGCAACTGCCGCTCTCTCTTTCGACCTCCTTCGTTGCTTTCGCGTGATTCACCAAAATATTTTGAGCGTCCGCTTCAACCCCTGTTATGAGCCTTGTCCTTTTGGGACTTTGAATTATGGCTTACAACGATGCCACAGAGAATCTGGACGTGGCCAGGAACCCCTCGAAGGATGTGTCAGTCTCTGGGAAGGTCGATTTAAAAGAGGTGGACCATTATCTTGACGGCAATGGACCAGAGCCGACTGAGCATGAGCTTGACACCCTCGCTCGCGTTCCCGACAAAATCCCGTGGATCTGCTTCACCATTGCGTTTGTTGAGTTGTGTGAACGTTTCGCCTATTATGGAACGACAATCGTCTGTACGTAAATTTGGTCCGAAATGTTGGAAGTGAATAATTTTCCTTCTTGTTAGACTGACGAAAGATTCGCAGTGACCAATTTCGTCCAGCAACCACTGCCAGCCGGATCTACTACTGGAAACGACCCTAGACCCGATGGCCAGCCGGGAGGTGCGTGACTCCTTTCTGATATTGCTTGAGACTTTTTGCTAACCCTCCGTAGCTCTCGGCCAGGGGCAACGAGCTTCCCAAGGAATGGTACTTTGTGCGTGGCAGTCCTACTTCCACTGAAATTGCGTCCACAGACTGCTAATACTCTAGAAAGTCAATAAAATGTGGTCATATTTTGCGCCCCTCTTCGGTGGTATGTATCGCATCAAGCGCGACAGCAAAGAGCTCCACAAAACTGATATCATCGACTTTCAGGCTACCTCGCTGATTCGAAATGGGGAAAAATGAGAACGATTCAATACTCTATTGCTCTTGCCATGTTTGGCCATGTCATCCTTATTATTTCCGCTCTTCCTCCCGTGGTTAAGCATCCTAACGGAGCGATGGGATGTCTGGCAATTGGTCTTCTTATCTTCGGTGCTGGTGTTGGTGGATTTAAGTAAGAAATATATGCTCTATGTTAGGTGGCTTCGAAATGTGGAACTGACATTTTCCAGACCTAATATCTCCCCGCTTATGGTCGAGCAACTGAAATACTCCAAGATGCGCGTCGTTGAACGGAGAGGCGTGAAGATTATTCTGGATCCAGCTCTCACTACGCAGCGTATTTTTATGTATTTCTATCTCTGCATTAACATCGGCTCTATCGTTGGCCAAGTCACCATGGTCTACGCCGAACGCTACGTTGGTTTCTGGCTTTCCTTCACTCTCCCTACTGTGATGTTCTGCATCTGCCCCCTCGTCCTTGTAGTGTTTCACAGGAAATACGTTCACTATCCACCGACCGAATCTGTCCTAGGAAACGCCGTCAAACTGATCAAGTTTGCTTGCAAAGGGAAAGTTTCCTGGAATCCCAGAAGAACGTAAGAAAGCGCTAATCCCTCTAACTGAAAAAGTCCACACCTAACTTGTACAATAGTACCCGTAACCTGGGGTCCCCAGCTTTTTGGAACGACGTGAAACCTTCCAACGTCGCGAACAAGCCCAAGTGGATGACTTTCGACGATGCTTGGGTAGATCAAGTTGCCAGAGGGACCAAAGCTTGTTTGGTGTTTGCCTATTATCCACTTTTCTGTAAGAGCAAATATGTACGCACTCTTCTCTTGCGCAGCACTGACAATAATTAGGGCTGGCATATAATCAAATCGACGGGAATCTTACCTCTCAGGCTGCAACATTGGAGCTTCATGGTGTCCCGAACGATCTCATCAACAACCTGAATCCTCTAGGGATTGTCATCATGATCCCAATTTTAGATTTGCTAGTTTATCCGTTCTTGCGTTTCATTAGAATTCGCTTCTCCCCACTTCGACGAATGGCAGCCGGTTTCTTTGTTGCTACTAGTGCAATGATTTGGGCTGCTGTCGTCCAGCACTACATCTATACCAAAGGAGCTTGCGGGAAATACATGAACAAATGTGATACTCCTGCGCCAATAAACGTCTGGGTCCAGGCTGGTGCTGTAAGGGCCCCTTCATTAGAAACAAATCTTCCCAGCTCGTTTGCAAAAGTACTAACCCAATCGATAGTATGTCCTTGTGGGTCTTTCCGAGATTATGGCTTCAATTACTGGCCTTGAATATGCGTATACCAAAGCACCTGCCAACATGAGAGGATTGGTTTTCGGTCAGTTTTCTACTCCTCTAATATCATTGTTGTTGTTCTTCTTTTCAAGTATTATACAAATATATTGACATTCTCTCCCCCGATAGGTTTCTACCATTTCACCAGCGCCGTATCCGCAGCCCTTGGTCAAGCCTTCGTCTCCGTTTCTGAGGATCCTCTCCTTGTCTGGAACTACACTATTGTTGCTATTATCGCCTTCTGCGGTGGTCTCGTCTTCTGGTTCACATTCAGGAGCCTCGACAGGAAGGAAGAACAAATGAACTTGATCCAGGAGTCTGAATACCGCGGACGAGCAAAAGCGGCCGCCAATGAGAAGGTCCTCGATGACGAAATGAAAGCATAATATGCCCAATTTCACTTTCTTTGAATATTATTCCTGCGTTCGTACGTACGCAATAAATTTTCGTCTTTTGTGTTTTAAATTCTCATCCATGCCGTGTGAGGGGAGTTGGAGACAGAAATGTGTTCAAGCAGCTGGGCCATATCCGGTTCCTACTCAGTCTGCTGCTCTGCCTATATTCAAGTATATATATACCCGCCTCCTAAATCATATTTATTGATCTTTCCAACGCTCATTTTTAACCCGTGAAGCGAATGTGGGCATGAGCCAAAAACCTCCCCTGCATGAGTCTCATTTTTAATAAATACCTTATATAACTCGTCTTAGGCGCTCTCTTTATTCCATCGAATATATTACTATTATTGTGCCGCATGCCGAATACCACGGCTTCATCCATATATCTATTGCTCTTAGCTGTGAAGTAGAAGAGTGGCACAAGCGTACTAGATGTTCGGCTCCTGAAAGTTTCTTCCCAGCTCTCCCCGCACACAATTCAGCTCTGTCGCCTAGGCCAAACTGGTGAATCCATTCAACCGCAAAAACCGCTCCGCGCACATGAGAATCACCAGGCTATTTCCTGGATTGGTGCCTTTGACAGCCATGAAGATGAAAAATAGAAAAGAAAAAAATGCAAAACAAATGCTAAGAAATGAAAATACAGAAGTAAAGTTTCAGCCGGACACGGGAACTTGCATTGGTGGTGCCACATACCTGTGTTGCAGCAAGCCATGGCGCCACCCGCTTGGTCTGCCCCACCTTGCATACATCACTATTGATTGAGAATGGTGCATTACCCGCATACTGCGTGCCTTTTAACTTGCTTCAACCTGTTAACCAATGGGCCGTCATAAAATTTAGTTGTTGGGCCACCAATGCTTTGATATTCGCAGTTAATCCCTGGGATTCATGTCGACTCCGACCTCCTATTTTTGGTGAACATCATGTCCTTATGAACCATTTGAACTCCTTTACGGAAAATTTTTTGATAGAAAGATGGGACGATGGGACAAGCAACAATGTGCGGTCTATCATATTATAAGTTTATTTTTTAGAAACCGCCAGAAATACAAACGCAAGGAGAGCCGAAGATGGTATTGTTAGCCCTACACTGACAGTTACACTCCCCAATCACGAAAGCTTCAATTGCGCCGGCCCCGTCAACGGCCAGTCAACTCTCGTGGAAAATACCTCAGTTTCGGCATTATATTCGTACTGAGAGCCCTCACCACCCTCCATTTTAAATTCAGCTGCCTTCCCATTATGACCAAGCACGGAGATAGACGCAATTTTCAATTGGCCAATGGCTTTGGGGTCGAACTTGCCCTCCATTTTGAATTGCCCTTTGTTATACGAAAATTTGATATCCATTGTATGCTTCTGTTCTAGAGATTCACCATCGTCGAGGTATAGGCTTCCGGTGGCATCGCCATCAAGACCTGGCGCAATGATGATGTTAAAGGGTTGCTCACGGAGGGTTTTGGTTGTGTTGGCACTATTAGCTCTGAGCGGGACGATGTTTCCACCGCGGATATGGAGAGGGATGTGGGTGAAATCAACATCGTGGAGAGTGACGGATTTGCCTTCGCCGCGGACTGGTTTGCCAGTGTAGTAATCATAGAAGATATCGTCTGGCAGATAGATGTCTACGCTCGTGGAATTCTCCTCTGTCACCGGGCTGACTAGGATGGCGTCTCCGTAGAAAAATTGAAGGTCGATCGCGAAGGTATTTGGGTCCTTAGGATAAAGGTAGAATAGCGGATTAAGGAGAGGTTCACCGGTCCTTGCCTGCCGGTTGAATGCCGTGTAAATGTAATCGAGCAGCTTGTATCTGATTTCGATCGCTTTCCGGGCGGCTTCTGCGACCAATTTCCATCGATAGAATTCTTGGGATTCAGAGTCGATGCCGTTATGGTTGCGGTAGAACGGGCTGAATGCACCAAGCATCGCCCACCTGGAGCAAAGTTGTTCAGTTGTATTGCCTGATTGCGGTAGTTAGTTAACGATATCACCTAGACTCATTATACATTCTAGCATACCTCCAAAGCCGCAAACATCACTCCCCGTCATCGGTATTTGGAAGATGGATGCAAAAGCAAGCATCTGCCCAATTGATGTCCTGTACTTTTCCCAGGTACTCAGATTATCGCCGAGCCTGTTCTCCAAATTTTTTGTCAGAAATGCAGACAAAAGCTAATCGGTAGCAGTTTTCTCTTTTGATTAATCAACCTTCCTCCTTTGGTAGGTTCACTATGGGACTTCACCAAATTGACAAAAAGGGGATCCGCCCTCACCATTTGCCAACATGCTTTCCGGCACCTGCAAACGTACTACGCGTAATAACCAATGGCCTCACGGACGGTCGTCTCCTGAGCATTGCAGTACGAGATACCCGGCTCATCACTGCAATGGTAGTTAATCGCCGATCCAAAAGGTTGTAAATCGGATAGATGGCTTGAAAAGAAAGGCTTACTGCTTCCGTAAATGTTATGGACATCGTACTCAACCCATCCATTTGCATGGACTAAATCGGTGTCCGCCGTTTTGTTGCTGATGGACCCTGCTTGATTATTTATCTTATACGGCGGGTCTATCAGCTTGCGGTTTGGCAGGCCCATTTTATGGCCGTGTTCACCGGCTCTCTTGGCACCACTATGGAGCGGCTGGAAGGTCGATGGAAGTCCTGGAATGGGTCGCGGAATCTGTCGCACCGCAGGCGGTTCAGGAGGGAACTTGTTATCTATGGCGAACTTTTCTGGATCCTCACAAGGGTAGGTACAGAAATTGGCAGGCTCATTCATGTCAATCCATAGGCCATCGATATCTACACCTGTTTGCGCGTCGAAAAATTGGGCAAATTCGTTCACCCAGTAGTTTTCCGTGTTTGGATGGAACCAGTCAGGGAAAGCCGTCACACCAGGCCATACGACACCTGCTAACATTTAGAAAAGAGTCGGATATGATTTCGATATTCGATACATACCTTTGTATATAGAACCATCAGCTTTTTTCAAAAAGATACCCTGCTCAGCACCCCTGTTGAATGCCCCATTATCAGAATAAGCCACGGCCGGATCAACCATTACAATATAATGTTGGTCACGCTCGTGTAAGTAGTCCACGAGCTCCCGAACTTTCTTTATCGGAAACCGCTTGGGATCTAGGGTAAAAACCTTTCGACGATCCATATAGTCAATGTCGGTCCACATTGTCTCAAGGGGAATATTCGCTTGGCTGTAGTTGTAGACCACCTCGGCGATATCAAAAATATCCCGATACCCATAGCGGCATTGGTGAAACTAATTCCATGTCAATCGTGCGTTTTCCAAGGGAAATCAAATAACACTGGGGTCTCATGGAATCCTACCCCGAATCCCCAGTACGGCATCATGGTCGGCAATCCCACCACCTGAGCGGATTGAGACGCAACTTCTTTGGGAGTCGGCCCCGCGAAGAAGTAAAGGTCAATGATCCCACCTGGTTGGTGTAAGTCAAAAAACAATCCCAACCTAGCCAGCGTTGCCGCGTCACTAACCTAAAGAATTATATTCTAGATATTGACCATCCTTTTCAGTTCTGTTGATCTTGACGTCCATTCCGTTTGAGTTAAGGAGGAATACACCATGAGTACCGGATTCACCTCTGTGATCTATGTAGACGGGGTGGTCACCATACAGATTGGTCCCTGGAGGGATTCCGTATGCATCGCGATTCCATAAAGTTGCAGTATAGTTCGTGGTATTCAGACGGAAGGGATTGGTGTGTTCGCCCATACCATAGAGATTTGGGTTTGTCGGTAGCGAAGTACGAAAATTCAAATATTGCGATTGAAAGACGAGATTGGTCCCTGCTGTGTCGAAGAGAACCTCGCCACTGCCTCTTCGTGACACAGAAAAGGAAAAAGGGGCTTCCACGTAAGAAAACTTCAGTAGAGATTTGTGATCTCCCCTTTCAAGATGTGGGCGAGGAAACACCGACTCCGGAACCTGGTAAATATCCTCATCAGGGTCATGAATTTTCACATGAAGTCGTGAATCTGCCATTCAAATACAAATCGGTCAGCAGTTAGTTACTAACAATTATTGAGATAAGCAAACATCATGACTCTTACCGGTTTCATATTCGACTCGAAGCCTCAAGTTCTTCAAGTCTTGGCCGTAGGTATTACATGGCTGCCCCGCGAGTTGCAAGTCCGCAATGAGAATGTTCTCTAATTCATGGACATTCGAAGCCTTGTATCCAGGACATTTATCGATTGGAAGTGGATACTGTGGAGGCCGACAAGTGGCGCCCACAAGGCTAGGAAGAAGCCAAAAAGCGGGCTTCATGTTTGTAAAATTGAGGCCTGGTCAGCTTTTCATCAACGAACGTCTCGGGCAGCCGGATCAAATTTACAGATAAAGCTTCAGCTCCCCATAATTTTCTATACCGACCAAAACCCTGGTATGGAGATACGCAGGAAAGCCTGTAGAGTACAACAGTAACATCCTACGGAGATTTGCATGCAGATTGCTCAGTTGTTCAAATATAGGGAGGGGCATCTGCTATTCTCGACGTATTTCGGGGAGGCTGGAGGGCCCGAGATTCGGTAGGTTAGTGACATCTCTCCTTTACGTATGCCGGCCCATTTCTTGACTTTTCGCTATGCTTGCTAACTCACTAATACCCTGGCGTTTATTCATCCTGTCACAGCGAATTTTTGCTTTTTCTTGTTGATCAGGCTCTTGTTGTTGCAAATGAAGCTTCTTCCGGGAGTAGAAACCCGGCTAAAACCCGACACTAACACTCAGACCAGAGCACTTGCAATCCTCCAGCCTGTCTGAGATCGGTTGACCCTGTTCGTCGCCTAGCTTCGCTGGTTTGTTTCGCTTCGAGATAGGAAAGTGGAAAAGCATTGTCAGATATTATGACCATTTTCAAAGTGGTAAACAAATTGTAATCCGAAGCAGTACGGAAAATGAGGTCTGCGCAATCCCTTACTCCTTTTATATCACTCTAGAAAGGCCCTGGTATGTCTGATTTGCGCTTGGAAGAATTGGCGACAGAGGAAGATTCCCAATAAAGAGAAAGATGTAGATATGACTTTTGAAGCTAGATAATAGAAGAGAGGATGGGTTTGATGCTTCCCACCTACGTCTTTCTGATTCATCCGAATGATATCCTGCTTAGCTTGGCACGTCGATCCGTTTCTCTTCTGGATCCATGTCTTTGCTTCGCCTGAATATAGCATTCAGCTATGAGTGAACTTGGCGGCCCAAATTGTTCAGGCTAGGAATTCCTGAGAGTAGCTCGGCGCGAAGTTACGGATATATAGACTGAAGGCATTGACGAAGCGGCCATGGAGGAACAATGGTGAATTAGATTGACAGCTTTGTCATTAAATAATGGGCAACTAGTTCATCGAGGATTGGAATGCGCTGTTGGCTTATGTATGTGAATCGAGCTTCCTGAGTTTGCCCAACGTTAATTTTGTCGGGAGGTTGGTTATTGTGGCGGACGTAAAGCTTGCGAAAACAGAATTTTCTGCCACCCCCTGAAAAGTAGTAGCAAAACACCGCAAAAATAACCAAAATATCCACATATCTCTAGAATCATTCAAATATCATCCAATTCATTCAAATACGCACCTTTATCATCAAATACACACCTTTATCATCAAATCTGCCAATATGCCCCCCCAGCTCAGCAAATTTACCACCAATGAGATTGTATGCCTTCTAAATGATGATTATATGCCTGCTCAGATTGCACAGACCATTGAGTGCCATCTGACCACTGTATATTAAATCCAACAAAATATTTGCTGCTTTGGAACTGCTAGAAGTCCTCATTCAACATGAGGTGTAAAGCCAAAGATCACACTGGATATCTTGTCAGATTTGGAGGATTTTTTTGAGACATATTCAACTGCATATCATGATGAGGCTGTCTGCTTTGTGAAGGATGAATTTGATGTTGATATCCACCCTCAATCAATATCTAGATTGTTGAAGAAACTGAATTTGATATGGAAAAAGATGATTAATTATTGCAATTGTCACTTATAGAACCTGCTAATCCATCAGTTCTATTTGATATAGATTGAACCTGTGGCCACTCAATGTGATGAAGAACTTTGAGCTGAATGGTGTATTCAAGTTATTCAGTATCAATCTGATCAACTTATATTTTTAGATGAGAATACTGTGAATGAATGTACTGCAGATTGATGATATGAATAGTCAAGCAGAGGATTCTCTTGTTGCATTAGAAGGCTCTGTAAATGATCTCACAGATGATCAATCTTATCTGTGATAAGTGTCAATGAATATCTTGATTATGATATATATCAGAGGTTCTATAATACAGAGAGGTTCAATGAGTTTGTATGTGTTTGGATACTGCCCAAATGCCAATGAGGTTATCACTATCTAGTGATGGATAATTGCTCTTCTTATCATTCACAAGCACTGTGAGATCTCTGCAGAGAAGCTGGTATTGAACTTTTATTCTTACCCCCATATTCTTCTGATTATAATCCTATAGAGGAGTCATTTCATGTGTTGAAAGAATGGATTAGAAGATACAGATGTCAGTTAGAGAATCAGTTTGATGAAGATTTTGAAGCCTTCTTGCATCATGCAGTTGAGAACTTCATGGAAGAAGAAGATGCAAGAGGATATTTCAGATCTGCTCATATAGAATAGTATTGTAAAATCTAGAAAGATTCAAATTGCAATTCAATTATGATGATATATAATATCTAAGTTTCAAATTCAGAAGCAGAAGCAGTATGAGGTCTGCTGTCATCACTATGAACAGCAGATAAAGACAATTTAATCTCCTTCAACTATAACTGCCAGATAGAACTCTTTAATCCATCTCTTATTATTGAGAATATACTCATTCCAATATTCAACTGAACCATCTGCTCATTTGTCATTGTCTGTATATGATTCAGTTCAAATTCTTCATTCTAAATAATGCTCTTTGCAGTTAAAAGAGCTTCTGCTCTTTGAAATCTCTCTATCATCAATCAGTTGAAGAACTCATCAATAAACAGATCTGCATATTTACCAAACTGAGAGATTGAACTACTTTGAATAGAAGGCAGGTTTGGATTTGATGGCAGATTTGGATTTGATGGCAGATTTGGATTCAACAGTAGATTTGAATTTGATGGCAGGTTTGAATTTGACAGCAGGTTTGAATTTGACAGCAGATTTGAATTTGATGGCAAGTTTGAATTCAGTCCTCCCATGCCTCTCATTCCTTCCATTATATATTTCATCACCATCACATTGATTATCTCACTTGGAGACACAATATTAGATGAAGAAGAAGTTGAGAGAGAGAAGATAACTGCTGGCATCTGAGGTGTCTGTATAGAAGGGTTAGAAGCAGAGATAGATTTGCTTTTTTGTTTCTTCTTCTCCTTTCTATCCATTAATCTTTTTGTCATCTTTCTTGACAGATTTTTAACTGTTGCATGTCCATATTCAACATCATCTATCCAACTGACAATCTCACTACTCAGAAGTTGAATATGAGTATCATCAAAAGTCATTCAACAAGTGCTCTGCTCAAAGTTATGACAATTCATCTTTTGACAATGTCAGTGAGCAGTTATCTCACACTCAATCTGCAAAGAATCATGCTCATTTGATCATTGATTTTAAGCCTTCTTCAGCTGCTGGCTAGTGGCTGTGGATCTTGTACATATAGACAGCAGCTTTTCATCATTGAATATTTCATGAATTCAAGGGGATTTGACAGAACAATAGAGAGGGGATTTGGCAGATGATGAGATTACTTTTTTTTTGACATCTAATACTCTTTTTGATGCCAATGTCTGAGTTGTTAATTGTGAATCCAACACTTCAATGAAAGCTGCAGGACTGCATATTACAGAGGTGTTTGAGAATAGAGTTGAGATATCAAGAAGATTAAAAGAGGTGGTAATCTTGATGCTAAATCTGCTCATCTTCTTCTTATATAACTCCTTCAAAAGAGTGATAATCTCTCTTCAATCTGTCTCCTTCTCAAGGGTGATTTTGATTGAAGATTTATGTTTGTTTGATGAGATGACTGCTATACAATTTGCAACTTCTATCTCCTTGCAGTTCTGCTTTATAACATACTCTTCAGCTATTCTTTTTGCAGTATATTGAATATGATAGAAGCTGACAGTCATATCATTTGTTGTGACATTCTGTAACTTGATCTTTATAGACTCCTTTATTCCATTGATAATCATCTGTTCATACAGCCTGAATGAGATCTCAGACTCAGAGATAGATGTTTGCAGAAATTGAGAATCTTCTGACTGTGTCTCCTTCTTCTTCTCCTTCTCCTCCTTCTCATCATCAGTTGGATTCTTGTCATTATCTGAAACATCTGAAACAGGTGGTTTGAGCAGATGAAGGTGCAGAGTAGTTGAAGTCCTTTTACAAGCTTGTGAGACAGTAGAACGGTGGGTGTTGCGG
Source organism: Histoplasma capsulatum G186AR (assembly GCF_000150115.1). Classification (NCBI taxonomy): domain Eukaryota; kingdom Fungi; phylum Ascomycota; class Eurotiomycetes; order Onygenales; family Ajellomycetaceae; genus Histoplasma; species Histoplasma capsulatum. Next base: position 264,988 of record NW_025544802.1, read on the forward strand.
GGCATATTGACAGATTTGATGATAAAGGTGCATATTTGATGATAAAGGTGTGTATTTGAATGAATTGAATGATATTTGAATGATTCTAGAGATATGTGGATATTTTGGTTATTTTTGCAGTGTTTTGCTACTACTTTTCAGGGGGTGGCAGAAAATTCTGTTTTCGCAAGCTTTACATCCGCCACAATATAAGAGCCGCAACAATTTTCCACCCACAAATGCGTAGGGTAATCGATTGACGGGAGGTCAAGAAGCCCACTTACATTATTGAAGTGTGATAAATATACAATTCTATCTGGTTCTCTCGGCGGATTTTGTCTCCACCTTATAAACACCCCATTGTCCGCCCTATTTACTATGACGCCGGCCCAATGCTTGAACTCTTTAGAAGCTAGCAAAAAGACATGCAGTATGTAGAAGAGTATAGAGGCTCGGCTTAAAACAGAGCCTCTTACTGCGCAGAAACAGAGTTTTCTGCTTCTATTTCACAATTGCCTCAAGCACATCCCGCTCCTCGATATTGTAAACCTCCTCAATCTGCACTCCATCATCTGCTTGAGCACAATTGTCAACAGCCCTCATCATCCCAATCTCATTAACCTGACTGACAAATGCATTCACAAATCTCTCTGCAACCTCCAACATAGTAACATCTCCAGTCTTCCCATCAAATCTCACTCCACAACCCACCATACTTGTTGCCTCTCTTCCCTCCAATCCGCATGCAACAATTTGGCGGAAAAACCACATTGGCTCCTCTGTCACATTCAACCCAACACCATAACTACTGATATTACGGCGCAGGTGTACGCCTACTGCGGCAATCTTTTTGGACGGCAACTTGGGTCCTGATGGTGATCTTGGTTGTGACGTACACACCCAAACCCCAGGATTCATCTGGCTCAGCTCAGCCCCCTGTACCCCATAACTGGCTAAAACATCCAGGACACTCCTCTCTAGTAATTGTATATGCTGTCGTGGGCCCAGGCGTAGTCGCTGTAGATCAAGGATTGTGTATATAACTAGCTGGCCGGGGCCGTGGTATGTAGTTTGGCCACCGCGGAGGGTTGGGTGGAATTCTGCACAGGCGGGTAGGCTTGCAGCAGGGGTTAGGAGGTGGCGTATGGGGTGGAGGGGTTTGGGTAGATTGGCATTGAGAGCTTGGTGAAGATTGGTTGATGTTGCACCTGCGGGAGAGGTGGAAGAAGGTAGGTCACGGCGGCCGGTTGTATAGACAGGGAGAGGGGTGAAGGTTAGGATTGTTGGGTCTGGAGGGGCTTGTGGGGAGGTGACATGAAGCTTTTTGTAGGTTAGGAGGCGAGAGACAAGGATCTGTTGAAGGTGGGAGGCGTGCGCGAAGGGGATCAGATTGGGGATGTGGAGATGGGCGAGGCGCATGATAAGGCGGAAGATGAAGGAGAGGAGAAGTGATGAGGAGCAGCTCTTGTTGAGAATTCTCTGTAATGGGATTCATTGACAATGGGTATGAGATATCAATTCAGATATATGTCTCATGGTGTATAAATACAAATAGATTGCAGCGTCTCAATTCCCGTATGTCTCTCTCCTCCATCCCTCTGTTTGTACGGCAGGTTGGACGATCTCACGAGCAGTGCGGCGAAGCTGCTGTGTTGGATAATAGTGCGGCCGAGCCGCCGCGCCAAGCCACCGCTTGGCTAATCTCCTTTCTGGCGGGTTAGAAGCTTCGCTTTGATGGTGCGTACATGGAAGAATGCTGCAATTGTTCCTCATGTGCAATGCTTCGGCATTGCACACTCGACCACGACAGAAATGATACCAGCGCAGAGGGGTCTGTTGAATCTCTCTCCATCCAACATTTCATCCGCCTTTGGCTTCACAAAATATCTCTCGAGACCTTCCATAGGCTCGGCCTTCATATGGAATCGCCGTGCAATGGGTTCGTTTTTTTACTCTTGACTTGCCGCTACATTGCTGACCTGTTGAAGGAACTAGGACGAATGATGAACTCTTCACATATACGTCCGGTCGGTTCCTTTACAACGAACAACGTCGCCTTGAGGAACGACGGATTAATTTCGATGTTGCTGCTTTGAAGCATGCTGCTGAACAACATGTTGGACGAGGTAAAATCACCAATCTGCGAAAACTTGCCGAAGGAGGGTTCAATCGGGTATTCCTCCTTACAACAGAAGATGGATTTCAAGCTGTTGCCAAAGTCCCCTACATGATCACTGTTCCAAAGCACTATACCACTGCCAGCGAAGTGGCCACAACAGACCTTCTACGATCAAAGGGAATTCCTATCCCACGTATACTTGGCTGGTCCGCTGACCCGAACAATTCTGTCGGGGCCGAGTATATCATTATGGAAAAGGCCTCTGGAATCCCATTAGAAACGAGATGGTTCAATCTCTCAAAACAAGAACGGCACCATCTTGTGACGAGTTTGGTAGACATTGAGACGAAGATATTTGACATTCCCTTTGGTCATTTTGGCAGCATATATTATAGGAATGATGTCCCATCAAACCTTCGACAAGACCTTTATGCAGAGAGCACCAATTCAGCCATGTCATCCGCAGATGAGCGGTTTTGTATTGGCCCTACGACCGATTACATGTTCTGGTACGGCAAACGTGCAGAGTTGGGAATAGATCGCGGCCCCTGTAATGATTTCCAAACCGGCCCTTCTCTGCCCTAGTTGAGTGAAGGTGAGCTAACAGAGTACCCTTCAGGGAAAACACCGAAAGCCTATTTGGTTGCTATAGGAAAACGGGAACGTGAGTGGACGAAAAGATATGGTAAACCCCGTCCTGTCCGATTTCCCCATGTTGTCAACTTTGAAGGCATCAAGTCTCCGCACGACCACATCCAGCTTTTGAACCAGTACATGGCTCTGGCCCCGTACCTATTTGGCGGCGATCCACACAGTGAGTTGAACTGTCCCACTTTGCGCCACCCAGGTAAGTAAGCCCCATTCACACCAACAGGACTAGTGATTGATTGTGTTTAGACCTTACTCCCGGGAATATATTCATTTGCCCGGAAACCCACAAGGTTTCTTGCATCATTGATTGGCAACATACAACCTTGCTTCCACTTCTACTTGCTACAGGGCATCCCCCAATGCTCCAGAGCCCTGATCACCCTCCACCACAAACACTTGAGAAACCAGTCCTCCCAGATGGCTATGACTCACTCAGCCCAGAGGAGAAGGCTCAAGCAGATGAACTCCACAGACGCAGAGTGTTATTTTATCTTTACATGGTGTTTAATGGCGGCTTAAATAAAAGACACCTGTCAGGAATGAGAGACCCCCGTGTCCTCTTAACGCAACACCTTGTTGAGAGGGCTGAGAAACAATGGAGTGGAGACATTTTCAGCCTAAAGGGGGCCCTCATCCGAATAACTGAGAACTGGGATCATTTTAGTGCAAGCCTGCCAGAACCAGTTCTGTGCCCCATATCTTTCACTAGATCTGAGATTGATATACACTACAAGCAGGAGCCAACTTGGTTTCAGATGAACGGTCTTGTTGAGCACTGGAAGTCAGAGCTACAGGGTTTGAATGATGATGGTTGGGTTAGGACCGAAGCTTACGAGGACGCCGTGAAGAAGAATATGGAGTTGAAGCAGGTTTTGCTGGATGGTTCTGATACACCGGAGGAGGAGCGATGCGTTCAAGAGCAATGGCCATTTCAGGATCATGAAGAGGAGATTATCTGATAAATTTGATGCACTGCAGACTGTGGGCGCTGTTATGCTGCTCTAACAACTATCTATGGTAATAACACTGGACTTAGTATAAACGGATAATGTCAGCTTTTCCTTTGTATCAAGGCTGAGGGTTTCAAAATTCCACAGCGTTGGATAGTCGGGTAGATGATGCAAGCGTTTTCGGTGACTAGAGATGAGACGCGAATACACGAGCCCTTTGGCCTAGTGGCTGACAAGAACAAGACAGATCATGCCCTCGGCGGGAAGGAGCTCCGCGAGTCGGTAAGTCGGCATTCAGGAACACGAAGGAGGAATTGAAGGGCAAGCTTCCAGCAATACTGGCGACCGTCTCTAGGACGACCCCTCCGGCGAGCATCCCTCCATCATTTGATGGCACCCTAGTCAGATTTACATCGTCATCGCAGAAAGGGTCGGAGCAGACACGACGGCTATGTGTGCTATCCGGAAAGCAAGGAGCAATGTTAGACTGATGGGGAAAGGGGGAGCTGCTAAAAGGCAGCGGAGGACGGTAATATGACATCAGAGGAAATAAATAGATTGCTACGATTTCAAGAGCTGGAGTCGCTTAAGCCTACTTCGCAACCGGGAACTTTTCCAGCGGGAGACGCCACGTAGATGGGATAGTTGACCGGCCGTTGCCGGAAACCGCGAGGGGTCTGTTTGGCTACACGCGGGCCATGGACGACTGATGTTCGTAGATATGAAACAAGCAAGATTATATTAGCTTTAATAGATACATTGCCTACTGCTGTGCTCGCGCCTTCGTTGGCCTGCCCGCTTTATTTGCTTTTCCTCCACCCTTTCACTGCAGGCGTTTCGCCTCATCCACCTGGTCGCGAGGAAACCCGTCGGCGGGCTCTAAGGTGGAGTGCCATGCAACGCGAACGCACGGCTTCCCACCTCATAGCCGATGAGGCCCTTGTATTCCCAAAACCGGGCGCTCCCATCCAGTCGACTGCCACCCCTTGATGTGCAATGACGTTCGGTAGGAGACATTGGCGTAATGATCTTGGGCCGCTTTCAGCTCGGTTTTTGGGGAGTGTCATCCATTGCACCGCTCAGGTCGATCATCTCGATGGATTCAAACTCGCTACCCTCTTGTTGAAATAGGTGGTCGTGCTTACGCTTGTGTCGAGTAGAGGGCCGCATTGTGGTTGTCTGGTTTATAGAGGTCGAAGAGGTTACCTTGAGTGTCTCCCGGCTCTGCGTGTACGGGGCCCATCCCTGCAAGCGGCATCACCACCTGAGTGGCTAAGCCTATTCTCACGGCTCCAGCTGGGATTCTTCGGGTGACGGCACGCCTCAGTGTCCGGCAGGCCAAGATCGTCATCGTAGGAGAAGAAACCACAAAGCGGACGTTCATCATTGCTGTTATACTGTCTTTCTTCTCTCCACCTGCAGGCTGGCTCTGAAATGGTGGGAATGGCGATTCCGTACTTGGTGGTTTCGCTGGTTTCGCGGTTTGCACAAGGGATGGGGCCGCGAGCTGTTTTGTTCCGCGTGGGTGGTGCCGGAATTCGTATTCGCACTCACTTTTGGAGCCTTTGGGCGAATGTTGGAGGGTTCGTACTCAATAACGCAAAGCTAGGAAGCAGGACGAAGCTGGGAAGCAGGGAAGCAGGAAACGCACCCGGGTGATTAATCTGAAAGCAGTTCATCTTGCCAAAGGAGTAGCGTCGTCAAGTTGAGCGTGAGAGACCAAGGAGACCAACCACCACGTAAATTGTTCTAACCCTGGTGCTACCACTAGGAATTTTTGAGGACAGAGTACCGCTGCCGGAGGGAGGCGGGAGTCCTCCATGGAAGCCGCTCCTCAATCTCTAGCCAAGAGCAGCGCTTGCGCTTCATCGTCCTGAGGATGTCCTCCTCACCCTGCGTCCACTTAGTACGGCGCGGCCCACTACCAGCCCTTTCACCATACCTTGGGTTGCGGCCATCCTCCTGAGAGGCCGGGTGCACTGGAGAGGAGACCATTGCTGATGGGGTGGGGTTGGTGAGGAGCTGAAAGAGCTTGGTCGCAACAGCTGCTGACAACTCCATTGCTTGCTTTGACGAGAGCACTAATGCCGGGGGAGGCGAGACATCGCTGCCCTCTGAGCTTGCGCGTGAGATCGAACGACTCTCACTGTGAAGGGATGGAGATGTTTGTATTTTGTGTGAAGACCGCCTTCGGGAAGCCCTGCCCCCATCTTGCTGGCGCCCACCACGCCCAAGCATACCAGAACAAGCTTGTGGAGGCCTAGCATCAAGTCCATTATGCCTTGTTGAGCCAGAGTGAGGGCGATAGACAGATGACTCACCATCCACGGCCAGAGCAGGTGGAGGAGGGAGGTGGGGTGGGGACAGCTGCTTCGCCAGCTTACGGCGCTTCAAGGGCCGTGTGGGGGGATCGTCAGTTCTGCCAGTTGGCCGGTAATTGTTGTCGCTACCTTCTTCTGACGGCGCCAGCTCAGGGTCGTGGAGTTCGTGTTCGGTCATGGAGCTAACTTCAAGATCACTGCTTGCGTTTTGGTGCAGTGCGGTACCGAGGATGCCGTTGTATGGTGGGATAACAACTTCGACGGCGACCTGCCGCCTGACACTGTTGCCAGGTTCAAGATAGTCAGCGGGAGGTTCTCCGGCCCCATGATTCTGTCCGGTCTCGACATGAGGCGCCGTGGTTGGACACTCAACAGCCCTTGTGGACGGTACAGGACTGCCTACCCTGCCTCCCGGCAGGCATTCACCGTTGGTTAACTTGACCGCCCCGCTTCGAATCCGGTCTGGTAAGCCTGGCAAGGAACAATTGTCCACATCTAACGCGCTGGAAACACCAGGCAATGATTTATTGACCTGTGTCTTGCAGAGCTGTGAAACCTCACGCTGGCTTTCCCGCTCAGTCAGCGGGTCGTGATTTGGCACGAAGTGCGGACCTGTAAAATCGATGGTGGTCAGTATTAAGTATCAATCGAGCCCCAATTAACATAATCACAAAAGGCCAAATTAGAAAGCCAAAGCGGCAAGGACAAAAACAAATAAGAGTCTGAGCGAGAGGGTTTTACCTGGGGGTATAGGACGATCATCTCCCGCTAACCTTTGGGGTGTAACCTCCCTAGACTCGGGCAAACTAGGAACATTTAGAGAACCGGTTCGCATCTGGTCTGTAGTTTCCAAAAGCTCAAAGACCCTGAGCGCAGCATCAAAGTCGTTCGGCGGAGCTTTGGTGGCCGGTGATGTGCTGCGCTCCGCCGTCGTGGAAGGTGCCGGGCAAATAGGACGCGGTGGCAACGGGTGCTGAAGCACCCGGGCAGGTGCAATTAGAGGAAGACCATGGCCTGGGTTGGGGACAGGCTGTGGTATTGAGCACGTATCTGGGGGCAGTGGAACTGACATACACGGTGGCGGTCTTTTTGAGGCAAGCATGGAGTGATGAAGAATGGGGGATTGAGAGCTCTGCTGGGTGGAGGGGGTTTGGATGGCAGTGGAGAGGCGAAGGCGCTTGGGGTCTGGATGAAAAGGTTGCTATCCAAGTCCACGAGCATGGCTACTAGCGAACGTTTTCGGATATTGCAAAGGGTGGAAGGGGACTGGGAGATGCTGGGGGGTACAATGGGAGGTAATGTCAGGGTAGCTCTTGGGAGTCTTCTTGCAACAGACCTTGGGGAGCAAGAGTTGTGTTTTATATGAGGATGTTAGTAGTGTAGCATCTGTGGTCCACAAGAATGCTCAAAATTTCTCTTGCAAGGATTATTCCGCTATGTTCCCGAGTGATGTAGTAGGCTTGTCGTAGACCTATGATTTGTCCCACAGCCCACAGAAACTGAGGTTCGTGGCCTGTTTGCTCCAATGAAAAAGTGGTAGATGGAAAATCATGGAGACATGGACGCGCGAGAAAAATGCGCTCTATCCAGGGCCATCGAGGCTGTGCGGCCCAAGTGCCCGTAGCGTCCGCTCCACCACTCACGTAAAACTGCGTACCGCCCTTCCTCTCCAGGCTCCCAGGTCCCTGAGCTGGGATAACTGGCGCGACAAGAACTCTGCTCGTGTTCGCCGTCAGAGCCAATGCCATGGCACAACCACTTGCTTGAAGTGTAATCAGGAGCACGCCATTAGCAGGGTTGCAGCCACCAATTGCGCCTTATATGACCAATGATGCTGCCTGCCCCATACCAAATGCCAAATCCGGAAGTTCCAGTGCATCGCCTCTGTTTCCTGCAGCAATCCGGAGGGCGAGAAGCCTGCGGAAGTCAGGTGTGCGACGTCAGCTGCAGGCATGGGTCTCGCTAGCGGCGCTCGATGTAGCGAGGCATTTTTGCCATTGGTCCGAGGCACCGTGGGCACGGCACACTGGCGCACATGCAGCAATGCCCATATGAATGCAAAAAAATCCAGAGCAGCGGGACTCAGCTGTAGACAGAGAAAATAAGAGATCTGAAAAAAGTTCAGGAGAAGAGAGCACGGGCTGCTAAAGAAATCCAGTGGAATGCAAAAGCACAGAGAAGAGCAGAAAAGCAAGATAAACAAGAGGAAGCAGAAAGACGGCTGTTCTATTCCGCGCGCGGTCATTTGACACAGCGATGGCTCTCCGTGCTCGCGGAGTAGAGAGAGAAACGAGGCGCAGCTGGTATGAAACCAGGGCGGGGAGCGCAAGGGGCGGCCGATCTCCGAGGCGGGCCGGGGGATGATGTGACGGAGAGGAGGAGAGTGAAAAGGATGAAGAAGAGTGCGTGCATGATGGGGGAACATGAGGCCTCTTATATAGTTGCAGAAAGTGACGTTCTATGGCGCTATACTAGATTCGGAGGTGCTAGGCCCAGAAGGGACACGCTAGGGAACTCAAGAATGTGGAGGGAGTCCGGTTCTTCGGCAGCTGATGCTATCAACATATTGCAACAAAAACAAGATCTTCTGGTTTTGTCATATCCCCAAATCTACAGCCGCCCCCAATGGGACTAGGATGAAGACGGAGATGAAAATACCGAACTGGAACGCACTCTCGCTGCGTCGATTCGAAGGTATGCTGGGGAGCAATTTCGTGGTGAAGAGGGACTGGGGGCGCTCACGGAATAGATGCTATGGAAGCCATAAATGACATCTCTGTTTCAAAAAAGGTACAGGAAATAGCCTGAGAAGTAACTCAACACTGAGGACCTGCGAACCCGCGTAAGGCGATTGAAGACAGCTTGAAGACAGAAGGAACGGATGTTAAATCCACATGACATTATCTTACTTCATCTACTCCTGGTGATTCTTGTACTGTGCATACACACACAGTATGTACATGATATGTCCCCAAGGGCCCTCCCAACCACAACATTTTTATTTTTATCATTTTTATTCATATCTCTCTTAAGATTTCACTACCAATAGTTGGTCATGATTATATCACGTCAATCATCTGGTTTCTTTGATTTTTTTCTGGCAACTTACATGCTCCGTAAATTGATGGCAGATTGAAATTATTTCTCATATCTAGTGTGTGGATTCACAGGATGGGGTTTAGTCATAGGCCTGCATGTGCATTTCGGATCATGAGATGCAACGGATTTGATCAAGCAAGCCTGTCATCTGTGATATATTAACCCACCCATTGAAAATAAACAGGATTTTTCTGATGTCGCTGTATACAATACCCCGTTTTCCAGTACATTTCTGAAGATCAACCAGCTGAATTCTGGCTTGTTCGACCTGCAATGCCTGCAGATGCCTCATGTGGCCCCTTAACCTGCATGCACTGGGCAGAGATCCATATCACGGGTTATCTCCGCCGTCCTCCCACCTGCCTCAAAACCACATCGCGTACGATGCAGACATGTGACGCTATATCAATGGATGGCGAGTCCACCTCGGGCCCAACATGGACATCGAGTAGTCCGATTCTTCTCACTCATCTTCTCCTCTACGTCTGTTGACATCAAAACGTTCTATCGCCCACCATAGCCCTCAGAACCAACATCAACACTGTGCCCCATATCTCTCTACCCCAACACAGCAGCTAGCCAGGAGCAGAAGCGACGTCACATCCACCATGCGCACAGACAGTACCAGCAGCATCACCGGTGCCATCATAACAGCCGTGGCGACGGCAGCGCTGATAAGCAATGTGAGCGGAGTCTGGACCTGTCCCAGTGAACGTGAGCCCTTCTGTTGTGGTAAATATTCGAATGTTGATGAGGATCCGATGGCCGTTATTGGGATTGAGTGTATGCATTTTTTCCATCCTTGTCCGACGTTCTCTGTGTCTTCCCGTATGGAGAGTTATATGGACCCCCCTCCCCTTTATTGTTATCGCGTCTGGTGTCATGATGCGGTTTGCTGGTTGTATGGCAACCATGGGGGAATGCTTCTCTCCTCCCCCTTTCCTTTTTGTTCGCGCTCTGAGGCGAGAATTAAGTCTTGGCTGACAGAATATCTTCCCGGAAACAATTCAATATATATAGGCGTTAATGCACCTAGAAATGACAACTGTACCGACGGGGTTCCTGTTCAATGCTGCAAGCCAATGGTAGGCGTAGTTTCCTCACCCCTTTTATCTATAATATCAACAATAGAAACATGCTTCCGTTCTTACCCGGATATGTGTATTAATTTTATTTTATTTTTAACTTTCCCACCACTTTTTCTTCATATTGGCCGTCCGTGTCACATTTCTAACAGCAATATGCGTCATTATTTTTTTCCACCCCGAACTAGAAGCCGGAATCACCGAAGGATCCCAAGTCACACCCGAATCCGAGGGCGCGTTATTACTGCGATAGCAAGGCTGTTGGATATGGTTCGCGTTTCTGGGAGTAATTCGGAATTGGAGGGCTGAAGAGATGGATTCAGAAGCAAAGGGAGCAAGGAAGGGTTGTGATATGTATTGCCTACAACGAAGGAAGCAAATGGATGATGTCTGAATTGGTGGTGATATGAGTTTGCGACTCGCAATATGGTGTGCGATATGTGATATTTTATTGGAAAAGGGTAGTAGTGATGACGAGATGGACCTGGCGGCAATCAAGCGGAAGAAAAACTTCTGTCGTTGTGTAGATTATCGGATAGCTATCTATTATAATGCAAATTGCGGGAGCGGCCAAGTTAACGAACTGTTTTTATTTACATCAGAAATAAAACTGAAATGAAATGACGTATCTCGAGATAAATGCTGAGAAACGGTTAAACGACGCGAGAATAATAATAGCAAGTATCATGCGCCTAATCTTCAGTGTGCATATCTGTAAATCCATTACGCGGAGAAATGCACGATACGGTTTTACCGGAAGATAGCCAGGGCGCTTAGATACTCTCCATTCCGCATACCGCATGAAAAAAGCAATATGGAAAAGATGAGGAATATTCGATGAGTATGCAGTTGGGAGACACCGAACAGCAAGAAACCTATCATAAAATTGGGTTCTTTTTCGTTAGTTCCCCAACTTTTTTTAATTTGAAAATTTTATTCTAATTTTTTTTTTTATATTTTATACGTTTTATTCTTTCTTTCGGTCTAGGAATTCTCAGAACTTTTCTCCCTGTAATAGCCCTTTTTGCTTGTGAACTGCAAGGAAGTCGGTGAAGTGTGTGGGGGGAGACCAAGCCAAATCATTGTCATTAGTTTTGTGACAGATGTAGAAAGCAGTGTGCAACGGGGAGCAGTTCGTGAAAAACGAAGAGGCCATCATCGTAGTTCATAGCGGTCGGCGCGGGCGGTTAAAGCATCTCCAGAACACATACTCTGTATAGATCTGTAAAAAGGAGTATTTAAGGGTATCTAGTTCTTCCCTCTCTGGATCCTCGAACTTCGCCTCTCCACCAATCTCCGCTTGATCTTCATCAGCGGTTCCATTTCCCACCGCGAGCCTTATCTCACAGCGCAGTAACATCCCACAATTCTTCCGCATTACGCCGAAAGAGCCTCTCCGCCATGTCCGGGTCCGCCTCCGCACACCACCCCAGACAGGCCTCAGTAAACGGGGCGATATCGACGCCCTCAAAGCGGGTATGCGGCCAATCCGTCGCAAAGACTAACCGCTCCCGACCAGCGCGCATCAGCTCGCGCACCATCGCGCCCACGTCGTGGAATTGCGGGTCAGCGCTGAGCCGGTACGGCCCGGATATCTTGACGTACGTGCTGCCCTTCTCCAGCAGGGAGATGAGGGCGGGAAAGCCAACCAGGTCGTACGGGTTCAATGGCGACGACGACGGCGACGACGGCGACGAGGAGCGCGGGGGTAGTTTCGGGTTTGCAATGTGGTCCAGACACACCTTGACGCCCAGGGAGGGCACGATGGTCGCGAGGTCTGGCATGGTCTCCATGCGTATGTAGAGCTCCAGCACCCAGCCGTAGTCGCGGATGAGATCCGCATACTCGTGGAGCATGCGCGCCAGTTCGCCTGCGTCCAGCTCTTGCGGAACGGAGACAAGATTCAGCCTCACCCCTCTGACGCCGAGCTGGTGCCAGGTTGACAGAACGCTGTCACCACCGTGCTGGCCGGTCTCTTCATCGATGGTGGCGGCGTCGAAGCATACAACGCCGCGAGCACGCCTGGGCCCCAATTGCCGGAGGCTGTCGAGTAGACAGGAATTGTCGTAGCCGTAGATGGAAGGCTGGATGAGGACGACGTTGTGGATGCCTGTGGTTCTCGTGAAAGCAAGAGCATCGGAGAGGGTGTGCGACTTGCTGGGCTGGTAGTCGGCGGTGGTGGAGAGAGGGTAGCGCGAGGGTTCTTCTACGACATGTATGTGGCTGTCCCAGGAGTTTGCGGGGAGTCTTTGGGGCAGAGGAGCCTCCGAGCCTCCTTTCGTTGATCTGTGTTTGAGATTGTTACTCTGGCGAAGATTGCTGCCCATGATTCTCGGGGCTCTGGGTTGAATTCGAAGTGGGGGGAGGAGAGGAGCGGCATGCCATAAAGGCTGTATAGTTGTCAAGGCGGTTGGTTCTCGAACAAAGGGCTGCAAACCCGAGGCTTTTGTGCGACTCGGCTGGGAAAAGCTCTCAAGAGTGCGACGGAGATGGTCCCGGTGTTTTAGGATGTCCCATGTGAACCGGTTTAACTACTCCATGCTATTAGTAACAAAATCTAGTGGTCATGGCGTAGGTTGTTATACAACGAGTATCCCAGCAGCAGTGGGCCCCATGGAGGAGGTCCCTCCAGGGATTGCCGAAAGAAAAGAACAGCTGCCAAATGAGCAGTTCTGGTTATCAGTTGAGAGGTGATATAGTTCCATAAAATATCTCAACAGCTTAACTGTATGGAGTTCTCTTTATGGAGATATACATAATTGTAAATGTATACGAACGATTCTTTGAGCCCGTGGCAAACGCTTCACATTATCTAGAGCAATCAAGCGAAATTGGAGTGAACAAATAAATGGCACAGTCCAATAGTTGCTTTATTGAAGGACTAATAAATATACATACTGAGGTGAATCAATTGCGTAGCGAATTTCCATCATATAACATTTACTTTACGTGCCACCAACGAATGTGCAGAACACAACCTTAACCTCCAACTCCTAACAACGCAAACTTTTCAAAACAAAAAACATCTGGAGAGGAGGAGAAAAAAAAAACCCCACAGAAAAAAAAGAAAGAATAACCCAAACAAAAAAACGAAAAAAAAAAAAAGCTAAGAAAAAGTGAAAATATAAATCACATCGCCTCTCCCTCTCCCCATCCCGTCTCGAACTTCCCACCCATAGTAGTCGACAACGGCTCCACATACGAAAAGGCCTCGAACAGCTCCGGCGCAATCTCGTACATCCCTTCCTGCTTCAGCGAATCGGGTATCGCCAACGACGGATCCGGGTCCGTCAACATGGCGTTGCTGTCATCCTCACGCTGTTTCGCTAGCGGGGGAGGCGTGAAGCTGAACGCGCCATGTGGTGGGACAGTGTAAAGAAGCGGGGACTGAGTTGTCTGTATTGTGGATGGGGATGAGGACGACGCGGTGAGCTGGTCGCTGTGGGGTCTGGAGACGTCTGGTGCTTTGCGGGCAAGCGAGATATGTTGGGTGTCACGGTTCGAAGAGTCGCGGATATCGATGCCGAGTTTTGCGAGTTCTTGTTCAATGAGGTTGAGGGCGGTTTTTATCACTTAGGGGTGGTGGAGGGGGCGGTTTGTTTAGTATGATTTCAGAGACCCGAGTTCCAGAATTTTAGGTTTCTCCTACATCGTACGGGGATGTACTCACCAGGATTAGTCATTGTAACGCGATTTAAGGCAGCCACGCAGAATCTCAATTTATCCAGTGTCTGCGGGGAGGCGTATCTCAACGCCTGGATTTCGAGCAGGAATATTGACGCGGCGGTGTAGATGCTGTAGGCCATGGATAAGAGGACATGTCCGTCTCCGAACGTGCGTCGGAAGAGGTCGTAGAGGGCGAGTATGGATGTAGCGGACGATACGCATTGGACCAGCGGTTTCCCATTGTGAGTTTCTTCGGCAGCGCCCCTAAATGGCCTGGAACACAGGGCTGGCCTGTGGAGGAGAATATTCGTCGTGTGATAGATGCAGCTAGAACAAAGTATGAGTTACGGGGATTCTCTGGTGCCCTTTTGTTTTGTTTTGTTTTGTTTTGTTTTTTTGAATGGATTGAAAACACGATAAAAAAATACATACTTCAGAGTAACAATATGGCTTGGCGGAGAGTAGGGCGGGAGGTTGTCGATGATGAGTTTTAGAAAAACGGGAAGCTCATCCCACCACCTTTCGAGACTGCTACTTTGTTGAACGAGGCAGGTCTGGAATTCAGCTTCTGTGCTTTTTCGGACCGGGTCGTATATGTGGATTATAATCTGGTTGAGGATTTCCGTTAAGGAGCACATCTTCATAAAGCATGAGGTTGCATGGGACTGTGTTGGTGGGTAGTGTGTGCCTTCGGGGAAAACGACACCATGAGGCGTCCAAATCTCAATTTCAGCCGTGTCATCCACTGTCAATATTTGTATCATCAGTTGCTTGAAAAAAAAATAAATAAATAAAAAAGAGAGAGAAAATCCTCATATGAAAACCAGGAGGGTTTACTGACACAATATCCGCGGGGGGCTGACAGGAGTATCTTGAATGATAGGAGACCTGCCAAAGTAAAGAGAAACCAATTTATCCCAAAAGTAACAAGTCCAGAACAGGCGATTGCGAATCTCGATATCCTCATCGGAGAACCGTACGCTCGAATATTTTCTGCTATCAATCGTGATGCCTAGGTCCTCAACCAACCTGAATGCCATGCCGCTGTATAGCCAAGCCTGGGTCCTGTTTCCGCGGCCGCATTCTTCCGCGCTTAAAAGGAGCAGTGACTGCACAATGGGTATTTGGCCGTTACCGGCCTTCAGAGAGTTGAACAAACCGAAACAGACCTTATCGAGAAACTTGTTTCCACAGTCGAGTTCTTTGATCTGGTTGGCTATTTTCGGCTCGTTCTTGCACCATCTCATTGAATGAGATACGATGGCATTCAACAAAATCTCAGAGAAATACGGGCCGTTCAATTTCATGTCGCCTGTAGAACAGCCAATGAGCAAAAAAGGTATCCTTAATACGTGGATGGGCCGGAAACAAAAGGAAAAAAAAAAAAAAAAAAAAAAAAACCACGGGTGGAATATTTCCGAGGGAATCGACTTACGAGTAAATGCCGGCCGATAAACGAAGTTGAAAAGCGGATGTACCCAGCACCAATGCGAATCGAGTAGGTGTTGGAACGGGTCCTGGGTCAGCTCAGTATATCTTCTAATTCCCATATCGAAAAGAAAAAGAAAAAGAAAACGAAAAGAGAAACCCTCAGGGAAAAGAAAAGAAAACCGAAATAGAAACACAATGGAATCGGCATCCTCTTACAGGGATGGTAGTCAACTGTTCAAACGCCCTCTCCCTCCACGCGTTGTTAATGAGCCGTTCTTTTCGGCTATCGAGCTCTGAAGCAACAGGAGACAACGCGTCCGTGTTCTCTCGCGCCAGACTGCTAGGTAGCTGGAACAGGCTGGTCGGGCCGTAGAGAGAGATGCGTCCGTCATCTCCAACCTTCAATCCGTCAATGGCTCTAACTAAGTCTCGCGGGATATGGTTGTCGTCGGCATCGCGGGGTCTGGTGCTTCCTGACGCTCTCCGCTGGGACTCCTCGATATTATTTTTCTGCTGGTGATGGTGGTGGTGTTGTTGTTGCTCTGAGTTCTGTGGCCCTGTTGCGTCATCCGCATTCCCATGGCCGCCTCTTAGTTGTGCGATAGTTGCTTCGAGCTCAGCCACGCGAGCTTCAAGGGTCTTTGTATAGGACAAGGTGGGTGTTCTGCAGAAGAAGTAAAGTCAAGAAAGGAAAACACACCAACATAATTAGCAGAGGCTCTGATATTATTGGGAACAAAAGAAAAAATTAAGCCAAAATTTGCTTTTTTCTTGGTTTCTTTTCTTTTTTTTCTTTTTTCTTTTTATTTTGCTTATTCCACGAGGTGATAAGAATAGGGCCATAATAAACCAAATGATTGGCTTATCGGGAGCCCGTGGTTGCTATGATTATTATTATGACGACGATTATTGGCGACTCACAGGCTATATACGCAGGTTTCTCCACGTGCGGTACATCGCGAGCATGAGGGGTTGGCTCCGTTGCATTTGACCTAAAGACGGATAGGTATTGCCCCACGTTTAGGGCGGATAAGCTGTGTCAACAGCGACTTGTCTCGAAAACAAGCAATCAACGACGACGATCCCGGCGTCGAGTGGCACCGTAAGCAGGGAAAAGGCGGGGCCTAGACGGGGGACAAAGCATGACTACAGCCACCATACCTTGCGTTTTCGACATGCTTCACAGGAGAAAGCACTCTTCCTGGTCACACCAGGCTTGCCAGTGTTTTCAGGCATCGGTTGGTGAATGATTGAGAAGACGAGCGGGCATAGGAGAGAGGGAGGGAGTGATGTTTGCGAGAAGCGGCTGTCTCGAGAGCTGCCCTGAGGTTTTGCCAGGAGTTGGGGTTGACCAGAACGGGATAGTTGCGGCAGGCGGCGTCAAACCTTGAGGGCAATGGATGCTTTGGGCATTGGGGTTCAAAGACTCGGCAGGAAAAACTTTCGGCGTGGCTCAGACGGTCAACCATGGCATGGCTCAAGTCGCCAGGGTTATGTGTATCCTGGCTGTATCCTGGCGATGGTTCAACCACGACGGTCACTGTGAGCATCAACCAGTTGTCGCATTTCTCTCTTTCTCCCCCCACCCCTGGCCCCCCAAACCAACCCCTAATCTATCCCTAATCAAAGAAGTCACTTGTCTCCGGGGTTCAACAAAAATCAGAACCCGTTCAGGTATACCGGTGCCTGTGAGGCTATCAGCCACGGATTTTTGGGTGGTTTGCCGTATCAGAATCTGTCTGCCCCAGGACAGACTAGGAGTTGCTTGTCGCCTTGGGTTTCACCTGACGCTACTGCATACACAACGACAGCGGCCAGGCAATGTCATGTCAACAGACACAATTCGGCAGTCTCGAGGGGGCCTAGGCGGGTGGCGCACCAGGCGGGAGTCGGCCACACTCCCATCCATGCTTGTTAGTTATTAGTTATGCTGATTGCGATTCATTGTGCATTGAATCCCCCGTGGGGTGAAGGTGAAGAATGCGAGTTGGACGCTCATGCGTGGAAAATCGCCACGTGAGAAGGATAAAACGCACTCGAATAATATCTCAGAGATGGGTTGGGTAAGGTCCCCCCCACCTTACCTTAAGGATTGATCTACCCCGTTCCGAAGCAAACCCGTGCAGTGCATGGACTTTCTCAGCAGTGGAGGGGCAGAGGGTTGGTTCAGATACCTGTCAGTCAAGGAGTATACAACCATTCAGATGGGGAAAAGCAATTGTTGCTGATATTCGCATGTATGGAGTTTTTGACAGATTAGGGATTGAGTCTCATGGGTAGCTAGCCGATTGTAGCAACTCGATTTGGAATGGAGATGTATGGAGATGTAGCGGGCGCCTAGAATCAGATATAGCCAGATTTTTCCAGACACTGGCACTCTTATCACGGTTTTGGACAGAATTCCAGCCGCCCCTGTTGTATACTCCGTGAAGAGTTGGCAAAATGGCCGCAGAACATGGACGTACTAGTACAATAACTACAATTACAGAGACACTATCTAAATACCTCTCTTGACTTTGGCAACGTTTAATAACCGTCGAAATCCTTAACATAGTTCTTCTTGTCCTGGCACAGTTAACTAACCACGACTGAGCCGATAAACCATACAAATTACATCTGTACAATCAACTTGGAAAGAAACTGATATCCAAGACCCTGCTACGGCCGTAAGACCACTAGCGAAATCAGCAGAAATTGAATCCTTCCGCCATCCCCCCAGCTGCAGAGAACGTCAGTTGCCGAAATTGCAATTCAGCTGCGAGAGGTGCGCGCGGCAGGGGGTTTGCAACCAGCATTTGGCCGTGACTGGTCCCGCAGATTTGAAACAAATATCGCGGTGTAGTGTTCTGATATCTTGCATGCGAATGCGACGAATGGGCTGCGACCGGGCGGGAAGTCACTAAGGCCGAAACCCCATCCGCAACCAGCTCACCGATGACTGGGAATGCTGAGCTTAGTGACCGTGGGTCGGCCCGATAAGTTGAGCCAGTGGTCGACGACTATCTACTATGCAAAAATTCCAACAAGGTTTAAGGTCCCAGCTACCCAGTTGCCATGCTTTGGGAGAAGGGCTAGGACACATCCGTGGCGACCGTTTCAAAGCGTCTTATTCCCTGTAAATCTCCGTCAGGGGTTGGTGCTAGAAGATTGGGCGTTGAGTTTTTTTTTTTTTTCATTCATTCATTCTTTCTTTCTCTTTTAAACAGCTGTTCAAAAAGTAGTTCTCGAAAATGCCACTATGCACCCGTCGCTGCGGGGCAGCTAGGAATCGGGGTTAAATGGATGAAGCCGAATCGGGAGGGAGGGAAAGTGACTGGTGTATGCAGTTTTAATCAAGGGTTGTGTAGTTGTAATGTTGGAATCAATGTCTAAAGGTTCCGTTTCCAAATGAGCTGTAAAGCCAGGTTTGGCTTGTTGAATCCCACGTTCGGCTGGATGCCCAATGGCACCCCTAGACGATGGATGCTTCAAGGCGACTCGAGAATAGTCAGAGGCGCTTGCTATTAGGCCACTCGGGCAAAAGAGCTCAATCACCACAAGCGCCGTGGTGGTATAGAGGGTACGAATCACCCAATCCAATCCCTCCAACACTTGCTTCATCATGGCTCAGAGTAGCGCTGGCATAGAACATGTCGGACCAAACGGCCTGGCTTAGTAATCCTTCCACCATAACTATAACTTCCCACGTACCTAGCAACCTTTGAATCAAGCAAGCTTTACACCTCTCACAGAACATGGTACGGGGGAGGAAGGATACTTGGTTCTCTTATTATGAGCAACGTCCCTGGCACACCAATCCGGAGGCTATGTGCCTGCGCACATGCTGTGGGGAGGAAAATGCCGCCAAAGGAAATGTATATAGTACAGATATAAAAATATATATATATAGATAAATCAAAAGAGTCCAAGCCACAGGCTCAATGGAATGTCGTTTCCAGGCGCAATAACCAATTATACACATCATCCACTTTCATCTTCATCTTCATCGCGTTCGCCACGGCATTAACTCCACCATGTAAATCCGGAACTCCTGTGAAGTCCCAGCAAGGCGTGTCGTCAAGAAGATGAAGATGGCTGGTCGCCCCAGAATTCACCCCTCCCTTCCCGAGCGTCATCATCATCTGCCCGCCAAGATCAACATCGACACTCCCATCCACTAGATTCTTCTCCCCTAGGACGAAAATCAGATTATATTTCATTTTCTTGGCTTCGCGGATCTTTTTCCCGAGAGATCTGGCAGAGGTATCTAGATCAATACGAAATGTTGTCCGCGCTGGTGATAGTGGTTTTGGAGGCCCTGTAGTTGAGTTGGCATCCCCACTGCTGCTGAGGACCCGCTGATAGCCGGACATTTTTGCCGCCGCATCATCCGCTGCTTGTAGGAGTTTCTCATCCTGCGAAACGGTCAGGATGATTCCCTGGCGAGGGGAGAGCCAGAACGGCCATCGGCCATTATAGTTCTCAATGAGAAGCGCGAAGAATCTTTCGAGGGAGCCGAAGATGGCCCGATGGATCAAGACCGGCACTGCTTTCCCCGGGGTTTCCGGATTGTAGTCCTCCTCACCCTCTGGAACAGCGTACTCTAGTTCGAATCTCTGTGGCAGGTTCATATCCAGCTGAATAGTGGAGAGCTGATGGAACTTGCCATCCGAATCCTGGATCTGCATGTCAATCTTCGGCCCGTAGAATGCACCATCCCCGTGATTGAGTTCCCATGACCGGCCGCTTTTCTCCAAAGCATCCCTTAGCTGCCGCTCCGCACTATCCCACAGCTCAACACTGCCAATGAAATCCTTCTCCGGTCGCGTAGATAGAACGAGACGGTAATTCTCAAATCCAAACGTCCTCATCACAGTATCAGTAAACTTCAACGCGGACTCAATCTCACTGCCAATCTGCTGCGGCCTGCAGAAGATATGGCCGTCATCCTGATGGAAGCGGCGGACGCGGGTAAGTCCGCTCAACGAGCCGGAGATCTCATTGCGGTGCAGAGGGCTGAAATCCGCATAGCGGAGCGGCAACTCGCGATAGGAGTGATTCTGCGATTTAAAGAGCAAACAGTGGCCGGGGCAATTCATGGGCTTAAGGCCGTATGATTCGTCCTCGCCAATCTGCGTTTCCGCCGTTTGTTCGCCCGTTGCGTTCCGCCCCCGTACCTCATACATGTCATCCTTGTAGTTTTGCCAGTGGCCGGAGACTTTCCACAGAGACTTTTTATAGATGCTCGGCGTCAGGACCTCGAGGAAGCCGTATTGCGTGTACTGTGCTCGAAGGAAGGAAGTTAGTTTGTTGAGGATATGGGTTCCGTTGGGGAGAAATAGTGGTGATCCCGGGCTGTATTGGGAGGTGACGAAGAGCTCTTGCTCCGTCCCTACTACTCTGTGGTCTGCTGGGGGAAGGGTATGTGTCTGCGAATAGGTGCCATGATGAGGTGCATCGCTTTTGTTGTCATTGTCGTTGTTGTTGTTGTTTCTGAGGAGCTGGCCAGCGTTGGTCTGCGATAGCTGTGACGCAGTGCATGAGCAGTTTCTGCTCCCGGCGAGGCTAGCGGGATAATAACGGTATTTCTGTATCCACTGAGGTCGGATACTAGTTGCGGAATTGATGGGAACAAAGCGCCATCGCCCTGGAAAGATGTTGGGCGGCCTCATGTGTGGTGGAATGTCGCGGCGTCCGTTCGCTATGAGGACATGTTGGGTGGTTCGAAATAATCAAAAAAATTCTGCGGAGTTGCCTGACGAACGCGAACATCGCGTGTTCCCCAACCAACAACTTCAAACGTCCAACTCAATCCCACCAACGGTCCGACGGATTACCAGCGCATTGTTGAAGCAGTTTACTTCCTTTTCCCATCCCGGAGATATATGGTATTTGCGAAGCACAACTGATGAGAGCACGTTTATTTCCTACTTTGCTTATCGAATCCAGGCTGCCACCCATCTACAACGGTTAGTTAATACGTAGGCATCAACTCTCCAAAAATACAGCATAACTATCTATAAAGAGTACCAGATTCCTCCCCGGCCCCCGCAATACTCGGATTCAGTTCTCCTTAATCTCACTAGCTTTGTCCGTTCCCTATCTGGAGACTGGATACTCCTTGCTATCTACCCCGCCAAGATGGCATCCTCGAGCCAGCCTCAGACATCCCGCTGCCTGGGAGAATCGTGGGCGAGCTGGTCTCTAGAAGACGCAGATCAGTTAACCTGTATTGATTCTGATGATGAAAGCTATCCTGAATTGGATTTTCCATCGTCCAATCCATCAACTAGACCAGATCACGCTGCATCCGCGCGCAGTAGCCAAATGCAACCGGCCCATTTCTCCCAGGATCTTTCTATGGTATCAATACCAGGCCCAGAGCTCATTATGCCCTCTCTACACGAGGGTTTTACTCCAGATAGCTCGTGGTTCGTCCCCCGTTCATCCACTGATGCGTCTAGTCATCAGCGCCCGCGGGGAACGGTACCGGGGAGCGCACCCAACCAAGTGCCTTCGGAATCTACTGGCGATAATGAAAAGAGATGTGACGAAATCCCGGGCAAAAGGCCCCCCTCACACCTCAAAGAGAACCGGAGATATTATAGAAATCCCTTATTGGTTGGGGTATTCCTACTCCTCTCGTTATACTTGGTGAAGATATCATTTTCCCCCGTTGTGACAGAGAGCACATTTGCATTACAATCAGGACAATCAGGGTCAGAGGCATTTAGCCCCTCGAAATCACCCCGCCGTTATCAGTTTATTTTAGACTCTCGTGCCAGACTTGGGCAAGTGCTCAACCCGTCGACCGAAGCTGCTTCGCTGCTTCCCACACTCCTGAAGGACGGCGAATCGGAAGTCGTTGAACTTTGTGATTTATTAACGACAGAAGACCTGGGTTCAAAGCATGAACTAGAATTCGAATGCAACCACACTTTGGTTGTAATGCGACAGGCCAGAGAATTGATCGACTCCCTCTGCATGGCCCATGGATCCGTTGCCTTTGACAATATAGACAGGGAACTTGCGCAGATAAGGAGGATGTTAGCTCATTCTGCCATGAACGAATTTGATAGCCTTGGCGGTAGAATCAAGGCTGCACTAAATATACCTTTTCGCCAACGCTCGGCCTCAGAACAGGCCATCCCGGAGTCCCGGTATAGGCAGGCCGAAGCCGCGTTTGAACTTGTGGTCAGCAAACAAGTTAATCAGATCAGTTACGCACGAGAACTTCTAAATTCGTTTCGAGCCCGCTTGCAGCCGATTGATGAAATCGTTTCCCGCGCTGTAGAAGAATCTCCATTGTGCGGATCTCACTACTCTCGGGATGAAGGGGATCCTTCGATAGCGCTGTTTTTTGCGAATATCATATGTACCTTGGAAGTATCATTATCGTTTCCCCCGTTCAGCTTTAAAGGCCGAAGGCCGAAAACTTACAGCAACGAGGCCGTGTCAAAGTTGAGACGGGCCTCAGAGAAGCAGCAATCTGCCGCTAGCATTGCGGACATCTGGGTTGCTCAGCTAGTGGATCTGAAGAGAGATTGGGAACGCGACCGAACCGCAGTTGTAACTGGTTAATTCTATTTGTTTGTATGGCTGTGGGAACCCAGGATCTACTCCGTATTTCATTATGCTCCGGGAAATTGCGGCTGTAATCGACATGAATATGCTCAATGACCCGACTGATTTCGTTCCATTTCCTCTCTTAGTACTTTCAGTTTTCGCATTCAAATTGGCAACACCCGCAACCCTGAGTTGTACCGATGACGATGTTTCTTCGGCATCAATCACCACCCCTAGCTTAACTAGCTATCCCTAGTTAGAGTTTGTCTACCCCGGCAGGACTGAGCGCAACTAAATCATACTAAGAAAAGTCCTGCCTCGGCTGATTCTCACCAAATGCATTAATTTTAGAAACCTTGTAGGGATTTGAGAATCTTTTCACGTTTTTTTTGGGGAAACATAATGAGAATGGGTTATGCTATTCGAGATATCTAGCACAAAGAGCCAGTCTCCAGCGAAGACTTGCACCTCATTGATCAGAAATCCCACAAATCAAAAAGATTGGGAGCTGGTGCTAGCTTTTTTCTTCTTTCTTGGAAAAAATCAATCCTTCTTGTCCATGATTCTGAACCGAGTTTCAACCTGCATTTCCCTTTTTTTTTCGGCTCTCGGTTTGATGTCACAGATGAAACCCTCCCTTGATGGGAATTCCCACCATTCAACAGGTCGAGGGCCGGCGACTTTTCCAGAGTTTCATCTTTCATTCGCTCTAGCTGCCCACTGGCTGCCTAGCCAACATCCGGTTTACTTGGCCATGAGTTGCTTTTTCTGCCAAGGTGTCAGGGCTAAGAAACGGGAATGAACCCTGTGTACGGGTTCAAATTGCCCTCCGCATCACAGCGAAGAAGACAACACTGCTTTCAACCGCGGCTAAAAGTGGCCGTTCTATATAACGGGGTTAGGCCACCATCATCTGGGGGCTTATGTAGCCAACTGATGGATGTGCTTAATGACTTCCCTTATCCGCTGTTCCATCTACGATAATGATTAATTTAAACCCTTCCGCAACAGCGGCGCTTTCTCAGGATGACGTCCCTCCCCGAAAACCTCCCCAAAGAAGACGAGAACGACCCCAGCTCTCCTGCACGACGTGCCGCCAGAAGAAGTGCGTTGGAAAACAAGATGAATCAATGAAAATCCCTTTATATTTCGCTCAATACGCCAGGCTAACCAGGAGACGCAAGACTAAAGTGCGACCGCAACCTGCCATGCGAGAACTGTTCGACCCGCGGCCGAGGGGCAACCTGTGTTTACGCAAACCCCCCGCCACCTGGTCAGACTAGGGGGATCCGTCGGCCTGTAGACAAAGCTACCATGCAAAGTCGTGTTCAACACCTAGAGGAGATAGTTCTATCGTTGGTGCAAGAGAAATCTCCGGCATCTTCCCAATCGCGGAGCACGCCAGAATCTCGGTCCGATGGAGAGGTCCGCGGTCACCGTGTTGGATATCACTTCGGAAATGACCCCTCTGGTTCTACGGGCCCTGGAAGTAGCGATGATCCGGCCATGCCCATTGGTGGATCTGCAGAGCCGATACAGAATTTGAGCCTACCGAGTGGTGGTGATTCGGGATATTTTGAAAGTGGTCATTGGAATTCGATTTTGGCTGATGTACGCGTTTACTTTCATTTAAGTCTATAACAACCGCCCATTCTATCTCAAGAAATTTATTTGCCGAATTCATGACCATTTTGCTTTCGTTGATGAACTCTCTGTGTGATATACTGACTCGTACCCTTTGCTCGTGACATCTTCCAGATTGGCGAATTGAAGGGTTACTTCGCAGATCAAGGCGAAGTAGATGT
This sequence comes from Histoplasma capsulatum G186AR, assembly GCF_000150115.1. Lineage (NCBI taxonomy): Eukaryota > Fungi > Ascomycota > Eurotiomycetes > Onygenales > Ajellomycetaceae > Histoplasma > Histoplasma capsulatum. Next base: position 289,639 of record NW_025544802.1, read on the forward strand.
CTCCGAGACGACGCCTGAGGCTGGCCACTGCGAAACAGACCTACTCAGTGGTCGTTGTGGGAGGCTGACCCAGATGGAAATACTTGACCGCGTTCCCCCGAGGCCGCTCGTCGACTTTTTAATAACTCGATACTTCAATTCCAATGATCAACCGTTAGGTGCGAGTTTCCTTTTCTCCCAGACACACAATTTCTATTCATCAGTAGTGCTTATACATCTGAATGACGAAATAGTTGTCATCCATCGTCCAAGCTTTCGAAAAGAGGTACCTATCTTTATTCTTTCCTCCTCCCGCTGGCCGTAACTTGTTTGGTTGCTAGGGCGGCTGACCTGTCTGCAGTATGATCTATTCTGGGAGGATCCCTGGTCTGCGCCGATAATATGGGTTAGCAAGCTCTTTAGTATGATGTGCAGCTCTATTCGCATCGTCACCCACTCTGGAGAACAAATGCCAGAATCGCTCCTAGACCCCGACCAGCAAATGGATCAATATCGCCAATTGGCCGTTCACTGCTTGTTCGCTGGAAACTATGCCACTGGTCCGCCCCATGCGGTCGAAGCTCTGATACTATATTTCTTCACAGAGTATACGCGAACCCCAGATATGCAATTACCCTGCTGGCTTCTCTTTGGGGTAGTTCTTCGCATTTCTATGCGTAAAGGGTACCATCGTGACGCTCGACACCATCCCGGACTGTCCATTTTGGAAGGCGAGATGCGAAGACGTTCATGGACAGTATTATTTCACATGGATCTTCTCACGTCGGTAGATGCGAGTTTGCCTCGAATGATCCAACCGTCGCAGATGGATTCCGACTTACCTCGTTGTATCCGCGATGAAGATATTGATGAAACCACTATGGAACTCCCACCTTCCGGACCGGACGTGGCCAACCCCTTGCTTGCATTCACAATTGTGAAAAGGGCAATGGTAATCGTCTTTGGCACGATTGTAGATTTGAATAACACAAAAGAGTTTGCACCGTATGAGAAAATATTGCAGCTGGACAAGGCTCTGCAGGATAGTTGCCGAGTCATACCAACGACAAGCGAGGCGAACCCCACGGAACCCGCCGTGGCCGAATCACCAAGCTTAATCAGGCGTCGATTATTGCTTGATCTCATGTACCAAAAGGCCCGTTGTATGCTGCACCGCAAATATTACACCCTCTCCTGGAACAATCCGCAGTACATGTACTCGCGCCAGACGTGCATTGAGGCAGCAATGACGACGCTGCGACAGCAAGCGGTTCTACATCAAGAGTTGCAGCCGGGGGGCATGCTACATCAATTTAAATGGATGAAAATGTCGCTCATAGCGCATGAGTCGCTCCTTTCTTCAATGATTCTTTGTATGTACCTGGACCGTCTAAATCAGCAGAGTGTCAGCGGTGTTGGCGATATTGCCATTGACAATATGACACCGGAGAGAAGGTCGGAGATGTTGCATTTGTTGGAGTCTGCGTATGCTATATTAAGTGTTTCCGCCGTGTCCTCTAAATGTGCTGCAAGGGCGTGTAGGGTGTTGAATATCATTCTCCAGAAGGTGGGATTAATACTCCCGATACCAAATAACATCATGAATGAAATTGCGCCGGTACAGCGGACGAATGCGATGGCGCCGCTAGACGCAAGGGCTCATTCTGGTATGTATCACTGTATCTGTGGGGGCTTAATGTATATGATACTTACAAGAGATAGGACTCGGAACCCTAACTGCAGCACCAACAATACCCACGTTCCACCCGCATGACGGGGTATACACTCAGACGCCACCAATCCCTGTGCCGATTCCAATTAGTGAAATAGGCTTAATTGATCCGGAGGACATGTTTTTTAGCCCGGAAATCATGACGATTCGTAACTTTATCCAATTTCCCCAAGAGATAGACTGGGTACGTCTTGAAATGAATATACAAGAGAGGGACCGGGTTTGAATCCACCCCGGCTTATCCCTTTCTTTTTTCACTTTTCACGCAATTTCTCTACTAACCCTATCGGATAGAACGAATGGGATAACTCTTTTCGCCTGCATGATTGGAGCTACTCGTTCAATGTGTCACAAATGGGGGAGTGACAGGTTGGTTGGCTTGGTCGCAGACTGTGCCACAGAGGAAGACTTACCCATACTGACGATGATCACGATCAACGATAAAACGTAGAAGCTGTTCATAGACACCGCTTTTTCATATTTCTATATCCGAATTCCGTACAGCAAGCACGTCAACTGCTGCACTTGCTCGTCAACAAGCTCTCGTGGCCATCACGCAGATCACTCCAACCCACATGTCTTCGAGTGCTGCCACGCCAGTTCTATTTTGGGCATCTGGTTTCAGACCCATACCATGCTCAGGGTGAAATTTGGAAGGAAATCAAAACTAGAGGGTCCAATGATAAGGCCAGACGATGGTGGAAGCGCTCTAGCATTGTAGGGGGTTGGAATTATATAGGAGGATTCCTGGCGCTTGCTGAGGTTTATTCATTCATTGGCAATTGTTGGAGAGTACAGGCTGGAGGATGACGGATGATACCACTGTTTGTTCAATCACTATTGTATAAAATCAATCAAAATAGAGAAAATGATTATTTCAGCCCTACTTATCCGCCTCAAAGATAGCTCGGCAGATCCGGCAATGTCTTCCCGAATCTTCGGCTATTGCATGTTTAGTCATCCAAAGAAAAACCAAAAGTCCCGAGGTTGTGTTTTTGTCAAACCATCTTGCAGATGGCGGGAGGAACGAGAAGATTTCCATAAACTGGCCAAGAGCCATTATTTGTACAGGGCAATATAGTGCAAATAATATATATTTACAAAGTCACGGTATGGGATCTCTATTTTTTCGGTTTATGCACCTTGTTACATAGACAATAACATGTTCGTGGAAGCTGACGCGATTGAAACATCATGTCAGAGACTTAGCGCCGGAGACTTATTAGGCAAGTCTGAGCAGAGCTGACAGTTTCATTACTATGTAGATCCTCATAAGCCTGATTACCATAAACAAATCGACTAGTTAGTTATCCTCCCAACATTATGTCCATACAAGTCCCTGCATCCTACTCGGCGCTGCCAACCCGGCACGTAAAGGTCGATCATGTACCCGCTAGCTCCGCGACGGCCACTCCCGTCCTGCTCCTAACTCTCAATCGCCCCGATAAGCTCAATGCGTTCACAGGGACGATGGCAGAGGAGTTGATTTCGTTCTTCAATACGGCTGACGCGGACGACCGTGTCAAAACCATCGTGGTGACGGGAGCGGGGCGGGCGTTTTGCGCCGGCGCGGATCTGGAGATCGGGTTTCCGAAGAGCTCATCCGGCGATGGGTCGAGGATTAATCCTGGTGACGATGGAGTGGAACATAGAGATGGGTGTGTGCTCCTTTTCCCTTTCTGTTCTTCACATCAGTTCTTGTCGGCATTCTTACCACCTTTCCCAATACTTGCCTTCACCTGCCAGCGTACTGGAACATGTGCAACACAAGACAGAAGAAAAAAATATAAAAATAAAAATAAATAGAATAAATAAATAGAATAAAAGAAAAGAAAAGAAAAGTAGAATTAACTAATCCTATCTCCAGCGGCGGCCGCGTGACCCTCGCCATCAACTCCTGCCGCAAACCAACAATAATGGCCCTCAACGGCCCCGCCGTCGGCATAGGCATAACCATGACGCTCCCCGCAACAATCCGCCTCGCAACCCGCGGCTCAAAAATCGGCTTCGTCTTCTCGCGCCGGGGCCTGGTAATGGAAGCAGCATCCTCGTTCTTCCTCCCGCGTCTGATCGGATACAGCCGCGCTCTACACCTCGCCGCCACGGGTGCTACATACCCAGCCGAACACCCTCTATTTGGCGCGTTGTTTTCCGAGGTGCTGCCCACGGGCGCGGAGACGGTGGCGCGCGCTCTGGAGATTGCGGCGGATATTGCGAAGAATACATCAATCGTGGCATCGACGTTGATGAGGGAGATGATGTATCGGGGTCCCGGGAATGCGGAGGCGGCGCATTTGTTGGATTCCAAGGTTATTTATGGGATGTTTGGGGGCAGGGAGAATGAAGAAGGGGTCAAAAGTTTTTTGCAGAAAAGGCCGCCGGTGTTTAAGGGAAGCTTTGGGAATAAGGAGGATATACCAGATGTTTATCCTTGGTGGACGCCTGTGGATGTTAAGCAGCGGGCCAGAGCGGCGAAGTTGTGATTGATTTCGAAGTGTAGGGTTTAGTTCCCGCTATCTAGAGAGCGATTTGTGCACCAGGAGACAGATTTTCCCTCCCCTGTTCCCCCCACCAGTTTAGACTTGATGCATAACTCGTATGTCTAGTCAATGACCAGAATACTGACGATTTCTCTCTTAATGAATCAAAACATAACTTGTATTCACGAATATATATATCATTTATTTACTGGTTACATATGCGTCCGGGCTAAACTTCTTCTCGTATCTACCGCATCGTGACCTAAACCAAATGATTTTCAGTTACCCACGCATGGCTTTGGTTAAAAAAGAAATTCACTTTCCTTTCCAAGAAAAGCGCGAAAGGAACGAGAGGGGGATAAAACTCACCAACTCCTCAGCGCTCGTCGGATGAATGGCCACACAAGAATCGAAATCCTTCTTTGTCGCCCCCATCTTAACCGCCACCCCAAAGCCCTGCAACATCTCCCCAACACCCAGGCCCAGAATATGCAGACCAACGATCTTTTCGTCAGGGCCCGCGCAGACAAGTTTCATCTCCGTCGGGTTTTTCTGCTTCTCCTCCGCTGGCATGACGTCGTAGAACATCGCGGAGAATTTCGTATGATAGACCTTGATATTCTCCTTGCCGTACCTCTCGATGGCTTCAGGCTCCGTCAGGCCTGTCGTGCCGACTTCGGGATGCGAGAAGACGACGGTAGGGATGACGTCGTAGGATAGTCTGGAGGATTTGAGTTCGGCAGGCCCGAACAGGCGGTTTCCGAGCTGCCGACCGGCGGCGATGGCGACTTGTTTGGAACATATCAGTAAGAGATTCATAGATTCTCAATCTCAAGGGGGAGAAATCAGGTCACGGAAATATATAACGCACCAGGGGTCAGTTCTGCTTGTCCAGTCACGTCACCCAAGGCATAAATCCCGTCCACGGAGGTATTTTGAAACTCATCAACAGCAATATGGCCGGTGGGTGTAAGCTGGACTCCAGCGTTCTCCAGTGTCAGATCCTGAATAGCTGGAGCTCTCCCAATCGCCCACAGCAGTTCGTTAAACTCAAACACCTCCCCGTCACTGTTAGTGATCTTCAGCCTCTTCTCCGCCCCCTTTCCAGCACTGAGGAGCTCCACCGCCTCAAATTTCTTGAATCCCTTGTGGATCTTCACGCCCATATCCTCATACCGTTTGGTCATCGTAGTTTGGATCATCGGGTCGAATTTGCGCAAGAACGTCTGGCCACGGATAAACATGTGGGTCTCGACGCCAATGGACTGCATCACACCTGCCAGCTCGACAGCGATATATCCCGCACCAACCACCGCGATCTTGGGTGGGAGGACCTCGATGTCGAAAAACCCGTCACTAGTGATACCGTGGTGCGCACCGGAGGTGTCGTCGGGGATAAGCGGGTAACCACCGGTAGCAATCAAAATCTTCGGGGCCGTGTACCGGACTTTTTTCCCGTTGCCGTCCTGCAACTCAACTTCGATCTCCTTCTTGCTAAGGAAGCGGGCGGTGCCATGAACGAGGTCGATTCCCTCGCGGTTCCAGTTGCGCTCGTACACGCCGTTGAGGCGCTCGATGACGGCGTCGCGCTTGCGTTTGAAGACGGAGAAGTCGAAGGGGATGTTCTGGGGGATGTCATAGCCGTAATGCACGCCGTCGCGCAGGGTTTCGGCAATGGAGGAAAAGTTCCAGGTCATCTTTTTGGGTACGCAGCTGCATTGGTACGTTGTATATATATATAGTTATTATAGCCCGAACTAAAAACTTCATTCTCACGAGCACAAGGCATCCAGATGTTGATATTGATAACGTACCCGACATTCACACAGCACCCGCCAGACCTCCCATTCTCAATAATAAGTGTCTTTGCTTTATACCAACCCGACGCTCTCCTAGCAGCGCCGCTGCCGCCGCTGCCGCCGCCAATAACTATGTAATCGTACTCGTGCACTTCTGTGGGTGCCATAGTTGCAGATGAGGGTTTATCGGCGGGCGCGACGGAATCGGAAGAGGCGGATGAGGAGGAGAATTGCCGCGCGAGAGAATGCAGGCGCAAATGGGATGGGGTATTTGTGTGCGTGGTGTTGGTAGTAGAGGCCAGCTTCAAGCGTGTGGTGGGGTGCCAGCGGAGGGTGTGATATGGTTTTGTTTTTGAGTTTGTAGGGATTCTGGGATATCCGAACTTGGGTCGTATAAAAGTGGAAGCAACACAAGAAGGATAAGAAGAAGAGGAAAAGGAACAAGAGCAGAGAGAGGGGCGTAGGAGGGGCATTCCCTAGTATATAAACTATATATAACAACGGAAATGCAAACGGAGGGACAAAAAGGCGGGATGCAACCTGGTTGGCGACACGGGTGGGGATGTATAAAGTCAAGCGGTAAAGAATTGCAAAGTTCCCAGTCAATTGCCCAATCAAGGAATGTGTCAACCAGTCAATTCTCTAGTGAGCCTAGTCTCCTTGCTACTCGCTTCTTCTCGCTCCCCAATCCTGCGCAATTAGTTATCAATTATCCAATTATTTCAAGATGAAAACGAACTCATGGAGCCGATCGATTACTAATCCGGTCCTTAGTCAGCCCTCAGCCTCGGCGCAAGTCGATGACAAATGCGCCAAGTCTGACAAGTATATACTTCCTTCGACCTCCAGAATAGTAAAGTATAGAAAATAATATTGCTATTGGGAAGAGTGGATTTATATTATATTACATTATATTATACTATAACTTAATATATACATACATATATATATATATTATATCCTTCTAGAAAAAAGTAGCCCATTGCACCTCCACCAATCACTCCCGCATGCAACCCAATTTATCAAGTCCTCTCAGCGCGTTCACAAACGAACTATGCATATGGAAACACATGCAGCCATGAATAGAATACAACTCCCACGCAGAGATATTAGTCAGGACGAACTGCCCAGAGGTGAATGGAAAATGAAAAGCGCAGAGGCGATAATGAAATAAAGAGTCAATACTGACACATATCCACCCATCAGAAGAGAAGGTGTTGGTAGAAGAAGAGGAAGAAGTCGAACGAAGAAATATTAGAGAGTAGAAAATTAGATATAATATACGTATATATGATGGATACACACAGGCGTATATCTAGATGTGTGTATGTATGTTGCTTGGGGAAGGAAAATATAGGACAGATTATATATATGAACCATTGGGATGCCAAACAAGGGTGTCCTTGATGAGAACGACAATGAGAGGTAACGGGAACAAGTAACCCCTTTTGGACAGTGGGGGAAACAAGAAAAAAGAAAAAAGTAGAGCAAAAAATCCACCACCTTTGGCTAAAGATGAAAGGGGAAACATATGAAATAAAAAGAGAAGAACGGTATAACCTAAACTTCCTACCTTAATCCACTCACAAGACAAAACTACAGACGAGAGAGGGAGGACGAGAGGGGGAGGGAGGAAGAGAAAAAGAGAGAGGAGGAGACAATAAAAAAAGGAAATCCACCACCCATCCCGCGCCAGCGCAGTTTCAATTTCATTCTTGAATCTCGTTTCGTTCCATATTTTCGTCTCCTCAGCTCGACTGATCAGTACGATTTGTCCGCCTGCCCACCTCTCCATTTGTTTGTTCTGGGCTTCCTCTACTCCTGCGCAATAGACCGTAACCCTCATCCGTCCCCCTTCTCTCGCCGCGGGAAAATGTATATACCGTCAATCCATCTCTTTTTACTCACATCCACAATTCCCATTTCCACTCCCATACATCCAAAACTCTTTTAGGAACCCTTAATTGGCTCCCACCACAAAATCGTGTATTCCAATCCCCACCAATCCCCACAAATCATCCATCCCCTTTCCTCTCCACTCCTCATTTCGATGGCAACGATGACGGGCCGTCCAACATCGGGGTCCCCGGCACAGCATCAAGCGCCACAGCATGCAACGCCGGCCGGTGCTGATTTCCCATGACGCCTCTTGCACGACGGTCCAGCGCGTCCAAAACCCATGTGGCGACTTCCTCATCGGCTGTTTCAATAAGAGAAGACGGCGGTGGCTTTTTGTTGTTGGTAGTTGCGTCTTTATCGTCGACATTGTCGTTGTCGTTGTCGTTGTCGATGCCTGCCTTGTATTCTTCCTCGTCCTTGGTTGGCGGATTGTCCTCAGGCGGCTTCATGAGGCAGGATAGCCAAGGGTCGCGAAGGAGCATGGAGTATGTGGGTCGGTGGGACGCGTCTTTGTTCAGACATCTCTGGACGAAATCTTTGGCTTCAGGCGAGTAGCCGTGTTCAGGGAGCTTGGGAGGGTCGCCGTGGACGATGGCCTGTTCTCAAAAGTTGGCATCAAAAAGAGGGGAAAAATAAAATAAAATAAACGCTATTTTGTGGTTGATGATTTGGGACAGCTTCGTTTACGGTACTTACGTTCAACTGGCTGAATATGTTATTGAATGTTTCAGGGGGATATGGATAGCGGCCCATAGCACATTCAACCACGGTCAGGCCCAAACTCCATATATCACTCTGCACACTGTAGGTTCCACCGCCTGCGGTGCCGCCACCTCCTGCAATCCGTTCGGGAGCCATATAACTCTGGCAGCCGATGTTTGTCTTCGCGATACTCGCCACCAGGTTCCCACTAACACCAAAGTCACAAATGAATTCCACCACATTGGAGCTTCAAAATGTTAGTCGGCTTGACATCTCGGTGGATGATATTGTGTTCATCTTTCAATGACTTCAAGCCCATGATAGTAGACAGGGTGATTTTCCGGAGTATATTCTCGGGGATCCCATCGCCGTACACTTTCTCCACAGACCCACCATCCATGTATTCCACACAAATGTACACTGCACCTTCCTGAAAAAAAGCACCGTAGAAATCAATGATAAACGGCGATACACAGCGGTGAAGGATGTCAAGCTCCATTATAATAGCGGTAAATTTTGCCTCATCCAATTCGAGGCGGATCTCCTTCATGGCCATGATAACGTTGGAGGTATTCTTAGAATTGGGACTGCTAGAGGCTGGTGTAGAAGTGGATTGGGCCACGGTTTGCCTGGATACGGTACCCCGCAGTCCCACGCCAGGTCTTCGCAGATGCGGACGACAGTGGCGAACCTTATAGACGGTGCCGTAGTTCCCTTTTCCCAGTTCATCAAGCGTATCGACCTCGTCTAGAGATATGTTGAAACTGCTTCCCGAGGTAAAGTCTATGCCACCGCTATGTATAATCGCCTTGTTCCTAAAATTCAGAGTACCCGTTTTCGTATCCACAAACTCTGAGTACCTGCTGAACTGCGTCTCTGGGGCTCCTCCGGCGCACCGCGAGGCATCGTTCGCACCGGGGAGACTTCCCGGTTTCGCCGGCGTGGGTTTGTCCATTCGAGGGCCCGAAGCATCGGATAACTTCATTCCACGGGTTAATCCTCTTTTCGCAGCCAAACCACCCATCTTTGGTTGTATTGGGCTATTTGGATTTGGACTAGGTGGATGCGGCGTCCATCCAGGGGATGTCTGTGACGGTAATCTGCCGATTCCCGGTGGAATAGGGCCACCAACTACCTGAGGAGTGCCTCGGCCACCGGTGGGAGGAATACCACCGACAAACGGGCCGCCCTGGGCCGCAGAAGTCACTGTAGGGTTTCCGGTACCAGGATTGGCGGTTGAAGATGATTGCGGGCTCAGTCCTGGACGAGCACCTTGTCTGGAAAGTGAAAAGGCCTTCATTTTGGCCTGGATATCCTGATTCAAGCCGCTGGACCGTGTGGTAGAGGTAGGAGGAACAGTAGGTGGCTTCCGGGCGGCATTGATAAGGCCAAGAGGTGTGGAGGAAGGGCTCATTATAGAGGGGCTGTCACCGACACGACGTAGGGTTGGAGGTTGAGCATCGGCTGACGGAATGGGCGAAATTAAGGGAGATTTTTGGTGGGGTTTCCGGAGATCATTGCCCGCAGCATCCTGGAGGTCATGGCCGTCCATATTGCGGAGGGTGCTCGTTCTGTTACGAAAGGTTGGATAGCTCGCTTTTGGTTTTGATCGTGTTGTATCTTGTAATCCGATTAACAAAAACGTCAACTGGCGCTCTCTTTCTTTCTATTTTTCTCTCTTTCTTTCCCTCTCTCCCTCTTTCTCTGTTTCTCTCTCGCTTTCTCTCTCTCTTCCTCTCTTCCTCTCTTGCTGTCTCTTCTAAAGGATTGCTCTATGCGACCTCCACAACCTCCAGGCCAGTCAACGTCGACAACTATCGTCGGGGCATGAAGTAGGATCCTAGAGGGGAGCAGGTAGAATGAGTGACGCTGGAGCAGAATTGAAAGTACCAGACAGAGGCTGTAAGCGGGTTGTATCAATGGGTATATTATAAATATAGATAAAGATAGTTATAGATGTAGGGATATTATTTATAGAAATAAAGTATTTCAAGAGATTCGAATCTGAGACGCGATGAAGTGGACACGGTAAAGAATTTTCTACCAGGGATCAAACTAGGCTGGCTCCACGGGCCCGCGTTTGCCGTGCAGACTGGTGAGTGGTCGCTTGGAGGCTCGATTGGGGCGAGAGGGGGAGGCAAACTAGTAGCGAATCTAGGAATCGTTGGTTTTCGTAGCAAGCTCCGTTCTTTTTTCTTTTTCTTTTTTTTCGTTTATTTCCCTGCTCAGTCCTTTGACGGATTTGCTCTTGATTTTCATCCGCGAGGCAAAACCCAGACGAGGAGTTCAAGAGGATGGCGGGGAGCGAGGACACCGAATGTGGCTTAAGGCAGCAGAGTTTAACCGGGCGTTAGGATGAGCGCTGGTTGGTTGGTTGGCCGTTGACGATGGCGGGGGGCAGGATCGTTGGCACAAACAAATGAACGGCCGACAAAGGTCCTTTTCAGGAGTCAGTATTCCTGGATAGTCTTACCTCACAGAGGGTCGAGGATAGAGAGCAGAAAACACAGCGAACGAGAGGAATAAGAAGAAGAAGAGTCACAGAAGACGACGAAAAGGTGAGCAATAGAGCTGATCAATCTCATGTGATTGCGGCTGTCCGGCCGCATGGATGTTATGTAATGGTGTGGCTCAACGACTCCACACCTGCTCGTTGCAGCTTGTGACTGGCCGGGAACCCAAGCACTGCCACAGCCGTAACGCACCCCGTTGCATCGCACTTGCGGGACTTCAAAGGAATAGTATATACGGAGTAGTATGGACTCAGGTGCTCCTGCGTAGGAGTGCTTCAGAAGGTTGGCCGAAGATGTTGCAATGGCTGAAGAATCGCTCATCCAATCACCCAAGCTGGGAATGGCAGAGCAGAGCCGGGAAGGAGAGTTGGATTTCGACAGGTAGAAAGTCAAACGGAATCGCTGGCGGCGTGTGCATTGAAGAGCGAGACGAAACACTCCTGCCAATAGCACTAGCAGCTAGTACTGGTACTAATAGTCTAAGCGCGCTCAGGCCTTGCTCCAATCATGGAAAATTTTCGCGATGTGGGAGATATGTATGGAAATTGAAACTCAAATAACTATCTAGGAAACGAAACAAGTTGATCGTGGCGAATTTAAAGAATGGTTACAATAACAGAACCTAAGTCAATTCTTGAAGAAGATACAAGACAGCCGAACGATAACCATGCTCTCGACCAGTAGGCTAGATGAAAAGTTCCGCCGAATCCACCAGAGATGTTACAATTTGTTTGTTTTATTGGCTTTTTTATACAAAGTCAAACGTGTTTAACTCAGCTGTCTGTCCTCTTATGTATGTAATCTAAATATAGAGCTCGGGGGAGATTCAGGGCTCAACGTTGAACCTTCTTTTCCTTTCATCGTTCTACATCGTATGTTTGAGTGTAATTAATTACAGTATTGGGATCATCGCTATTTATATGATTCTATAATGTTGGTCCGCCTGTGCCGAGCACCCAATACACTTACTTATCACGTATTTCCCAGCACATGACATCTTACTACTGAAGTAAGGTGAGTGACTGCCCGTGTGACCATGTCTGGGATCACAACGGATATAGTTGTCCCTATATTTGTTAGCCATTTTATTTATAAAAGAGCTGTTCAGTTTTGATTCAAGCACGCTCGCCCGATAAACTTCATACCATACTCGTAATCAGACTGGCTGATGGGACCCTGAATCCCGCATAAGATTTTATGTGATCTGGTCTCATTTGATCAGTTAGACTAGTCGTGCGAAAGGGCATGGGCCATGATTAAATATCAAATTAAAATACCTTATTTATCCCCCTCCCTTCCATCCCGTCGCATCCTTTTTCTGCCTTCCCTCTCCCCTTCAAGCTCTCTCAATGCGGGTAGTTTCAATTTTGAAGCCAGAACACAGCTCCAGTGAACCGGCAAGTTCGGTTTTCCACTCACCTCAATTTCCTAGATGTAAATTTCCGATATCAAGCTCGTTCCCACTCCCTCCCTCCCTCCCTCTCCGCGGCCCAAATTTCATGTACCTATCATCCAGTAAGGTTCATATCTTCAAATTTCTGTATGATTTGCGCCCACGTAACCGTTCCTGAATAATTACTACATTTCCTGTTTCTTAGAGGTATCACCATCACCATAAAAAAATAAAAAGGAAAGAAAAAAAAGGATCACCAGCTCAGTTAATCCAGCTGATATGAAGATGGTCAAATGCGAGGAGATGTGTAACTGCTTCGCCATCGATTTCATGATCTGCCGCAATGATATGGGCTTCCTGATTCAAAGAAGGAACAAGACGGCGGGTGTAGGTTGTTCCTGCCTGAGAAACGGATGGTTTGACCACCATCCCTTCCTTCCCCAAATAGGTTTGCCAGAGATAAATAATTTGAAAGGAAAGAACACAAACAACAACCGTATGCGTAGGAATAGTATTTATTTAATCATGGGCCTTCAGCCCAAGGCCCCGTCCTCCGACTTCTCAACCTCAGAATCGACAAGGCTTGAAAGGTGGAACCATGCATAATGCTGCTTCTCATGCTATCCGAGTAAAGAAAGGGTTTTTTAATTTGAAAAAAGAAAAAAACACTCGATCTTGTTTTATACAGCCTGTCAAGGATTATCATCATTGGTTTTGAAACGGTTTTCTGCCGGTATCGATCTGTCCGTGGCACAACAGTCAGCAAATGCAAGCAGCAGGAAGGATGCTACTGGTAGATAAGAGCTTCATAGGTGGGTGGGACATGATACCAATATCGATTCTGAGCTGCACACTGCGATGATGATCCTCAAGCCAGTTATCTTTGATCCTACCCACTCAGCAATATAAGCTGACCCCCCACAAGTGATACTAGTATTTGGCACAAAAGGGCGAGAGTTCGAAGATTACTCACGGAATATCGTTTCACCGAACCTAAAATTTTCATCAATGACGTCTAGTAGTAGCACTAGTACTAACCACACAGGACGAAACGAAACTTTCTCGCCTTACCGGGTTGGATATCGATTATTTTTTCGTGCCAAAGGTACAGTTACAACAAGGAATGCCTAGCGCCCTGTCAGGGTGTCGGGATTGCCCAGGATTAAACGACGCGAGGTTACTAGGACTATCAAATCAGAGCAAGAGGACAAAAAAACCTTAAGATACCCTGTCTGACCTGAGGGTCGGATCGTTCGTCGCCTAGCCACGGTCTCGGGGACATTTGTTCCTGAAACTAGGTTTTCCGGAGCTTCATTGATGTCAACTTACAAGCTCGACACCTAACTTGGTAGCTCATCCTTTAGGCCCCTAAACTAGCCCCGGATCTTTTTCAAGGGGTTTGTCAACTGTATGTAACACATCTACCCTGTGTATTTCTACCACACCTCCTTAAGGAATAGTAAGTAACCTTCGAAGAACCGATTGTATTACTTTTGGGTATTTTCCAAACCCATAAAGGGAGAGAAATTATATATATATCATGCTGTGTGGCTCAATGGGCTCCGAAAGGTGCCAAGTGAATGCCTCCAAGGCAAGAAAGATAGTATATAGTTTAAAAGATATTGCCTGTTGTCTGCGAGCCCTCCTCTTCCTCCTGTTTCTTGATATTGACATTCCTCCAGATGACAATGGAAGCCATGACAAGCGGCATCATGCAGACACCAGCAATAACCATTTTTCGCTGAACGTCAGCGTACGCCCCGACGATGGCGTCCCGTTCGGGCGTGCCATCGAGGTAGGACATCTGCAGCTGCATGTCTCCGAAAATCTGGGCGGCCATGTCCTTGCTTTGCTCGGGGAGCCGTCGGTAGAGCTGGGAGGGAAGGATGTTGTTCCACATCGCGCCTGCAATAGCGAGGCCGACAGAAGCGCCGATGGAGCCAAACATGCCCCAGATTGCGAGCACGACGGCGACTTCTTGGTGGCTGACGACGGACATGACGGCGAGCTGGCCGCAGACGGAGAAGAAGCTGGTGCCAATGCCGACGAGGACTTGGGTGATGGTGACGGCGCCAATGGAAGTGTTAGGCTGGCGGAAGGGAATTAGGAGGGCCGTTCCGAGAAGCATAAATGGGATACCGGCGTAAGCGGCCCATTTGAAGTTTCCGGTATACCTAATCAAGCTGTAGTTGGGGAGGGGAGGGAAGCGGTTAGTGTCTTCCTGAGGGAGGTAAGCCAGGGTATTCCGGATTCTAGGAAATCACTTACAAGCCAATCCCGGGCGCTAAGATGGCAGACGAGAGTGAGAACGAGTTGAGGACGTAGCCAGCAGTAGTGATGGTCAGCCTGTACACCACAATAAGGTAAGAGTAGAAGTATGCGTTCCAACAACTGAAGCGAACGTTAGCATTCAATGAAATGGCCTGTGAACATCTATTTCTCTTCCCAGCTGTCGGTGGACTAGTACTTACAATGCCGAGGCAAACATAACTCCGTATAGCAGACAGGAGCCAATGATGGTAGGGTTTTTGAGATACTTGAACGGAAGAAATTGCACGGGAGCAAGGAATCTCTCCCATGCGAGGAATATCGCCCCGCACACAACGCCAATGACCTCCATGGCAATGATATATCCACTCGCCCAGCCTTTAGGGGCATAGACCACAATGCTAAACGGGAGGAGAATCAAGGCAAACGAAGCCGTGATGAGGACAATTCCCACGACTAAAAAATAATGCTCCAGTTAGATTTAATTTAAATAGCTTGTGGGGGCATAGTGGATAGATTTGAAAAGAAAATATATGTATATATATATACCGTCAAACTCTATGAGATGATATTTGATCGACTCCAACACTGAGCGACCGGACTTCTCCTTGGTAAGGAAACCCGCGTTTACGGATTTGCGTTCCATGAACAGCATGATAACGATGACCGGAAGGCTGACTCCAACTTGCATGATGGCAAAGGCCCCAAAAGCCCACCGGAAGTTCAGGTTGGTAAAAAACAGGTCGGCAATCTTGGGACCGGCAAAGGTACTCGCGATGGTCGGAGTATTGTTGATGCTGAACATAATCATCCGGTTTCTCAGGGTCGTCATATCGGCCAGCATGACGTCGACACAGTAGATCATGCCGATATGGCCGGTCCAGTACAGGGTGTGGGCAGCCACATACGCCTCCATGTTCTTGCAAGTCGCCTTCATGATCAAGGAGACAATGACTACGAGAAGCATGAAGAGGAAGCCCTCGATGCGGCCCCAGACGTCGACGATCTTGGCCAGCGTGAGAGTTGAACAGCCGCTGAGAATCGTGGCGACGATGCTGACGCTGGCCAGGAGTCCGTGTTTTTCAAACGAAGAGGTGATGAACGGGTTGAGCGTGGATTGAACGGAGACCAAGAGCATGTCGACAAAGGCCACCAAATAGAGCCTAGTGATTGGATGGGGGCAGTCAGTCAGCATCTGTGTCGCAAGCGTAGGGTGCTCGAAAGCATAGGAGAATTTACAGTGCAAACGTGAGCCACAGGGTCTTCTTTGACCAAACAGAGGCGACAGCGCGAACACGCTTAACACCCGGCTGGAAGTCCGCAGAAGCATTGTCCGAGTCGCGTTTGGAGGCGTCATTTACTTCAGGAACGATGTTCTTCTCCACGTCCGCGCCTACATTGGAGAGGGTCACCATGATGGCTGTAGCTGCTCAACGACGAGGAGCAAAACTAGAAGACGAAAAATAGAGCGCAGGTTGCGTTTGACAAATGTGGGAGAGCATTGCTCCTCCAGCACCTGGGTAGTAAGCTCCGCTTTTAAAGCAGAAACAGAGCAGGGACCCCAGGGAGAAAGGCAGGGAAAAAAAAAAAAAAAAAAACAGACATCGCCTATCACAGAATCCAATACGACCAAAATCCCCACTAGGCTGGAAGAAGGAAAAGCGGCTGCCACAAGGTTGGCTAGGGGCCGGCCTAGCAGGGGTGGAAGCCAGTAGGAACGTTCCCGCCCATCAGATAAATTGCGCACATGGCATCAGATAAGATGATTTGGCGCCATCTTATCTGATGGGACCCGCTAACGGCAGCGCCAAGCCCCGTTTCGGGTGGGAAAGGAAAGGAAAGGGCGGGGACTGCCGCCGAGTTGTGGCCTGATCACCACCAACTGTGCTCGAGGCGCTCTGTGCTCGCTAAGCGTTGGGGTTTTTCCCCAAGCCATTGGCCAATTGGTTGCTGGTGTCTTTGCAAATACATGCCATGCTGTAGATATTCATGTTGGGCAACCCCCACCAAAGCATTTTACCTTTTGGAGGCGCACCGGTGGTGGGGGTCGCCAATCCTTTTGGCCTAGTGCAACTGCACAGTCGGTGTTTACTGCATAGGTGAACGAGGTTCGGAGCTTTGCCAAAAGGATTGAACCACACCAGGGTCGCAGAGAGCCATCCCATGGAACTATGGGTAACTCCACCAGAAGATATTGTCATGGATACTAGTATATGAGCTTAATAGCAAAATGATGCAGGTGGAAGGTTGCTTCATTGTAACTCCTATCTAACGGGGTCAGCACTGTTTCCTTGGAAAGGTTAAATAGGTGTGGGTCACGCGGCCTTCCAGCAAGGGATAGGGATGCTAACAAAAGAAAAAAAAAGGAAAAGAAAAGAAAAAAAGTGCCCTAGACGCAGTGCTTCAGTGAACATTGTGGAATGGTTCAAAGGCGCATGCCGGTTTCAGTGGGGGTAAAATATTTGAGCCAGTTGTAAGAGATGAGATACAATTCTACAAGAACTTGAATTAATTGCTAGTTAATGCTAGTGTATTAGCAATTGTTCTACCACCACTGAATACATATAACAAGAATGAACTAAGTAAGAAGAAGCACGAAAAATGAATTGAGAAAGAGGGGGGGGGGGGGGGAAAAAAAATATATTTTATACTATAACTAAGTATTTTAACATTCTACTTTTTTAACTAATTAGCGGCAGCATACTAATCATACTAGGGCCAGCCTACGGGGGGGCAAGCGCTCCTCTAAATCCAACCGGCAAATGAACTTTCAATTCCACACTACTACTGGGCCCCCGGACCCCGATTAAACGGGTTGCAGTGCATAAGACTACTGCAGAAATAAATGGAGGGAAGCTTTGAAGTTTTGTATATGAAAAAATATACAGCGAGGGGGC
>NW_025544802.1:307966-317605 GCF_000150115.1 Histoplasma capsulatum G186AR
GTTCGCAAATTTCAACTCAACCACTTCAACGCGTGAGAATGCCGCCAATTCACAGCACAGCAAAAATGCAAGAAACTCTATAGAAATAGAGGGAAGAATTGAGCTCGCGATAAATACTATTCAAAATGGGGGGGAAAATATATATATATTTGGGAAGCCGCATGCCTAGTATTGACTCAATGGCCGAACCGCATGGGCGAATCTACACGCAAATTCCCCAAAAATTGACCCAGGCTGAAGAGGATAATCTTGTCAAATGGATTCTATGCCTTGCTTGCTACATGAGGATTAACCCCCCTGGCCAGCATTTGTGGAGAATATGGCTAATCATCTTCTCTCATTACAAAATTCCAAATCGGCTTCATGAGTTGGAAAAAAATGGATCTCCAGACTAGTTAACTGCTGTCCAGAGCTTCAATGCTGCCTCTCAAGATGCCGTAATCATGACCGGGCCAAGTGCGAAGACTGTGATATTGTGGAGGATTGGTTTGAGACTCTAGAGAGGGTAATGGCTGAGCTTGGGATTGTGCTTGGATATATTTACAACTTTGATGAGATGGGATTTGCAATGGGGACTCTGCACAACTATCAAGGTCATTACTAGTGCTGAGCACTGCAGATGGGCAAAGCTTATACAGCCTGGGAATTGTGTGAATGGATTACCGTGATTGAGTCAGCCAATGTGTCAGCATGGGCCCTAGATCCATATGTCATTCTCAAGAGTCAAATTATTCAAGAAGGCTGGTTTGACAGGCTGACAGAGGGCTGGAGATTGGACATTAGTCCTAATGGCTGGGCCACGAACGAGATAGGAATCAAAATGGCTTACTAGGGTGTCTATTCCAGCTACGAATCCACGCAGAGTTGGGACCCGTGTACCCCTTTTTCTGGACGGGAATGGCAGTCATCTTACCCCAGAATTTGACCAAAATTCTGATCATTCCTCCTCTTGCAGACTGCATATGTGGATGGTTTTTGCAGCTCTAAAGTGTGCATATGGGGTTCTCATTTAACGGCAAATGCAGCTTGGATTCAATGTCATTCAGAAGGGAGAGTTCTTAGAGGCTTATCCTGCCGCGTATGTAGAAGCCTTCAAGGCTTCGATATTCAAAGTGAGTTCAGGGCCACTGGGATAGTTCCGTTTGACTACATATTCAACTTTGATATCTCTACCCCAACCCAACCCCAACCCCCCTCCCCTCCCATCTAGTTGATCTAGCAACTCAGGGTCATCTTGGATTCTATCAAAATCTAATAACCCACTGCAATTGCAGAAGCAGATGAACAAGGTCAAAAATCAAATGGGGCAAGGCACTGAGAACCCCCCCTCCCCTCTCCCCGGGCGTGACTGGTGGAAGGCCTTGATCAAATGTGAATTCGGGATGGTCAACACCATGGTTATGGAGAAGAAGTATGAGGATATATTCACTGCAAACGAGAGAGAAAAGCAAAAATGCAAGAGGTCTACCCATAGGATCTAATGCAACAGGGGGTCTAACTTGGAATGAAGGTCAGGACTTTACTATTCCCCAGCTGGGCCTGCGGCCCCTGAATCTACAGGGCAATGGCGGGCTGTCGGAACGATGGAATGTCCGAATATTGACCCAAATACTGAATATCGAGATAATATTGAATTGATTACGGAGGATCATCTCAAAAGTTCTTTGTTGTACTAAAAATGCCACAAAAGTCTAATTTGAATATAGCAAGTGTTCTCTATTGTACAATCTATGTACAGTACAATTATCTGCAGACTTCTTTATATTCATTTCCATCTTCTAGCTCTATAATCTTTTGAATATAAGTAGGAATTCACTCTATTTGTGCTTGTGTCATCTTCTGTGAAAAATTTTTTCAACACTGCTTTCATGTCTTAACTTCTTCTGTCTGATTCTTTGATGCTGTGATAATCTATAAGTGAGCACCATGATCGTCAGATTATTCATAGCAAAATGTCAATATAATCATTTTCTTAAATGATTGCACTTATAGTGATATCTATATCTGTGAGTATAGTGATGTGACTCAGCCCACAGCAGGTGTGATCATCCATCTCATCATCTATACATTGCAACTGCCAGCTACAGTATACTGTGGGAACCACAATGCACTCTTTTGTATGATTTTGTGCTTCATTCAGAGTCATCAAGATTCTACAGAATTAAGATCTGAAGAATTACTTGATCAGAGCATATATATCAGTATTGGAAGTCATCTTGACAAGTAATTTAATGAGAAATGAAAATATCATCTCTACTATGGAGTTATGATGAAGCAGATTTGGGGGAAATTCAAGTTGGTGGCATTATATAGTACCTTGGCGGGTGCCTTGGCGGGCAAGAACTTTTGAGATGAACCTCCGTATGATAACTCTGATTAATTACATGATAAACAGGCATAAAAGAACTAGATGTCCTAATCCTAGGATCATCTGATTTAATGCAATTAGGGGCTGTTGGGCGTAGATAATTTGAAATAAAATCTGATGAGTGGGGATGGTTCAAATTCACCGGCCTGCTCGCTGGAGGATTAAGTTAAGCAGCTTTTAGATTTACTAACTAACAATTTCCCTCAAAAATCACTTCTCTTGCATACTTACCCTCCCAGTTCCCGCAAGTTCTCGGTGTGTCACAAGGTTCCGCATGGGTAAAGTCAAGGACGACGACTTGGCCGTTGCGAAGTCCAAAATTACTCGCCCTGACATCTCCCTGGTGATACCCCTCATCATGCAGCTGTTCAAGGCATGCAAGCGCCTGGTGTCTGTAGCGAAAAATAACACAGCATTCAGCATAAGCAGCAACATCCCCACAGCTCAAGACAATAGAAAATATATCTGGAAAACTTACTTTTGGTCTGTGGTCATCTCGTTGAATGAATCGAAGCTCTTTTCTAGCAACTCCAGAACAAGGACTCCAAATGGCTCGTTAACCCACATTCCAGCAAAGCCACCGTAACATTTAGGAATAAATGTTTTGCCCTGCAGCCGCTCATACACTTCCACTTCCCTCACGAAGGACTGAAAGTCGTGTTCATTAACCTTGATGGCGCAGGGCTCCTCAGATGTACCGGAAACAAGTAGAGAATCATAGGCAATGCCGCATATTCCCGACCCAAGCTTTTCCATCGCAAGCAGGCACAGGGGCTCCTCAACAACCGTGTCTTGATATGTGATTTCGCCTTCAGGGGTCGTTTCTGGAAGATCTGAGGAGTTGCCTTCCAGAACTACATCCCATGCTTTCTGGGCAGACTGTTCGTGATTCTTAGCATTGCAATCTAATCGCTACTCGGGCAAAATACACTTACAATCCTCTTTAGAGCCAATTGGCGATCTGGCAGTCTTGAATTCGGAAACGACAGTAAAGAGTACTAAAAGGGGACTATTAGCTATGTCGGTTAGAGTGCGTTGGGGGGTAAATTGCTTTACGTCATGCTTGCTGTGTAGCCGTGATGCAGCCTCGATCAAGCGTGAGGACCTGCGCGTTTCCTGGTGGACATGCGCTCTAGTTCCTGCAGTGGTTCCGGCCCGAGAGGATCGCAAAGCCGGCTCTCCTCGTTTCGCTCTCTTTAGCTCATTCCCTCCACCTGTGTTTCTGGTCGTCCTGGACTGTCGGCCCCCAGCGTATTCTGTAACAATACGTGCTGTTGGGGGATTGGTGTAAGAAGCAGCCGGGTTATTGCCAAGAAGAAGTGCTGTAACCACTGAAATAAGACAGGGTTCAGGGAGTGGTTGAAGTTGTCCGGGGCGTGTAAGGGTTGAGTGATTATCTGATACCACCATCTGGTAGTAGTTGCTGTTCTTGTGGTTAACCACGTTCATGAAAAAAACCATAAACTCATGTCCTCCAATCAAAAGACCCCATCTGCAGTTGGCATCAATCATATGTTTGCCGAGCTGTATATGAATTTATCAATCGTTAGCATGATCTTTTGACCAAGGCGCAGGATTCTTACTTTAAGTATGATTGAACGCGCACTCGTTTCGTAAGAAGAAGCTAGTATCTCAGTCCCTTCACCTCTGGCAAGATCCAGGATTTGAGAACGATGAGCGTTGTAGGCGGCCACACTTTTGTGCTCCACGACAACCCAGTCAGTTTCGGTTCTGCGGAGTTTTCTGTTTAGCTGGGCGCCATCTTCGTGGTCACAGCTTACGATTCGAATATCATTTGGTTGCAGATGGTCAGCTGCCGTAACAAACTCCGCCACATATTGAAGAAGGACCAGAGACGCATCCATATTGACAGTCTCATTTCCCACTACTCCACGGTCGATAGTATGTTGCACATATTGATGCACAAGGTTGAAATCGAGAGGAGGAGCGGGAGCAATGGTTAGATGATTCCGGGCAAATGACAAAAGCTGGTTGCACATATCCTGATCCAAGATGATGTGTCTTGGGAGTTGCTCTTCATTGGGCGGGTTTGTGGGATGGAAAGACGCAGTTGTTGAACTGCCAGGTGCTCCCAAAAGGGGTTGTCCAGTTGGAGGGGCATTGTAATAATCTAGAAAGGTCGACATCGCAGAGTGAGAGTGCCCTTTGTACACACCGCCCGTCGCTACTACCGATTGAATGGCTCAGTGAGGCCTTCGGACTAGCTCAGGGGGGTTGGCAACGACCGCCCAGAGCCGGAAAGTTGGTCAAACTTGGTCATTTAGAGGAAGTAAAAGTCGTAACAAGAGGTTTCCGTAGGTGAACCTGCGGAAGAATCATTACCACGCCGTGGGGGGCTGGATGGTTAAAGCAACTTGAAGCTGTAGATCATCATTCGCGGCGCGTTAACTAAGTGGTGAAGGAAAGTTCTTGATGACGCGTTGGAGTTCCTACGTTCAAC
The DNA here is from genome assembly GCF_000150115.1 of Histoplasma capsulatum G186AR. NCBI lineage: Eukaryota > Fungi > Ascomycota > Eurotiomycetes > Onygenales > Ajellomycetaceae > Histoplasma > Histoplasma capsulatum. The sequence goes on from NW_025544802.1 coordinate 312,796, forward strand.
CTCTCTTGTATAGGAAGCTCCAAGTAATTTATTAGTCAGTTCTGCTGGAAAGGGTAGTTATTGCATTTCCCTCCTCAGATGCTGGTTGTTCGTTAGCTAGTTTCTTAACCAATCAACAACCCGCTTATTTGAAAAGCTTTTGTCTATATTTTCTACTCCTAACTGACTAGTTATGTGGAGTATTATTTGTAAAATTTCAATACTATCATGAAGAAGGATAGTTAAGTGTTGAACTGATTCACGATTAACTAGATGGAAGATTAGCGGCTGCAGGAGGGAAGCGCGCCAAGTCAACTATGTCTATTTAGGCCTAGCACTGCCCAGTTCAAGAGTCACCTGATGAACCCAAACCAACCTTGGAATGGACATCTTTAACTATTTCAACATCCCGAGGTTAACTTAAACCTAGCATAAATTCTAGTTTGCATATTACCTCATGAAAGTCCAGTCGTGGCGCTCAAGCGTAGATGGACAAAGCAGTGTCACAATCAATTCCAGCCTCTAGCACCTCCAGCACGCAGAATCTCGACGCGAAGCGCGCCGCTGTCGAAGAACCCAGTTTCGGCCCTGACGCCAAAAGAATCAAACGCTTTCATGATGATGGGTTGATAGAGCCAGATGCGAAAACTCCCGCTCTGACCATCGTCCCCTTTCCAGAGAAGGTGTGTTAGGATTTTCGAATACATTGCCGGGAAAACTGCCAAATCATCTAACCGTGTCTCTTTAAAGCCAGCAGTTTTGGAAGAGCGGAATGGAGAGATCCAATTCCGAGTGGTCAACAATGATGGCTCCAGAGAGAGTACCATTATCCTTACAGGCCTCAAGTGCCTGTTTCAAAAGCAGCTTCCGAAAATGCCCAAGGACTATGTCGCGCGTCTCGTCTACGATCGGGCTCATCTGTCTATGGCCATCGTCAAAATGCCGCTGGAGGTCATCGGCGGGATCACATTCCGAGAATTCCGAGACCGCAAGTTTGCCGAAATCGTCTTTTGCGCGGTCTCGTCCCACCAGCAGGTGAAGGGATACGGCGCGCATCTCATGTTCCATCTGAAGGACTATGTCAGAGCTACTTCCCCCGTGATGCATTTTCTAACATACGCCGATAACTATGCCACCGGCTATTTTCAAAAGCAAGGATTTACCAAAGAGATCACCCTCGACAAGTCCGTCTGGATGGGGTATATCAAGGATTACGAAGGGGGGACACTCATGCAGTGCTCCATGCTTCCCCGCATACGGTATCTGGAAGTTGGGCGCATGCTCCTGAAGCAGAAGGAGGCAGTGCTGGCCAAAATGCGCACCTTCAGCGAAAGCCACATCGTCCATCGGCCACCCCAGCAATGGGCTAGCGCAGTCATCGCACCAATAGACCCACTCTCGATCCCTGCCATTCGGGCCACTGGCTGGTCTCCAGACATGGACAAGCTAGCGCGGGAGCCCCGCCACGGGCGCCACTTCAACGAGCTCCGGCGTTTCCTGAACCAGATCCAGAACCACAAACAGGCCTGGCCCTTCCTCAACCCGGTCAACAGAGACGAGGTCCCCGACTACTACAATGTCATTGTATCGCCGATGGATCTGTCGACCATGGAAGAGAGGCTGGAGTGCGATTCCTATCCGTCGCCGAAGGACCTTGTCGCGGATCTGAAGTTGATTTTCAGCAATTGCCGACAGTACAACGACGCGTCGACGGTGTACGCCAAGTGCGCGGTCAAGCTGGAGAAGTACATGTGGAGTCTGATCAAGAAGATTCCGGAGTGGGCTGACTTACTTGAAGATTGATATATATATATATATATATATAAACATGATCAATGGGAGAATGCGTCTTGTTTCTTGGAGTCTTGGAGTCACAGCAGGTCTGTTGTTGAATGAAGCGAGGGTATGACCCCCGGCGCAGGTTGCCTGCTTTGCTGGGAGACTGGGAGAGCAGCAACAACATAATACCCTAGATCATTTTGGAGTTTAGCGGGATACCCTGTCAGCGTATGTTTTTGTATATATTTCTGTCCGGCGCTGGGGTTTTGGGCGTTTTTTCTTTCTTTTTTCTTTTTCTTTCTCTTTTTTTTACGGGATCACGAAAGAAGGGGTTTTACACTGGTTTCCCCACGCACTTGTCACCTTGGTACTTTTGTCTCCTAGCCTAGCACGTTTTACCCACCAAATGGTATCGCAGACGCGACTAGCAATGGGCAAAATTATCTTTCTTCAGCAGTCCAACCCCTCGTCCAGCTGAGCCATTGGACCCTGATTGACCAAGGATATTTGAAAAAAAAGGCAGGGTAACAAAATAAAGCACCACCTGCAAAACGGATGGACGAGCCATGGGTATTGGTGGCTGTTCCAAATGTGTGATATATATCTTAGTCGGGGTGATTGATTGATCAAGAAAAAAAAGCACTAGCAACTAGTATGGAATGGAAGTTGACAGGTAATGAGCAACTGAGGAATTGGGTGTAAGGAGGGAGCATAGAATGAAGGACCTTGGAAGGGTTTCCACACAGGAACAGCAGTCAATGCAACAACAAAGACAGCCTTATTATATAATCTGCACGAAATGGCGGATCTGCACCCGCGGGCCAAACCCGTGGATCCAATGATGCTCGTCAGCCAACCTTAAATGGGCCACGGCCAATGACAGCCAAGCACATCCGGGGCTTGGTAAAGCTTAAATCTGGGGTGCTAAAATAGGACACTGTATGGCGCAGCTGCTTGAGGCCTGCAGAAGGAGGACAAGGATGCTGGTGTCCTTGAGGATTGCGCGATCCACCGTCGCCGGGATATATGATAGATGGGCGTCACCAGTGGGGTTTCTGCAAGGCAGCGGGCTATACTTCAAAGTGTAGTACTAGCAACTCGTACTTGTAGATTCGAATCAGCGTTTTTGTGTCTTCCATTTGCAAAACACAGATTATTTTTTCATTCCAAAAGGAGAATGATAATCTGGGCCCTTGTATAGCATACTAGCACATACTACCACCGATATCAGGCAGGCATCCCGACCTCGGAGCCCTGGAGACAGCTGTCCTTTCTCCACCGTTCAACAGCCCTGGACCAATTTGCGCGTCGCCTGGCCGCACACCACCAAGTCCCGGCCTGTGATTGGCCAGATCCACTGCTTGGCACACGCAGCACGTCACCAGCCACAGGACCCTTGAACATGTACCTTATCGGTACCTTTACACGCCTTCACCGCGGTCGAGGTACCTATATGGTACATCCACACCCTGCTCTCCGCCGCATCATCAAAACCAACATGTATAGTTACCAACAACAACAACATGTATGTATATATTATATTGTACGCAGCTATGTCTATCCACGGGAGAGCATTGCGTCCGCAGTCGGAGTGCTTGTGCTGCTCAAGCTAGGCTCCCCAGCTCCAGACTCCCCGGCTCCAGGCTCCAGGTGTCCAGACTCGTAAGGTTTTCCGGGTTTGTGGCTCGCCTTTCACCCAGAGCCAACTTTGACGCGGTTGCTCTATCCTTCCGCCACCCAACTCGACTCTCGACTCGAACTGGACTTGACTCAACTGCTTGAGTTGGCCGGTGACTGTTAGCTCTCGGCTGGCTGCTCTACATACATCCATATCTCTCCTGCTATCTCTACTCCTCCTCCTCCTCCTCCTTCTCTTCTCTTTGTCCTCCACTCCCATTCATCGTGGCAGCTTGCTGCACGATGCTTTTTACCTCCCCTACCTCCTTTGTAAACGCGCATATCCTCCACAACTCCTCCCACTCCTCCTCCTCCTCCATCTCCTCCATCTCCGCCCTCAACCAGCATGTAGCCCAGCAACACCTGGCCGCCGCCGCCGCTGGCTGGCTTTCTCACTCTTCCCTCTTGCTCAACACCGCTGCTTCTCCGCAGGCTGCTCAACCTCCGCTGCCGCGGCTTGTCATCCTGGTCCTGTCCGCAGTCCTCGAGATCGTCTGCGTCAGTCTCCCCGGCTATATCCTAGCCCGTATGGGCAGGTTTGATGCGGAGGCCCAGAAATTCGTCGCCAATCTCAATGTCGCACTGTTTACCCCATGTCTCGGTGTGTGTTTTGTTTTGTTTTTGTTTTTTTTTAACTACGTACCCATATTAGATATATATATATATACTGCGACTGACATTCTACCAGTCTTCACAAAACTCGCCTCCCAATTAACCGCGGGAAAACTGACAGACCTGGCCATCATCCCTTGCATCTTCGCGGTCCAGACTGCGGTCTCCTATCTGTGTGCCTCCGTGGTCTCTCGGCTGTTCCGCTTCAACAAGCCCCAGTCCAACTTTGTGGTCGCCATGGGCGTATGTGTCTCCCCGCCCCTGAGCCTCTCTCTCTCTCTCTCTTTCCCTCTTCTCTACATATACATTTGGCTAACCAAATTACAGGTCTTTGGGAACTCCAATTCGCTACCCATCTCGCTCGTGTTGTCGCTGGCCCACACTCTAGAAGGCCTGCGCTGGGATCGCATACCAAACGACAACAGCCAGGAGGTTGCAGCCAGGGGCATCCTCTATCTCCTGATCTTCCAGCAACTGGGCCAGCTGCTTCGATGGAGCTGGGGCTATCGCGTCCTCCTAGCTCCGCCGGGAGTCATACCACAGAGACGAGGAAGAAATCGCTGCCGCCCGCATCCGCAGTTCCGAACCATATACTGACGAACCGGACAATGCCACAACACCTGAATATAGCCAGACACTCATAGACACCACCGATAGCGATAATGTCGAACATGCCGCGCCCAGCGCTTCATCGAGGTTTCGCAAGATATAATATCCCATTTTTGAATCCGGAGAGGTAACCCCTATCAACAACACGACAGTA
>NW_025544802.1:317740-543180 GCF_000150115.1 Histoplasma capsulatum G186AR
CCAATTTGTCCCTAGCCAATTCTCCACGCACCAAATGCCAGAACCCCAGCCCCAACTTGAAGAACAACTGCCAACCCCCCCAAGCTGGCGCTACCCGCTCCATAAACTCGGCTACCATGTTAAATTCACCTCCCGCACCCTGGCAACAGCCCTCCACACCCGATCCAAAGCCCTCTTCCACCGCCTCCCCCTCCCGGTCCAAAAACTCATCTGCACCATCTCCCATAACCTCGCCCGCTTCCTCTGCGGCCTATGGTCCTTCATGAACCCACCGCTCTGGGCCATGCTAGCCGCCATAATCGTCGCCTCCATCCCGTCCCTCCAACTCGTCTTCTTCAACCCAAGCACCTTCATCAACAACTCCGTCACCCGCGCCATCCAGCAGAGCGGCAACGTCGCCGTGCCCTTGATCCTCGTCGTACTCGGCGCTAACCTCGCCCGCAATACCCTCCCCGACCCCACCACCACCACCATCACATGCAGCGCGCCCGACCTCTACCAGCGCGAGGAGCGCAACCTCATCGTAGCCTCCCTGCTCGCGCGCATGTTGCTGCCCACCTTGATCATGGGCCCCCTGCTCGCGCTGGCCGCCAAATTCGTCTCCGTCAGCATCCTGGACGACCCCATCTTCGTGGTCGTGTGCTTCCTGCTCGCTGGCGCGCCGTCCGCGTTGCAGCTGGCGCAGATCTGCCAGCTGAACAACGTGTACATGGGCGCGATGGCCCGGCTGCTGTTCCAGAGCTATGTTGTCTGGTGGGTTTCTTTCTTTCTTTCTTCTCTTTTTCTTTCTTCTCTAGGGTATATTTTTTTGGAAGCGTACGTGCATCCTAACGACGAAGCAACGATAACAACAGGATCCTCCCCTCCACCCTCCTCCTCGTCATCCTTGCGCTCAAGGTCGTCCAGTGGGCGACGGCCGCGTGAAGTGCACGATCAAGGACGCGAAAATGAAATGATAGAAAATGGAAAAAACACATCACGTTTCTTCTTCTTCTTCTTCTTTTCAAAGCATGTAGCATAGCATGTCGTGTACAGTAGTACTATTTGACAAAGATTTTTTTTTTTTTTTTTTTTTTTTTAATTTTTGATCTTTCGGGGAGTTCCCTTTCGTTTTCGTTTCCCCCTTCTCTACAGATCTTTGTTTTTCGGTTTGGTCGACCAGCCACGATTGATTCCTCGGGGTGTTTTTCTTTTCTTTTCTTTTTTTTTTCAAAAAGGGTGTATGTTTCCCCCCCGGCAAAACAAAAAAAAGGAACGGCACAAAAACCGGAACCAAAATGGAGGCTGGGCATGTTTTTCTATTCTTTCTTTATTTTTTCTTTCCTTTTCTTTTCTTTCCCCATTTTTTTTCTTCTTTCTTTTTAATACGCTTTAGGGGCCCATGAAAAGAGATAGTTGTGGAGGGTTTTGGGGGTCGGGTCGGGATATCGAACGCTCTATCTATCGGTTCTATCCATCTATCAGCATTTCCTGGAAATCGAAGGAATAATAAATCTGTCAGTTAGCTAGCTACCTTGCCCATGCTTATGTTTGGGGAAATGTGTTTTCCAAAAATAAATAAATAAATAAATACCTTAAATCCGTGGGGTTATTGTATTGAAACTTACTGCTTCTGGTCCGTCCGCGCCTGCACCGTTCCTGTTTATTTAGGTACAGTACAACATCAACATGCACAGCATACACACGCCGTCGCCCCTTCCTCTAATCATGTCCACGTCCACACTCCTGCTTTGCACCTTCCTCGCGAAGACGCGCAACATAACATCCCCGAAAACCAAGAACCAAAAAGAAGAAGAAGAAAAAAAAAAAGGGTTCCCGAAATGATCCCTCCCTCCTGCAACCCTCACGCTCGTTTAACTACATACATACAACCGCTTCAATATCTCTACATCCTATATCTAATCTATCCCATTGTCAGGACCCTCTCCCCCACCTTACAACCCCAAGCAACCCGCACACACCCAACCCAATTCCCCCAAAATGGACAACAAGGTTATCCCATCTTCCAGCAGCGATGATAGTAGCGACGACAGCGACCAAGCCACAACCACAGCCACAGCCCGAGCCCGGGATGAAGCCCAAGCCGACAGCCCATACCGCGGCGGCTACCTGGAAGGGCTACTGCGGCGACTTCGAATTACGGAATATCGGCCCGTCGGGTTATTAGAGGGCCTGGAGCGGCGGTTACAGGTTCAAATCGTAGCGCAGCAGGTCATGCATGTGTGCCAGTTGGTGGCTCTTGTGGTGGTTGTTCATGTTTTCCTTAGGGTGGTTCAGCGACGGGGGCCTGGGGAAGGGGGGGATTGAGTGGGTTTTCTTTTCCGTTCTTTCTTTCTTTTTTAACCTCTTGTTTGGTTCGGATTTTGGAAAAGGGTGTGGGTGTTGTCATTCGTTTTGCTTGCTCGCCCTGTGGTGTTGGGTAAGTGCGATATTCAAGTTGATGTAGCCTGTCCTGATCAGGGTTTCAGCAGGGCGATGCTTGCTGGTGCTGGCGCTAATATTAATTCTTTAAGTTTCGAATTGATTGGTGTCGAGTTTGCTTGGTATCGTAATAGCATTGTGAGTGGCCAATGGGAAGCCCAGACAATGGAGGACATCCATTTGCTCCGCATCCTCTGGATCTTTGTATCCTCGTTTGGACCTATGCCGTGGTTTCGAACACATGCACAAACATCGTCAGCACCACAGCCGATAAGACAGCGATCCCAGCCGCTGCCTCCAGTGAGATTAGAAGTTGGAGGTATTGAAGCAAAGTGATCGGAATTCTCACAATCGCAGTGGTGTCAGAACACCACGCCGAAAAGACTCCGACTGTGACGACCCGCGGACAAGCAGATGGATGGGGTTTCCTGTTCTTGACTCATTGTCGCATAACAGAATTCAAGCCGGAGAAAAATCCGGGCCAGACTCGATTATAAAGGGAAACAATCAATCCGCATCTATCTAAACGGCAGTTTTGGAGCGCCCAGGTCCGGTGAAGTTCCCATGTCCGCTCTCAGAACACTGAAAAATCCTTGACGGCGAGCTCTCCACGTTTTTGCGTAATTCTCCTGGCCATGTCTTTATAGCAACTGCCCCTCTCATCAACGAGGTCGAGTTCATGGCTTTGCAACTTAGACTTCATCTCATCAGGAAAACCACGGAATGGTCACGATCATTGAGAATCTCCACCCATGGAATATCATAGTAAACGCTTGCCATGCCGCAGCCGTTGTTTGGAACGATATCAGCGGTCAGAATGTTGAGGCCGCATATTGGGAACGGTGTGTGTCCTGTCAACTGGCAGAGGTGGGGTATACCCGGAATGCTGTGAGGGCTCCGAATCCGGCTGATACCACGGGATGTACCCCGAGAATGATGGTACTGCTATGCTCTATTGGAGTGTGACCGCTAGAGTATGTCGCCGATAGTTTGATAGTAGTGCAATGATTTTCTTTCGTTTTCTTTCTTTTTCTTTCTTTCTTTCATTATTTTTAGTTTTTTAGGTTTTTTTTTTTTTTGTCATCTTGTTAGGGCATGGGTTCTGGTTATTTTGTCCGTTCTGTCCTTCCCTTCTGCATCATGATTGGGGGTTCTCAACTTGCTGCCATATCTCTCTTAGCGTTTTTTCCCTTATTGCTTTCAGCACTCTTTCTCATATCTCCTCTGTAGCGTTTCTTTGAATTGGGCTTGTTCTCAAATATGGTGGTAAAAATAGGGAAATTGGGAAAAGGCAACAAAAGTAGCAACGAAGATTGTTAACCTGCCTGTGTAGGTACGTAAGATAATGTAAACCATGGATTCGTTTTAGCATCTCGATTCTCCCATCCCATGACTGGCTTAGCTTGAATTCGATGTAATCCCAACCATTATTCTACGTCAAACAAAAGCCCATGATTTTTGGTGGGGTTGCTAACAACCGAACATTGATGGCGTGGCACTATCTGTCTGTCCCCTGCTGGCTGGATGTTGGGTGGCGGTGAGTCTCGTGCAAACTGCAACTCTGTGATGGATAGAAAACTCGCAAGGGACTGCAAGGGACTGCAACGGATGTGCTCTGGGTCCTTATCGTCCCCACGGCGCAAGCAACGCATCCCCGAAGACAAGCCAGAGACCAAGCCAATTCCAACAAAACGGTGCAGAGAGCCGACGACGTGGGTTGAGGTCGAGATAAGCTCTGTCTGAGTCAGCAGCATGTGACGCCCGTGCTTTTCGGTGTTTGCGGCAATTGTCCGTGGGCCGAGCCTGGAAGCGGCGAGTTGCAGCGGCTGCGGCTGCGACTGCGGCTGCGACTGCGAGTCTCATCCCAAGATCCGCATCAGCCAACTTCTCTTCTTCTTTGATATATACAGGTTTCCGGTATATATGGAGAACCTCTGTAAATACTAGTACTCCCCTTTCTCACATCAGTCACTCTTTGCCAATCAGCTATCCTACTCGCCAGTCCCATCATTATTTCGCTATCGGGAGTCGACAGTTCCCGCCACTCTGCCCTATTGCCTTGCGGAAAATGAACTGCCTTTTGGATATAATATATTTGATCCCATAACGGTGCTACGAAGGGACGGGTCATTTCGTTTTCCTTCCCTTTTACCACCATCCCCCAGGACGTGGGCGCTTGGAGCAAGGTTGATGTTTGTTTTCTATCCCTTATTTTTGCGCTGCTTCGTTGCTTCTTTTCGCTGGCTTCCCTTTTTTCGTTCTTGTTCTTTACTCTTGTTTCCTGTGTGCTAAGTCGGACTGGTCGTCTTGTCGAAAGCAAATAGCTGCGCTGACAATCATGTCATCTGCTGCGGAGAAGGAGCTCAACAAGGCGCCCGCCGATCGCCAGGGTCCTATGATTCCCAACGATGGCGCTTCCAGTAAGTCATTATGCCTTGATTTCCCACCATGTTCTGCATTTGTCCATTCACCTGGTCTCCGGAGACAGATGACCTTTTTTCCCCCCCACTTTTTCTCTGATTTGCATTTTTTGCTTAAAAAATTTCTTGTTGTTAAATTTCGGTCTTGCATTATGAAGAATATACTTTTGTAAATTCACTTGTACATCTTGAAACCAAGTCGATTCAGGATGATGATTCAGGAAATATATTCATATTTCCGCTCTGGATTGCTTGCGACAGAAGGAAGGAGAAATGAGACGTCATGGCTTGGTTCTTTGATGAACATACGAATATGTATGAGGATTAAGCGCGGCCTTGATTTTACGTTAATGTGTTCTGTTACGAGTGGCCTTTTTGGATGCAAATAACACTTCAATATAGTTTAGTTAACTGACTCAAATGTAGCAGGGGAAACAGAGACAAGGATAGACGAGCCCCAGCTACAAGCGCAGCCCGTGAACGGGGACTCCCCTGGGCGCTCCGCTACGGCAAGTCGATCACCTAAACAGCATCGTACCTGTGTAGGAAGGAGGGTAACAGCACGCCCATCGCCGCACCAATCTTCCAATTCTCTAAACTGGCTCAGCAGTCAAATCAATAGCCTTAGCTTTGACACGGTTATTCAAGGCGATGATGACCCCGAAATCCGGCACCATAGCAGCGACGAAAACCTATATGCCCAACGTTCGCTGCTCGCGCAAGTCCTCGACTGGCTACAACAGGAGAAAGCCAAGTCTGTAGCGCGTGCCTCAAAGAGAACTGGCGGGTCGCAGGGCCCCTTACCAGGTATAACCACTGGAGAGACAGCCTCAGCCTTAACTCGAGAGAGAAGCGACTCCCAAGCGTCGGAGGGAATGTTAGCCCTGGAGAAGTTGGAGCAGATATTAGCCCAATATGCGGCTACTGGGAAAGAGGGCATTTCATCTTCACGGATCGGACGTAAGAGATCGTCTTCTCTCAAACTCCGAGCTAGCATTAGAGGTTTAAAACAGGGTTCAACATCCGATTCAGATTATTCAGATGCTGATCTACCACCCCCCAGTGCCGATGTTGTCCTTGACAACTCCAAAACCGTTTTTTATGGCGGAAGCGAAGCAGATAGTGATTTCGGAAACAAGAATTCGTCAAACGGCGTATCCACTAAGAGCAAAGAACATTGGTTGAAGTTTAAATATGAGATCGTGCGCTTGACACACACGCTAAGCTTCAAGGGCTGGAGAAGAATTCCCCTGGAAGACTGTGGTAACATTGAAGTGGTTCGCCTCAGCGGAGCGTTAACAAATGCTGTATATGTTGTCTCTCCGCCAAAACAATTGCCGCCTCCATCTGATTCGAGTACTTCGAGCTCATTGATGCCTAGAAGCCCTCCCCCGTAAGTCTATGCTGTTAAATATGTTTTTGAGGTCTTAATACGGTGAAACTGACAACACTTCCAGACAACTCCTTCTGCGCATCTATGGGCCCCAAGTGGAACACTTGATCGATCGGGAGAGCGAACTCCAGATTCTGCGCCGTCTGGGGAAACGGAATATCGGCCCCCGGGTCCTTGGGACGTTCAAAAATGGCCGCTTCGAACAGTATTTCCGTGCAAAAACCCTCACGCCTAGAGACATCCGCAACCCAGAAACTTCCGAGCAAATCGCTAAGCGGATGCGGGAACTGCATGAAGGGATCGAACTGCTCTCAGAAGAAAGGGAAGGTGGTCCATTTTTGTGGAAGAACTGGGACAAATGGCTAGAGCGGTGCGAACATGTTGCCTCGTGGCTGGATAGCGAAATCAACTCTCCGCTCAACGAGTCCAAGGTCGAAGCAGAACCGTGGCGACGACTTGGTTTTATATGCGGTGCCCCATGGCCAAAGTTCCGGAAATTGGTTGAATCTTATCGCAATTGGTTGGATACATGCTATGGCGGGGCATCTGAAATTAACAAGCAGCTTGTGTTCGCTCATAACGACGTGAGTAACTTCGTTTCGGTTTTCAATGGTCGTTTCACTTAGGTCGTCATAGTCTAACTCTGGTAGACACAATATGGCAACCTTCTTCGGCTTGAGCCAAGTGGAGAGTCCCCCCTTCTGCTCCCCGCCAACAAACATAAGCAGCTTGTAGTTATCGACTTTGAGTATGCTTCAGCGAACCCTCGAGGGCTGGAATTCTGCAACCACTTCGTAAGTCCACGTCACTGATGATGCAGCAACGGTTTTTTTTTTTTTTTTTTTTCAACGATTGACTAACTTATTTTAGACGGAGTGGTGCTATAACTACCATGATCCAGAAAGACCATGGGCCTGCAATACGAAATGGTATCCTACCCCGGAAGAACAGGAACGATTCATTCGCGCATATCTCACACATCGACCACACATCTTCCACCCACCAGAAACCCGCGGTTCCCAGTCCGCGCTCAGCTCCGCGACAGTTTCGGTGAGTGCATCTTCAAGCCCAGCACCAACTCCAGCATTCCAAGCGTCGCATTCCAATAGTCCTCGGATATCTCCTTTCACGCTGGACACCCAAGTCCCGCCGATCCCAACCTCGTCTGCCCTGGATCACGAGAGAGCCGAGCAAGCACTCGACTTGGAAGTTCGACGTCTTCTCCGCGAAACTCGTCTTTGGCGTGCAGCAAATTCCGCACAATGGGTAGCGTGGGGGATCGTCCAGGCTAAGATCTCGGGGATGGAAGAAGCACACTCTCCCTTGTCTGCTGCTTCTGAGGAACAGCCAGTCCTAGGAAAAGAAGAAGGAGAAACACCAGCGGGTGATACTACTGAATTGGATTGCAAGAGAGAGCAACCCAGTGACACGGTTAATGAACCTGCGGGCGAGTTTGATTATCTTGCCTATGCTCAGGATCGGGCACTCTTTTTCTGGGCGGATATTTTATCGCTCGGGCTTATAAAAGAGGGCGACCTCCCCGCTGACATGGCTGGGCGAATCAAGGGGCATATTATTGGGTATTGAGAGCAACACCCAAGGCAGTTGCTGGAGACGGATAATATTTCAGCACACCTCCCAATATCTAGTTGTTATTGTGAGTATGATCCCTTCAGATACGCCTAAGGACCGCTCTTTTTTGTTTTTATACTTTACGTCTTTCTTTTTTGGATAGCTTTGCATATTATTCCGCACCATTTTCCATCCTTTCATCTCACAAAATTGCATTCATAGCGGAAGGACGTATTTTGGTTTACATCAGTTTCTCTCCTACAACTACCCGCATTGCTTACCGTTTCCTGTGGTTTATTATGTTTAATGATTTTGCTAGCTTCTTTCCCCCCTCTTTTTTTCCTGCTTTATACTCCTAGTGTGTCCGAGATTACACCTTTTTTGATTTGGGGCCACTTGATTCTGTTTTCGCAATTGCGCCCCCGTTTCTGCGATGGTCACTGTATCTTGTTTTTGGTCATCCTGGCGGATAGGGCATAGCTATTCAACGGAAAATATTTGTCTGCAAGTCAATGGATTATTTTACTGAGCAATTTTGAAAATATCCTTGGAAATGGCTTTTAGGAGGTGAGGGAGAGAAAGCGCTAAGCTTCATGTTAACCAACATATATTCCTCGTATTCCCACGTAGAGCATGAAATCCATGAAAACGCTAAAAGGGGAATATGGAAACATCAAGAAAATGAACCATATCGCTATCTATACGGGTAATGATCTCAATGAGAAAAGCTGGGGGCGCCGCCAAATCATACTGTTCTCCTTAAACCCTGCCCTACTCGAAGTCATCCCCACCTCCTCTTCCTCTTCTCATTTCCAGCCTCCGCTGCGTCTCCTTCTTCGCCCCCTCTACCCACTTCTTGTAGCCGTCCTCACCCTCCTTAAGCTTCATCTCCACCACCCCCTTCGCCACCTCCCCAATAAACCCGACAAAATTACACCTCCTCAGTGCATTCTCCCATTCCCAGGCCCTTCTCTTCCTCTTCTCCCTCTCCAACATCTCCACATCCCCAATCTCATGCGCCTTCACTCTCAAATCCCTCACCACCGCCATCAGATTAAACCTGATCTCCCCCTCCGGGTACCTCGCAATTCTCCTCTGCAGGACCTCAATAGCCTTTTCTGGAAACGCGCCTTCTTCGCAGGGTCCATGGCTAATAGGGAACGGCTGCAGCCCATCCAACTCATACAAAACACCATTGAACGGCGTATAGGCTATGAAATGGTAGAGCTCCGCGTCCTCTTCCGAAACCGGCGGGCGCGACGTTTCATCGACGAACGGCGACGCGCGCGCAAAGGCATTGTGCGAGTTGCGGATGAGCGCAGAATTGCTCAGCGCCTCGCCGCGCAGGTCTGGAGGGAAGCCCGTCGTGAAGTCCTTGAAGGCGCGGAGCTCGGGCCCGATGTCGATGCCGATGCCTGCTTGCGATTGCTGGGGGTGGCCGGCGAGGACGGAGTCTTGGTTGAGGATCACGGAGAGGACGGCCTGCGTGCCGCAGGCGTTCTGGATCGTTTGGGCGGCGAAGAAGAGCCCGTTGTCTGTTGCTTCGCGGTCGTACGTGCCGTCCTGCGGGACGTCGGAGTTGCGCGATTGGCCGCTGGCCCATTTGAAGAGGAAGATTACGCCGTACACGGGGCTGTGGGGGGTTGAGGTGGGCGGTGGGTTAGTGGGTTTTGCTTGCGCCGGGTGATAGGAGAGCAATGCTATACATAGGCTGGCAGAGGAAGGGTTGTTCTGTACCTTAATGATCTGATTGTGTCTGCGTCGAGGGATATAAGCTCTTCGAACTGGACGTCCTTGACGCCCAGATTTTCTATCAATGAAGTGAAAACTCCCTGTGTTCAGCAGATGACACGGATCAGCCAAAGGGCATTAGTAGCTCCATGAAAAGAAGCACAAACAACTGGATACTCTTGATGGCGGCAATGGAGGAAGATGAGCGGAAGGGGAACGACAAACCTCGTCTGACTCGATGGTACTCCAACCTCCCCCGTCTGGCATGATTTTTTCCCTTTTTTTGGCGGCTTTCTATGACTAACGGGTAATTCTTGTTTTTGATAGGGACTTCCTTCGCAATTAGTCTCAGGGTATCTCGTATGTTATGACAGCCTCTTTAAATAAGGTAATTCGAATTCTGCGGAGGTTGACACAGCAATTATTCAACATTGCATTCAGTTTTCGAAGATGCAAGCCTGGGATGATGTCAAAGGCAGAAGGATGTTTGCTCGTAGTTGATGCAAACATGTTATTTGTAGTTTAGCGTTGACTGTATAGGATAAATTTCCCAGGCTCACATTCCACATTCTATCCGTTGTGCCAAACAAAAGTAAAAAGCAAAGATAAATGAATAAAAAGGAATTAATAAATTACAGATTAAAAAAATGGAAGCTTGAATGAATTCCACGATAAGGAAAAACAGTATCAAGGAGGGAGATCTGGCAAGCTCTCGTGTCAATGAGCAAAACCTCCAGTTTAACAAACAATAACTTGAGGATTCTCAGCCTGGGAGCCTGTGTCATAATCATTCACTTTTCCGATATTCCTCTTGAAGGACATACTAGGGATAAGCAAGAGGCGGCGGCATAATTACTGGCTCCAACCCTTCACAATAACGTGAGGAATCCTGTAAATCGGGAAAGAAACGTTGCACCGGTGCCTGGAGTTGGTGGGCATGAATTGCATTTACATTATCAGCAAGAGCTTTACGATATAATCTACGGTCCGGATTGTAACTGGACGGGTTGCGACATTCAGGTGATGGTTGATGTGGAGTTATTCTACTTTATCATGGCACTGATGATGTTTTTGATTGTACGAGCTTTAACAGTCTTCAACTGACAGCCATTGCGGGCTGGGCTTCAAAAGAAACTCAGCATCGATTAGTTATCTGTTAAAAGTGCTCGGATTCAGGATCAGAAAATCCGGCATCCTTCTGAAAGAGCTTTGTCCATCCAAATCCCCGTAGCAGTGTATATCTTATTCTCAGGCCCATTTAGCCTTCAGGGCACTGGTTAGAATGCACTGTACAAGTCCCTCCCTAATAGAGCTTGTTAGGAACATGAGTGTGCCTGTCGTTTGATGGTCAATCGGGAGTGGGATGGTATCTGTTTGTATCCTCTTTTTAATAATTATTCGAATCCAAACTACGAAACTGGGTATTGGCACTCTCACTCAGCCCGCTCAACTCAACGGAATCGAGAGTTGACATTGACATTGAAGATGTTGAAAATCAAAACCAGCTGGACCATCATTCAGACCATGAACAATCAGGTTACACGTCGGCTGACCCCTCGGGTGACTGACCTGACCTACGCTAGTGTAGGTCACCTGACCCTATAGAAATGGTGACTAGTCAAAGGGTCAGTTGAGCTCCTTACCAACTTGATCTCTTACAAGCTCTTACCAACTGCCCTGAGCCTCTGCTAGCACCCCCATCATCAATACTAGTCCACTACTAATCACTCAATTTTATATAAGACAGACTCACAGAGTGAAGTAAAGTCTCTAAGAATTATGTAATAATAAATAAATTAAAAAAAGTATTGATTAGTCAGTGACTAGTCATTGATTAATTATAGAGTAGTAATTTAATATATTAAATAATTTAAATAACTATACTCTGTATATTAAATTTATATTGACTAGTATCTGACTAGTAATATATCAGTAATTCACTAGTGCAATATTAATAGTTAATAATGAGTTTATAACTAACTAGTAACTTACTAGTCAGTAACTGATTAAATAATAGTAAAGAACTAGTTTTATATACTATATTTTCATTCATAGTTTATATATACTTCTCAATTTAATAATATTCAAGATTTAATCAATTTCTATTATTCAAAAAAAGAATTATAATATTCATTTTCACTGTGTGTATTATAGATGTATGAGAAGGTAAAAGTTCATTTTTGTTTTATCCTCAACTGACCCATTTTGTGCCAAGAAATTATTTGGGTCAGGTGACTAGCACTAGCGTAGGTCAGGTGAGTCACCCGAGGGGTCAGCCGACGTGTAGTCTCATGAACAATTGTCATGCTTACTTGGCAGTGATCACCTCGGTAGTCATGCAGCCAATGAACCCAGATCGTTATTGTAATCATCTAAGACATTGTAAATTCAAGGATGGGTCCAACATCGGACATGTTCGGTCCTGACAGCTCGACCCCCTGGACAACCACGAGTGATCGAATGCCACGCCTCCAAATCCCATTTTTTCGATGACCATGCGAAAAGAGGCCAGTATCGTAACGATCTCCGAGCTTCAGCACTGCCCTGTGAAATTCAATTCAATTTAGCTGGTACGAAAGAGGAAATTGCGTTTGGTTCCAAAATGTATAGGCTATCCTCCTCGCTGCTCCCAGATGCCTCGCCTAAAATGACCAAATTCATCGGCATAACTGTTCTCTCAAGCCGATACCAACTGTACTCGTGAAAGAGTACGGAGTACGATTCCTTCCGTCTTAGTTGCGTTCTCGCCGGGGGCTGTCACGATGCTGACGGATGACAGCAATCCTTGCTCCATTCAATGCTCATTATCGCATCACGACAACAAGCAACTTACCCAGCAAATTGGCCCAGGTGGGGACAATACAAGGACGTTTCAACCGACCAGTACGGCCCAACGGCATGGGGAGCAGATGTATGCCAAAAGTGTCCGTCCGGCACGCGTCTTGTGTTTGCGATCAGTTCGAGCTGGTTCTCACACAGCCACAAAGCAAGTGCCCGCATGTCGCAAGAATGCTTGCTGGGAGGTTGCTCAGAACGCACAGGCCATAGCCCCGCGCAGCTCTCAATTTCGTCACAGATATCTCGTTTGAAGATTGCAAGGGCAGAGGATCTGGATCGATGGTTGATCCCGCAGAGACGGTGGATGTTCTGGCAGTTCGCCTCGCGGGCCCGGAGCCACAGTCTGCCTCGCGCCAAAAATAGAAATGTACGGCTGCAACCTAAATTTTACTCTAGTTCAACCAACAAACTTCCCGAGCTTGTTCTGGCGACAGGATCTCAATTTCAAGGTAACCATCTCCTCCACACATCAATATCAAAAGGAGGCTGAGCTTGGTCTTTATTTCTTCGATCGCCAAATTCGACAACTTTGCATCATCAACTGCAGATTTGAAAGCTGTCGCCTCAGCTCGTCGTTGGCTGCTGGACAAACACTCGGCCCATTGCTCATCTCGTATCCGTCAAGGCTCCAAGCCCCACGGATGATTCTGGCAGCAACGGTCAAATAACAGGCATCGCTAGACGCGTCCCGAGGAACGGCGCTGTCCCTGACCCAATACCCCAAGCTCTGTTTCGTTTCCC
This sequence comes from Histoplasma capsulatum G186AR, assembly GCF_000150115.1. Classification (NCBI taxonomy): domain Eukaryota; kingdom Fungi; phylum Ascomycota; class Eurotiomycetes; order Onygenales; family Ajellomycetaceae; genus Histoplasma; species Histoplasma capsulatum. The sequence continues at coordinate 330,857 of NW_025544802.1, forward strand.
CTCCGGAAAGTTGCTAGCAACGGAAAGCAAGCAAGCAAGGTACATGCCTCCCCTACTGACAAGCACTTTCTACAACCAGCCAAATCTTCTCAATCGCTCGACCAATGATATAACCCTGCATGCGCAAACGAGACGGAGCAGCCGTTCCCTGCAATTCGTTTACTTGCCGAGGCATGTCAGCCAACCGCTAAAATGTTCCTTGCTACGGATCAATCAACAACTTGAAACGTGAGAAAATGTTGAAGAAGCTTATGACAGTTCAAAATTTGTTTCAGAAGCTGCTGCGCATTGCAATTTTTCTTTGCAATTTCCTTTTGCGCACGGTGATCTCCGTAAAACGGCCAGGGTTGAAGATTGAACAACACAGAACGCACCACAATGTGAAGGCATTGTACCCTGAGAGATACCTATGAGCAGAAAGAATAACCCGAATTCCCAAAATAGTTGATATGCGAGGACGACATAAAGTTATATTTTGCTTTTCATGCAAAGAAGTCCTAATTTGACTTGTAAGGGACAGAAATAGTTTGTAGGGGGAAAAAATAGTAAATAAAAAGCAAAATAAAAATCCAGTAATTTCGCTTCCATTATTGTTGCTGAGTGGCCCTCCATCACAAAAGTGGTTGTAACATGCGGGTATGAGAAAAGGACAAATATCCTATATCAAATAAAAATGCCCCAGAAAGAGATATAACTATTAAGAGAAAGTCAACGGGAAAAGAATAGAAAGAAAAAAGCCCAATTCGTTATGTCCGTCTAAAAAGTCGTCATTTATGGAAAATAATCCATCAATCTTCACCATTACTCGAAAGTTATTTTAAATCCACCAAGGCACCGGCGTTAGCTATTATGTCGTATATCGACGAGTGGTAACGAAAAAATAAAAAAAAAAATCATATCTTGCATGTGTCAATAGATTTTTCGGGGTATCGGGAGTGCAACGAGTTGAGGGTGCGTGCTAGTAAGGCTTCGCGTAAGAGCCACGGCGTGATGCGGATGGGTCCCTGGATTTCCATAAAATGGAAATAAAAAAAGACTCAGCCGCATGATTCTGCCATGTTTTGTGTGTATGAATGTGTTTTATGTGATTCTTAGCTTTGGGATTTGTGTTGTGAAGGAGCAGTAGTGATAGCTGGGCCGTGTGCAAGATGGAGGAGGTATGATGGATCAAGATCAAGTCCAGCAGAGTTCGGGAATGACCAACCCTCCTGACACGCTAAGAGTAGGAGACTCATTAAAGTCTGGCCCCATGACCGGTGAGCCATTTATTAGGTTTCCTAAGTACGCAGGATTGAAAATTGGCGATTGAGATTGTGGATTGTGCTTATAGTCGCCTCCAACACGATCATCTGTGTGGTCAGGATGGAGGGTTGGCGACGTGGTGTAAACTTGAGATTGTCGACGGGAGGTAATGATTGCTGGCATTTGGTAGGGAGAAGCAACGATCGCGGGAGTGAGTGGAGAGTGGAGTGGAGATGTAGTGTAAGCTGAATAGCCAGAGCTTGTCGATGGAGACGTGGATGACAGATGAAGATTCGGTGGCCCAGGATATGGACTGTGTGGCCCGGGGGAGTAGGCGTCGAATGAGTTTCTCGGTGAAAAATGAAGCCGGCTCCTATATTCCGCAACAATATCGCAGGGCAGTTCCATTAAGCTTAGAGCCAGCTGAATTTCGGGGGCAAAAGGTTGAGAGGCTTTCCTCGTTTGCAGAATTCTTCGTATATCTTCTATTGGAAGGAAAGCCATAGTACCGAGGTAGGAACCTCCAATTTCAGGGAAAATAGGTTCTAGAGCCAATGCTACCCCAAAAAATTGTGAGAGCACAGAGAGTGCACCGAGATCGGTTTCCCCACCTCTTAGCATTGCTGGGGGAAGCCAGAAGAGCCAGGTTCGTAGCGGTTGAAGCCTTTCGAAAGCTCGATCCGGTGACTGCACAGGCATATCATTTCGCAATTGCTGAACAAAGTGCAATAAATCGGTAACTCTTTGATGGTGTTCTTGATTGTGGGAAAGTCGCTGCTGGATGTTCAACAGACTACTTAGGACACGATCTAACCTCATAAGATCTTCGTCTTGGAATTGGCCAATCGATCCAGGATAACTGGATGTTAGGGGCGTTCTCGCACTTCGAAAGGCTCTCTGGGAATCCATAAATCTTGCCAATTCTGACTCCTCCTTCCACCACGGTTGCATCGAGTTAAGAACCTATACGTGGAGTCAGATCCAACCGAAAACCAAAACATCACCAAAGAAGAAAATGGTATACTCCTTACAGTTGAGACACCCTGTTGAAGCGAGGCCCAGCTCCTCCTATTCAAACATGATGGTTAGCCCATGTTCGAAGCCAGTCAATCGAAGTCTGTACTTGCCATTCGGTAGCTTGCCAAGATAGAAGCATCGATGCTGCTAATATGGCATCTGAGTTTTCTCGAGAAAAGGCACCGATTGCTTCCTGGAGACCTCCCAAAGCCACCCCCCTATGGTGATAAGCAAGGTTTTCGGTTTCGGGGTTCTGGGTCATCCAGGCCAGATGAGAAGCTGAGAGCGCCAGAATCGCACTCATGACAAACTCATTTGACAACGCAATAGCCAAAAATCTGATATCCAGAGTGTTAATATGACTCATGTCATTAGTCAAATGAATGAACGTTATTCAACTCACATGGGCATTTTCTGAGCCCAGACTGTACAATCACTGTAGCCTCGTCGATGTAGATCAATTGAAAGCCCAGCGATGTGGTGAATAAGACGCAAATCAGTACGCGAAAACTTAAACCAATATTCTCTTGAACTCAGCTGTAGTTCAGGGAATGGAGGGTTGCCAGTCTTCAACCACGCATCAATTTCGATATCAATCTGGGGAGACATGAGTAGATGCGGTCCCGTCCTCGGTGCCACTGCTTGCTCTTGGGGGATCACATTATCCATGTAATCACAGCGACAATTATGTTTTGTACAATTCCGACTACCCAAACGGTGTCAGTTTATTGATGCCGTATCTCCCATTCCCAATCTATTTGTAGAAGGAACACCTACCATTGAGGAGTGGTTTCATCGCATCGAATATGTCGTCTCTTGCAAGTCTTGCAGCCCTTCCGAGACTTCGTATGACTCTTGCGTGGTGGCCCACCTCCAGGTCCAGCCATCTTCGAAAATGCTCAAGTTGATTCTTGGGGTTGGCAAAGGAAATGAAGATTGCTGGGTTTCTTGAAACCCAAGTGATACCAATGATTAAACAACAAAAGTAAAAAGAAATAAATAAAACTAGACTATCACTTCGTATATTGGCCAACGAAAAAGTTCGAGAAGAAATATGATCAGCAGGAACGAGAAAACGTTTCTTGGTTCTGAGCTTGGAGGGAGAGTTGAAGTATATAACTTATTTTCTTCTTGAACCGCAACACGAGATGTGCTTACCCAGTCAACTAATGCAAAGAAGTGGGTTACCTGGGTTCAAGCAAAGTGCCAAGACGCTTCGCCAAATCGAAAGTAGATAAATTAGAGCAAAGCGATAAACTGGAGAGTGGGGTTACGAGAAGGTGGGAGGGGACAAGGGGGGAGGATTTGCGCTCTCTCCTGCGGATGATATAGACAGTGGAGGTTGACAGGTTCGGGCAAAAGAGAGCATGACCAAAACAAATGGCATTTCAAAAACCAAACCGGGAGGTCAAAAGAAGATAAGGCAAGAAATGAAATGAAATAAAAAAAAGAAAGAAAAAAAGGAAAAAAAAGAAAAAGCAATTTATCATCAGAGAATAATCGAATAATAAATGGACCGTATTGCGGCGCCTGATTGCCAGGGCAAGGATTGAATCCAATCAATCAGAGTGCCCAAGTATGGTCGCCCCTTTGTTCTGGGTAAAGCCAAAATGCAAGTCAGCCTAGGCCTAAGATAGTAGAGAAAGCAAAAATAATGAGTTACTTTTCCTTGACAGTCTTTCGGGCTGTATTCTTGATCAAGGCCCCGAGTTCGGCTGTAGAAGCTAAGTTGGTGGGTTCCAAGCTGGGGCCTTGCGGAGGCTCAGTTTAAGGAAGTTTGAACAAAGCCTAATGGTAATTTTGCCGCCTTATTATTTTAGGCATATGCTGGGCAAAAAGCGACATGAAACTTGGTATTTTGTGGTAGCGTCTTCAGATGCAGTTGTGTTCTTGCAGATGACTCCATCGGCCTATCCTGCTGCGGTTGGTGATGTATCCAGCACCAAGGCCAGCGGAAGCCGTCGTTGGAACTGCCACGAGCTTGTATCAAGACAGCATGGGCGATTCTCATGCAGACTGGATCCGGCAAATCGATGCATCATCCAGCCACCCATGATATTTTTTGCCCTGGTCAATTTCGCTCCCGCGGATGAGGTTCGTTCCAGCAGCCAAGCCGATCCATGTCCACGCTATTCTTGTGAAAATTGTTATTTTATGCCGATCCGAGGTTGCACAGTTTCTTGAGACTCCCATGCTCACTGGTGTCTCTCCTGGTGCCTTGACATCATTTGCTTTGCGGTTGTGAGATCGCTCTTGTGGAGATCGCTACCAGGCTCTCTCGAATCAGACCCTATGAAAAGGCGGCTCTAAATGGATGGTTAGCTCGACCTCGCCTTGAAACACCTGGAAGAAGCCAAGCAAATTATCTTCAACAGCAGCCCTGTGATAATCTTCATGATTAATCCACCCAAACCGGGCCTCCAAGGACCGGTGGATGATAGGGGGTTTGTGTGTTTCTGTTCCAGTGAGAATGGAGTGCCTGCGGCCCAGTTGGACAAATTCTGGAGGATTTCCGACTCTGATGCCAAGGATTGGGGCGGAGGTCGTTGTCCTCCGGCACCGATCTCTTCGAACCGAAGTTGCGTTTTCTTTTGGTCAAACACAATGTGGCTTGGAGGCCAGTGATAGCTCCAAAATTTTATCCAGTGCAAACGGGAAAAAGAAAGCATGAGACGACGTCAAGCCAACTAAACGTTGGAGCATGGTCAGACTAATCTTCGGCTGTGTTTTAGCACGAAATCCATCCAGAACGCATTTCGAATGCGCTGACTGTGTACAACAAAGTCAGCGGCATTAGCGAAGAAAATATTGTCGGATTGTTTGAGGTGATCCAGCCGCGATACTAACGCTGCCAACCATGTGCATCCCATGCAGCCTGCAAGCATTCTCCTGTCAAACACCACGTTTGAACTATGAAATACAGACATCCAGAACCTGGCATCAGCTACAGAATGTCCATGTCTGAACTGGTGGACCAGGTTGTACAAAGAAAACAATCCAACAATGGTTGTACGAGGAACTGCTGTACCTGCGAGTCCAGGATGGCACAGCCCTTGCAGACAAAATGGACTGGGACCACGCATGATTGAACTACTAGCACAATGCAGATGATCTAGTACGAACTACTGCTACTCCGTACATTGATCAGAGAGCGATAGGAGAGGTATTGATACCAGGGATTTTCCAAAGCTCTGCCTGGATCTATACTCGTAATTTCCAATTCCCAGTTCACAATTGCAATCCATCCTCTTCCCATGCTGCCAGAAATTTTTGGTCTCAACTCAGAGATCTCCGCAGTTTTCGCACGCTTTGTCAGCACACATTTAAAGTTTTGACTAGCCTGGAGTTGGCTAGGTCTTAAAAGGTTAAAAATTGAAGGAGAGCCTCAAAAGTTCCTTGAGACGACGACACAAGTTAGATATTAGACTTCCGCTATTATTAGACCATTGGCTTTCAATTCTCAAGCTCACGGCGGCTCACAGCCAAAAAAAAATATGGGGTAACCAACTTTGATGAGCGTCGATCCTATGCTCCAGTGAAACATTTGCAGCCACCAACGGCTGGCGAGAGTAACCAGTGAGGGAATCAATCAATCAAAGACAGTTTCAGCTTGCTCTACACGTGAATGTGGAGGTCATTCTTCCAGCAAAAGATTTCTCGACGTCACAACAATGATCTTTGCTGAATGTGCGTCTGCGGCTTTGCCTTTCCAGAAAAAGTGATCGGCCTGGTCAAACTTACCTTCGCCTATCAGACGCGATGGTACAACTACTCCCACGAGTTAAGGATGCAAGGCCTGAACTCAATCAACAGCAATCCTCCTCCAGAGGGTCTCACTTTAAAGCAACTTAACCTGAAAGTCGTTAGCTGGGTCAAGGGTGCCAACTGACGACTAGAGGTTCAATTCATGCTGTGATGGAGAAGAAAAGATTGGAGGGATCGACTTGAATGAAATGATAAGGTTGACTGCCAGGCTCAAACGCTCACCACACGCTTCCTCAGAATTCAGAGCAAAAAAAAAGAAAAACAAAATTATCAAATCCAGCCGAAAATTTTTCAATTAGCGTGGTTGTGGGCATTTATCACCCCGGTGAGTGGCACAAAAAGACGATTATTTCACTAGTAATCCCTGCAGCAGTTAAGAGATTAAACCCAATTAGGCCACCATCCTGGAGAAGGTGGGGAAAATCCCAGTCAGCCGGAAGGGGGGGATGGGATCAAGCCAAGGGTCAACCGCGATTCTGGGCGTTTTAATAGGGGAGTAATGCGGGTCGTGCGGAGCCCTTGGCTCATGCACTAGTTGTCTAGCGCGAAGCACTTCTGCATCCTCCCCGATGAAAGCTCCCTCCTTGCACCAGTTATATTGGGCATTGAAGCGATTTCATGCACGTTGCCAGCCAAAGCATGCACCTTCGTCCGCCCTGTGATGAATGCGTGTTTGACCATTCTTATTCGGGAAGATGCTAGGTTTAATTCTTACCACCGGTAACTGACATACAGACCAACAGGCAAATATTCTTAAGGTTTTGAAGGCAGTGTTTGTTCAGCATCATTTTCCAATAATGGCTAGACCTGATGCCAGGTGGTGGGGGTTGCTTCGCGTCAGATCGCCCGTGGCCAACGACTGATTGCAGACACGCCTTATTGGGTCTTCTCACAGCTGAGAAAGGCTTCACGCACGTTTTTTTCACCCGAGATTGGACAACCGATCTGGAAATCTTTTACAAGGAAGACATCCCTACTGAGAATAAACGAAGTCATGACAGGGTTGAATAATTATATCTTTCCACGTATCAAATTTGAAACACACAGATGGTGCGAAATTTTATGATATCAACTTGAGGATCTGAAACTCATGATATTTACCCACGACAATCATCACAAATAACATTGTTCTTCGGAAGAGCTGGATGTCGACATGCTTGGGTTACAACAGAACTAAGACAACGGCACAGCATCGCCAACCGCTCTCTTCCATTGGCCAAAAACCAGCCACAAACATGTGGTCAACTTGCCAGTGGGGAGCACCATCGCACGTCAACGGGACAGGAATATCAGGACAAGAGCACCAGAGTTTGTCTCATTCTGAAACAGACAAAAAGCATAGGTTTGATCAACTCTTACATCCTACTGACACCAGACACCGTACATCTTTTTAGACCAATTAAAATCAGTACGATTTAAAAACTCCAAGGCAATCAGTCCTCAACGAATTCGGCACAACGCAGACGAAACAATAAATACAACAAGGCGGGACAGAAAAGAAGCTTTGGGGGGTCAGAGAAAAACCAAACTCTATTTCTTGAATGTTATACCGAGACTGTTACGGACAAAAATACTTTCCGATTGAGATTGTGCCAACATGTGCCCTTCCACTTCGGCATGATCGTCTCCGTCGGGTGCTTGAGGGGAACCGTTTTCGTGTTCAAGAACGGACCGCGCAGGTAACCTTAAATTTGGCCGAGAAATTTGACACCGCCATATTCTCATCGATTGCGCCAGTCCAACTTACAAAGTAGCTTGTAGTTGGAAAGACATTTCAAGCGCCCAATCGTCTGTACAGACTTGATTTGACAAGAAATTATGACAATATTATTCGTTGTTTCTACTCCTTTTCTGTCAAACTTTAATCGGGATCAAACGTATTGGCTCCCACCATTTTTGAAACATGATATCAACGAAAAGATGGATTTGAAGCGGAGATTCCACGAGGATGTTAGTACTTCTGCAATCGCCCAAGCGTAAGTTCGCCTATTCTTTAGTTTGACTAACTGCAATGTCCCAGGCGATTACCTATTTTGGCGATCTCCTCGCTTCCAAGAATGGGGAATTCGATACAGTTTTGGTGTTACCATGGGTGAAAGGTCCAGATTCACCTCATCGCCACATCAACACTTGAGCGATCTTCAAAATTACTAATCGGGCAGTGTTTTCACCAAATTGGGCGAGATTCATCCATCAGGCTGGTCGCTATAATCGCTGAATAATTCCCAGGTCTCGAAATTAGCCAACTAATGCAGCAGTGAGTCACCGCAGGGAGACGTTTTGGAGCATGGGATCCTTCAGGTCATCTCCATATGGCACCCATGTTCGTTCGTCCGCGACTAGTAGGATGCGACCTTGTTGAAGGACAACATGGATATGACGTCCCTCCCGAGAAGCGACAGCAAACAGGGATCAAATATTTGGGCCAAACGAAGCCAAGTAAAAGTTCAGTGCAAACATACCTATAACAGCATATTTTTGTTCAGCAAACTTTGAAGATTTGCTCGACGAAGAGGCTTGGAGGCAAGGTACATCTGTTCATGTACAGTACATGCAAAGTAGACGTAGATATCTTCAATAGTCATCACAAAGAATTAAGAGGGACAACTCCACATGGCATCCCAGCGGGGCTTATCATCAAGGAAACCGGTCATTCGCACGGACGTAATCTGCACTCTGAAACAAGGCCGGCCCCGTTATTCGAGGCAGTGTTGGAGTTCGAAGCTGGAATGTTACAGCCTCCCCCGCGAAGGAAGAAACCAATGCTTGCTACGACAACTTATTCTGATTGAAGCAAGAATCACCAAGTGGAGCCCTCAAAGCTTGAAGCATTGCCCATGCTCCCAACCAAGGCGCAGTTTCACATCTTAAAAGATAAAAATAGTATGCACTAATGCATGTGATCCAGGTGATGAAAACTTCCCTTGTCACTGATCAAGCAAATCCAGCGAATAAGAAAATTCTTGGCCCAATAGAGACGCAGGGACACCAGCCTTCCCGAATACGAATTCCTTTGACCGTTGGCTGAAGGAATCTGCAGCGTGAGGCAAAAGAAAAGAAATAATGGCGAAGATTCTTCGATGCAAAATAAAGAGCCAAAGTAAGTTTTTGCGCAGCAGGTTGAAACAAGAACAGCTTTTTGAGAAACTCCAATCAAGAACAAGATGGGAGACAAGAAGATCGTCATAGCACTCCTCTTGAATCTTATTCTGCATGCGCATTAAACTGTCCTCAAGAAGGAAGGTGAAAGACACCTTGCCGAAACCATATTATTCCTACTCCTGCGATGCTTCGCCTTCAGCTACGCCCTTTTCAGTCAAAATAGCGCAAGAAAATGCCATTTCTGCATGACATTCTCAAAGCACCGCCAACAGCTTTTTCTAAACGCAAATCCCTGCTCAGCTCCTCCACAAGTCAACCTCAAACGTTGCTGTTGTTGCCTGAATGGCCGGGGATTATCCTTGACAGCCATGTGGAAAGAATTCAGGAAATGAACCATTGAACCCTTTCGGCCGTAACTGAACTGTCTCCCGCTCCTTAACCTCCTTGGTCGACCTTCATCCTCAAGGGCCCCGTCGCTTGCTAGCTCCTTTTTTTGCAGACCATAACGTGAAGCCTAAATTAGCTGCAAAAAACCTGGCTACATATTCAATTTCAAGGCCGAATGCGGAAGCAGCCATAAATTGATTGACGGCTTGAACAACCAGTGAACAGATTGCCATTGACCTCCGACATGAATCAAACCTAAACAGAGGGCACGAGAAAATGGCAGTGAGCAGCCTGGAATGATGTCGACGCTCCCGCTGCCAACTTCAACCAAGCTGACTGCAGCATCCCACGGTTTGCCGGATGTGATTGGAGGGGCTGTCGGACACTGGTGGTTCAACGGAACAATTTCCCCCCGCTGTTTGTGTCGGTTAAGCCGAGCTTGAACAGCCCAAAGGCCCCTTGGCTGGGTCTAAGTTTAGAAGGACCTGGCCAAAACTTAAAACCCGCCTCGGCCACTTAAGGTTGTATGCGGGGCCAGGAGGAGTATGTTTATTTTGACATATTGGTGAAGTCGTATCATGGCTAAAATGTGGAGTAATTAATTTGTTTCTGTCCCGTTGTTGTTCGATTGCGAGAAGGCCATATATGAAAGTTCAGTCCGCAAAGTCCACAAGAGTCTCCTAGCATAGGCGCCGGGACTTGAGTGAGCTTGCAAGGATACCAGTATAAAATTCACTGGGCTTGCCTCGGTAAAGCAACAAATGCGGCTTGAGGTCCGATGGCGCCGCTGTCCAAATATTTCCTTTTTCCTTCCCCTGTTCAAACAGTAGACTATTGAATCTACCAGCATCGATGTATCCGGCACATAGTAGTTGCTGCGTTGAGAAACTCAAAATAGGGGGAGTCCTCTCTCATGAGATCACCATCTTTGGAAATACATATATATCTACGGCGAAAAGATACAGCACCATGCAGGAATTGCTGGGAAGAAATGTGCTCCCCCACTAGCAAATAATTCAGTACCAAAATGTGGGGGTTTGCAAAATTATTTGCTGGTAAATTCTTTTCCAAGTTGGTTTCTGGCTCTGAAAACCCCCTGGTGGGCCCTGAATCGCTCATACCTCTGACCATCAACATCTCGCACAGTTCAAATCAGGGTTTTGTTAGATCCTGCTCTGAGAATTGATCAGAAGTCAATATAACTGTGGGGGAAACCTCTGTTGTCACGGTTGTAATCGATTCGGGTGCAGAATGTGGAGTAAATAAAATAAAATGTAACTTCTCTGCCATCGCCGCTTGCATCATCGGCTGGCAATTGAAAGGGATGAGAAACCGGCATTTGGGGACAGCGTAAAATGGAAAATGAAAACGTGGGAGTCGGTGAAAACTTGTTCGGGCGTCTGTCAAAATTCGATTAATAATGATCAACCGAGTTCAAGGTTCCAGGCAGTGGTTGGTTGGTCCTCTTGGAGTCCTCTTGTGTTTATTTTCCTGACCGCAACATCTGGAAATGTTTGGCTAACTGACAATCTTTAGTTCTGGGGAGGTGGATATGAGTCTCGTCTGTTGGTGCCCACTCACCAGCTGGAGGCGGGGCGTTGTGGTCCCACTCAATCAGTGGGCAAAATCTGTTGGGGGTTACGACAGGTGTTCTCATGCAGGAGAAAAGCCACAGCAATATCGAGAATATAGACGTGTCAAAGTAAAGTCTCTTCAACTCAATATCATGGGGTCACGACCTTAAGGCTCAACGTGTGGATATGGACGACGTAGTGATGGAAATTAGATTTCTGTGTCGGTTGTGGACGAACCGACTCCTTCCTGCTCCAGGCCACGATAATTTGCGAATTCCTTTTTCCGTCACTAAACTTTGTTAATCCTTCTAGAACCAACAAATACATCCTGAGACGGGAATAACTAGGTAACATTTCGCCTAAAAGATTTGGACATTGTCTATACTTTGCATCCTGTTAATTTTATCTGTTGCGATGCTCTTATCCTAAACCCAATTTCAATTCTGGGGCCCGAATCACAAAGATACCGAGCGCACGGGTGGTTTTCGACAAAATACATTTGGAGAGTAAATGGAATTGCCGGATACGAGCTCTTGTGTGCCAGAACAGTTCTGGAAGCTAATCTTGACCGCAGAAAGAAGCTTAAAGAAGCCTCAATCACGAGGAGATCGATCATAGCGTTGGCTTATACTCCGTACTCAGGGGCGATTGAAGGGTCAGAATGGAGGACTTGTTCCCCTTCTCTACGACTGTGAAGGAGGGATTTGTTCTCTCGAACCCCACCACCCCCTTTTTTATCTCCTCTCGTTTGAGTTTGTAATTTTCAGGTTTGGCTTGATTTATCAGGATCGGCTTCTAACAGAGCCGCGCCATGAATGGTGAATCCTTAACCGGCCAGCAGGGGTCCAAGAGAGCGGCTCCACCGGGATGTGCAAGAAACCATGCGAACAAATAGGAAGACAGATGGCGCAGAGCCGCTGTGATATACGTCGGCTTGTTGAGGCAAATACTGACGGAAAATTATCGAGGAGTGGTTGGCACTGGTCGGACTAAGTTCCAACATTTTCGGTCCTTCATGATGGGCGGTTCAATGGTACCTGCGGACTTTTTTCCACAAGACGAAAAAAAGTGGTTTTCGACGTGTTCTCTTTCCGAGCAGCTTTATGGCTTCAAGGTAAACGAAAGAGTTCAGGCGACCAACAACGACAGTTTCCATTCACCCAGTATCCGCAGCTGAATGCATGGCCCCTCTTAGTTTGAGGCTCTGCTAGATTTGTATATCAACCCACGGCAGGCTCCATTCAGGGGCTCGTGAAAAATTTGCAATTCAGAGTAAACAGAGAGAAGATTGACTAACATTGAAGACTTGTGCACGCACCTTCGTATTGACTGCTGGGACCCTGGCTCAGGATTCTGCAGGAGGGACAAGAACAAAACATTCTTCCCCGCGCTCATAAGCCAGGTGAGAGAAAGCTGAAATGGAGCTGCTTCACTGCCGCAATTCAAATACCACAATGCTCAAAAATAGCCATCACAAGACACATCAGATCCGAGTGTGTGACAGCAGGAAGTAAGGCCCGTCTAATCTTTGACGGGGCTAGCAAAAGATAGCGACCAATGCCCATACCAAGGGCAAGTGGGAGAAGGGAGCCCCCAAAACCCTTCCCTCGTACGAAGCCCACGAGAACTGGAGCAGCACACATGCATTACAGACACCGGCCTTCCTAGGGAAGCACAAAGGATTGAGGTAACGCATGTCTTCAGCCCTTTCTTCTCTTTTTGTCCTCCCACAACAGCCATGTGCGTGCAGGCATATATTTTGATATGCAATGTAATGTAGATATTTCGTGGGTTGTTTCACAGGCATGAAACAATATCGAGGCTTCTCGCTTGTTTTTTCCTATCCGAACGTGTTTTTTGTTCTATTATTTAGGTATTTATTCTTTTCTCTCTGCATGTCTTTGCTCCTTGTTGGTTTTTGGTGCCGCTGGAACAATTCAACTGCGACAAAAACATTATCGTCGCGAACTTCTCCCGCAGGTTGCAAGCGATTCCTGGGACCGTTATCTCAAAATAGAAGGTCAGTTGGTTAACGAAAATCCCGAGATACCCAGTTACCTCAAGCGGTATGTCGATAACTTACTCCATAGGCAAACACGACAGGTGTCTCGTCTTCAATCTCCGCTCTCTCGCAATTCTACAATTCCGAGACTCAGCGACCGAGGAGAGAAGATGCATTTGAAAATCAAGACCGTTTGTGCCCTGAGTCACTCCTTATACACGTGGCCATATGGCACGTCCTACCCTCCTATTTCTAGTGCCTGTCCCCTGTATCAGTTCGTGGCCGTCGAAAGACATCGAGTGAGAAAGTCGGAAACAGATTGCTGTCATTCTCAGCTATTTGGGTGAAAGAACAAGCAAGGGAGGGGAATGAGCGCATTTAATCTCGTCACCTCGAATCATCTATTCTGGGACCGATGCTCGTGAAACCATAATTGCCAGAGGCGTAACGTGTTTGCCACATGAGATATGCACTTTTTATATAGAAAGAATGAGTCGGTTTGACATCGGCAACTCGACATCGACAACTTCTGGTATAATCTTGTATATGATGGAAAGGGGAGAATAATGAGAATATCGTCCGTTAACTCTATGATGTTGGTAAAAATCAATTGATTATGATGACTCTAAGGAAGTATAGCTATGTATAGTTAGTTATGCTATCTAAATACTTATCTAAACAACGAATGCCTTTTGTTAGAAGTAAAAAAAATAAATAAAATAAAATAAAAACGCTCCAGGGCAGAAGCAAACCTTATACATCTGCCTATTTCTGCCCATTATCAACGAAGGCTGATAAGGAAAAGGTCAGTGGGATAGATATCAAGACTACGAAATAGCCTCGACAAAATCCAAAAGAATGATCCTGGATACAAGAGCAACCAGGAGAGAAGCCATTCTGACTTTTTATTTCCTTTGGTTTAATATCGCCTTCACCTTCTCCCTGGGTATGAATGAATTTGTTGCAACTGCGCCGAAGCATGTCAAACGGAATGAATGCAAGCAGGAGATGCACGACACGAGATAAAGATGGCCGGAAAAAACAGTATAGTGATAAAAACAAATATCAGCGCGAGGGGGAGAGTAGATTAGAGCAACGGCCAGTCGACGAGATCGCCAAAAAGGGAGTTTGGGGCATAAGATCAGTAAACGGGAGTGCAAGGAGAGGAGTTAAGAAATTGCAGAACATGATCATAACTTTCAACCAGACGTGGTTTATCTCAGAAATGGGTGACTGAGATATTGATATTCCCTGTCCATTCCTCGATCTTTTTCCGTCCACCGTGTGAGCTTTCACAAATAAATACACGAGTAAGCAGATGACAAAAATAAATGAACTCCCGTTTTTTCGCGAATGCCCTATGTGTATATAAAGAAATCAAACCGAGGAACAAAAGTCTTGGAAGCATAGGGTAACAAGGTGGGCGAGAATCAAGGCTCGAGAAAGAATGAAAAACCCAAGAAATAGAAATTGAGGAAGTGGAAATAAAACATGGAGAAAAAAGCCAAGGAAAGGGAGTAACGGGAAGAAGGGGTCCTGAAAATATGCATTGGAAAGTAAGGTATATAGTGTTGGAAAAAGAGAGAATAGCCACATGTGCCTAGGAGAATATCGATTGGATAAAAACGGATATAAATGTGCTATCATATTATTCATCGCCGTCTGGGAGTGTTTCTGTTTTTAATAAGGCTGACGGGCTATCTCATGTTTCTTAATAGATTACGAAAATTAGATTAACATATTTGTGCCAGATAAATCAGAGTTGATACGCAGTTTGGAGTTTTCTGGAAATGGCAGGGGGTAGGGAGGCCATAAACGAGTTGAAGTCCGGGATTAGGTCTTTGTATCCTTGAAGCACCTATATAGTTGGCTGTGAATTAGACTTTGTGCGCATATTCAATAAGAAAGTAGGGGCCGAGTCTATGGGTGATATAGATGTTCCTCACCTGCTGGAACGACTGTTGTAAGTCCTCGAAGTGAGGCTGATTCAAGGATTTACGCGGAAATACGGCAATTGCATGGAAATAATCCGAAAGGCAACTTTCCATAGCCTTTGGGTTTTCCCGGACGACTTGATTGAATCCAAAGAACGAGCTTGCCTTCTCGCGGGTGAAGTCGATTTTGGTCATTGATCGAAGGAACATATCTGCAAACTCTCCTAAGTGCGGGGCAAGCTGTTGAGCGCATCCGATTCCCAAGCGACCCAAAGCCATCGCTGCATTTTCGTTAACAGAATCGGGAACTTCTTCGTTGCTCATGATTGCGGTGAGAGCCTGGAAAAGATTTTCCAGAAATGGAGCCATCCCGTCTTTGCTAGCAGCAACAATCTCGCCTGAAGCCCAGCAAGCATTGTTTATCACACGAAGACCATTCTCAGACTCATCGTCTCTTATTAGGTTGAGATCAAGCTGTTTGATTAGGATCTGCATTATTGTAGGAAGGACGGGTGCAAGAGTAGGGAAAATATTGATCGCACAATCTCCAAGTAGGGCATATGACGACATCCGTACTTCCCAGTTGGAATCTTCAAGACAGAAGCGGAGAAGTTCAAAAAACGGTGGTTGGGACGTGGTTACTAGTTCTGAGCTTTTCTGGGGATCAATAGCCTGGATAATCGAACCGAGCATGTCTAAACTTGTTACCAGGAAATCTTTATCAGGTTCCTCACCAGTGTTGTGATTCACTGCGGTAAGGTAATCCTGGATATTCGTGTATATAATTTTAACGCATCTGGCGAATATCGGAGGAGCAAAGGGAGAGAAAGCATCACCATAAGCAGCAGCCACGTAGCCCAAGCATTCTAGTAATGCGAAAAGTTCTCTGGACTGGTCAGATAATTTGTTCCATCGCTGGATAAGTGCAGGCATAAGGATATCCACCAGTTCTGGCTTCGCTAGCTCGGACATAACGCTTTCAGCCAAAGTTTGGACACAGTCGTAAAGTACGTACATGTTGCGATCTTTGTACTTTTCGAAACAGAGAACGAACTGCCGCAATATCGGCTGGCAATATGGCAGAAGATTCGCGTCCGATTTCATTTCTAAACTCGTGAACGCTGATGCCGCTGCCTCTTGGACTTTCTTATTATTATCTAACATCCTGTGCAGAATCCCTTCCATCATCGGCTCGAAAAATTGGGTCTTTTCAGCCGCATCAAGGTGAGCAGCCCATTCCGAATATCTGCCGAGGCACCAACAAGTAATTTTCCTAACGATTGGTTCAGGATCTGAAAGGAGGGATATAAGGTAAGGGATGAGTTCTGGTAGATGAGGTGTAACGGTATCCATACAGCCATCTGCAATAGCGCCGAGCGCTAGCACAGCAGCTTCTCGATTCGTCCATTGGGCATGCCGCAAGTTATCTTTGAGATACGGCAATATGATTTCGAAAACAGGTTGATGGTACACGTTGGCGAAAACATCCAGTGCCGCTGCTGAACATTTTCGTAATGTCCATTCCGCCTCGGGGTCATCGTCTCCATACTCGTACAAATCATCTTCTATTTCTCCCTCACTCAGATCATCATCATCTGCGCCAGCTTCATTGACATCACCATTGGGCTTGTCATCACCACCAGTCAACTGTAACCGAGAGCTTTTGGTTTTAGCAAATTGAGGCTTCAGATCTTCTACCTTATCTTCGGTTTCGGCGTCGTCATGCTCTCCAGCTAAAAGTATCGCGTCGTCCTCATCATATATCATGCTGCGAAGAAGAATAGGTATAATTTTACTTAAGTATGGCACTAACGGCTCATGTAATTTTTTCTGCTCCCCAATGGCCAGCCAAAACTCTGCTGCATCCAAAGCCAATTCCGGGTCCTCGGGATCATGCTGTTGCATGAGCACATAGTCAACCAGCCCCCCAAGGTGAGGAATGAGGTTATCCGGGGCGATATCCACTAACTGCACAAAAGACTGGCATACCATCCTCCGAACATCGGTATTTGGATCACTGGCAAGCTGGAATACATGGCCAAGGAAAGTATCCAACGAGCCAATTAAAATATTTGGTCTTTGCGAAAGGAACATGTGGATTGTCGCTAGAGCGGTAGAGCGAATTCTTGGGCTAGGGTTGGATGTGCATTGCATTACCCTCGGGAGAATAATATCTAATGGTCGCTGACCCTGGAAATCTTTATCCAGCAGCTTTTTGTTATCCTCGCAGACCTTCGACAGAGCTGACATGGCCGCCTCCTGGGTTAACATCGGCACAGATCCCGAAGAATTCGAGACCAGGGAAAGAAGTTCATCCAGCAAATTTGGCCATGCCAGAAGGCCACCTCGCGCGACGATCTCTGCAATTATGGAACCGGCCGAATTGCGAATCGGCGGGGAAGGGTCTTGGAGTACTGAAAGCGCAGATGAACGAATATATTCCAGACTCTCTGGTGTAACAGTCCCATACGCGACTCTAAGTTTAGTTTTTAGGTTCAATGCCGCTGCGATCCGAATAACATTATAAGTGTGAAGATCAAACCCGATATGAGAAGGTGGTTGGGGCGTGCTGAACAGGTAGGTGAGATAATTTGCAAAATCTGGGGAGGTTGTAGCTTGCACCAGCATCTACCAAATAATAACTGTCAGCTCAAAACACCACCAAATAGGAAACCAGGGATATTTATAGCGTTTAACAGTTCTTACTATACAACAAAGCACCATTCGCAAAGAGGGGAGAAGGGGGGGGGGGGGTTGCAAAACATGGGAGGGGAGGGAAGAGGGGTTTTGTAAACATACCTGTTCAGCATGTTTTCGTGTAGAGCCATCGCTTCCGTTCAATGAATCATGTAGAAATCCAGCCAATTGCCTCAATGGCTCGTCCTGCGGTTGCCATGCCATTGCGATAAAAATTGGCAGGGGTATAGCCAATACCAACTTAAGAGCGATGGGGAGCTCTGATAAAGATTCAATTATCACTGAACAGTAATGTTCAGGAGAAGCTTCAAGAGAGGTGCCTCTCTATCGCCTATATGGAATCTCCCAAATCAAGGCGCCCGCCCCGTACTTTGGGTTTTCGCGGGTATTTAAATGTTCGTTGATGAGGGGTGTGGTTTGACTTCTGTGAGATGGTGGGGTGTAAGAGATAGGGTGGAGATCTGCAGAAGGGATATCACTGTACGGACACCACTCAAAGATTAGCGGCTTGAGTTTCTCTGGGAAAGCTTCGTCGTAAGCCAGACAGAAAATCAAGACAAAAAGTGCGCGCAGGGTTGTCTGCAAGCGGTGGGAGTTTTAGACGTCGCTGGTGGTGAGGGCACAGTGGAGGGTTGGCGGTGGTGGGAATGCTCTCGATGCGGCTAACGGAGCGGTGGCAGGCGGCAGAATTTTGGGGCTTGGCATCCGCAGAGGAGTCAACCAACAACGAACCCACGAACAACGCTTCTTCGCAACTTTATTTCCCTCTCAACCACGGGAACAAGGGAACAAAAGCACCCAGCATTGCGGGGCGCATGGGGAATTACCGACTGAGAATAATCCCGGTGATTCCTTGATCGGGCTATCTTCCTTTGTGTTTTTGGTGCTTCAGGTACCAACACATATGTCAATCGCAACCGCCTAAGCCACGGCATGAGCCATGGCGTTGATATACCGCCAAGAACTAACTTAAAACGTCAATTAGGGACTGCGTGATAAGTCTGCAAAATCAGCGATGCATAGGGTACGGGAGACGAGCAATTCCGCATACCTGGGAACCCGGACAAAGTTCGACCATGCCAAGTATATTTCAAACATCCATTTGATGTTGGTTTGGGGACGTTGTTTGCTCAGTCTCACGACCTCCAGCACATATATTTTACTTACTTGACCCCCCAAAAGGTGGGGAAACGCATGTTAAGCTTTCATTATAGATCCCCGTCCGTTCTTGGAATATTCAGAGCCTGTCGCAGGTGTCAAGACACTCAAAACAAAGATCATGTAGCTAAAATCCGTGTCTGGGTCGAGCATCTTAATTTCATGGAAAACCTGCGTGTCGTGTCAGAAACTCTTGCTTTCAAACCTAATATGTGAAATGTTTCAGCCCGTGGGATCGCGTGAAGCCGAGATGAGTTCCAATTTCTGGCTGATGCTGGTTGTGGTTCAATATACAAAACGATATATACAGGCATATACCCATCGGCGGAAGCGGCTACTCCCTGAAGAGCGACTACATAGGGACAATCTGGCGGTTTGGGCCGATCTCGTGAAGCATGTGGCCACTGCGGAAATGACCGCCGTGCGTTGGTGACCAAGGCTGATGAGACCTGTAGATTAAACAGATATTCTATTGGAACTACTTAACCTGCCTGCGGATTAAATAGGGCGAAATCTTACGCTAAGGTGACACGTATCTTTTTTTGGGGACCCCTAGGGAAAACAAAAGCTCTTCCTACTTTAAAACAATAACATAGAATAATACTACGTTCTATATATTATCCGATGCTCTTCAGCAGCGTATGTATAATTGTATGGATGGATATATACAAGTACATGGGTATATATATGAAAAGAAGAGAAGGCCAAACTATTCCGACCTGGGTATCAACTGTATGATGCAATGCACGAAATCAATGAAAGTAGAATATGCCTGGCATGGGACAAAATCACCAAATAAAAAATAAATAATTAAAAAGAAAAGAGGAAAAAGTTGAAATCAAAATTGGGAATCCACACCCTCATCGCCCGTGCCGGAAGGGAGAATGATGTCCAAGAGAGAGCCACCAGCAAAACCTCAAGCCCATACTAGCTTCTTAATATCAAATACCAAATGCTCCAAATATCCCGTCCGTTTCTTCGCACCAGCCGTTGAGATGATCTCCCTCTCTTCAACGATTGTATGTTTATCAACACGCCCCGAGTCGCCTGTATCGGCGGCGCCGTTTTTATCCGGCGCGCCCCGCATGCAAGTGCGCTCAATCTCTTCGCTGAGAGCACGCGCAGCGTCCTTTTCACTGACCTGCACGTTATCCAGGGCATTCCTTGCAGCTATGTTAGTTTGTGGGAGGATTTTGAACGCCAAAATGCGCGAGGCTGGGAGTCTACTGTTGCCACTGCCGCTCGTTTTGAATAGTGAGGTAATGTCCCAATCCGGTCCTGGGGTCAGGGGATTGTTCGTGGCAGATTCAGTGGATGCAGGGGATAGTTGTGATATCTGGTCAAAGAGGCTGTGGAGGGAGCGTGTGTTTACGCGTAGCATATTTGTCGCGCCTGGTTGGTAAGTTATAACGACACCGACATTATGGTTCGGGTCCATTTGGGCATCGGTTAAAGTTGAGGTAATGTAAGTGCCGTAATTGATGTTGGTAATGGAGCGAAGGTCGATGCGCTCGAAGGAAGTAACTTTGTCCGTGTCCCAGTCAAAACGACAGCAGTAGACAGCAGCATCCGTCAGTAAAAGGACAGACTGTTCAAACGGCAATGACCGCAATGTATTAGGCCGGTGCGGGCTTGAAACCGTCCAGCCTCCCACAAGTTCCTCGGACTCGTCGCTTATCACGATCCGGCAACTGGTGTCGATGGCGTGCTGCCGTACTTTTTCGATAGATATCCCTGGATCAGCGGACATTAGGTTCATCTCGAACTCGTCGAAAACACGGGTTGTGACATTTCCCAGGAGGTAGTCGATACAAGCTTGGGAGAAGTAATCGTTGACTATATTGTTGAAGTAGCGCGAGAGGGTTAGCCCGAGGTCGTTGAGCGCTCCGCGAACATCTCGTTTTCTAGTTCTGGTATAATCTCCTTTAAGGGCAGCTGTTGAGGAGTACTGTTTCGATATGGCATCCCCATTATCAGCCCACAAAACGTTGAACCATTGTGTAGATGTGCTAGTCCGTAGGTCGATCGAGTAGCCCTCGCTCTCGAGTTGCTTTTCTAATGCTCGTTGTCCAAACGCACATTGTGCAACACCAGTACGATCCAAACAGTCCATACAATTTGTCCTGATGATGCCGGACTGACTTTTCAACACAATATTATCTTGTATGACGGTGCTTCCAAATCGGTCTAGTGTCCCCGATATGGAATCAACTAAGCACTGGATGTTTTCGAATTTCATTCCACGACATTCTGCATGAAAGTCAAACCAGTCGAATCCAATTTTGTGTGAGTCCGCATTGTTGCGACGATTATATATGTCCACGAAACTTTCGTATGTCTCTCCAATTTTAACTTCCACCCCGTGTTTATCCAAGAGGCTAATGGCTTGGATTTCGCCATACCGCCTGCTAAGGTCGCGGAAATGCCGAGCGAACGACGCTTGATTGGTTTCGATGGAGTGGCGGAGAACAGGTATGGGTTTGAAGTAGTAAGGAGACTGGGAGAAGTAAAGCGGTATTGATCCACGAACCTGGAGCAGCGAATATATATTGTCCGCTGGGTTCCATGACGGCCTAGATAAAATTTGCTCTGTCTCCACAGAGTTTGCGACATTGCCTTCATCATCCACTCCTCTTCGAAGATATCGAAGCCCTGGGCGTTTTACTGATCGTCGTGAAATTAAAGTAAGAAGAAATTTATCGCATTCGCCCTCATTTTCAGCATGGACATCTGGTGCGTTATTATCGACATCAGCTACTAGGGTAATAGTTGTATCCTGAGCGGCTGGCGATTTGGTGGACTTCGTAACAGTGAACTCCTTCTGTCCAACAAAGCCCTGTATCAGCGGAAGGACCAACGAGTGGTATCCACTCTCAATGAAAGGGCTCATCAAATATCGGTTCCAGAAATACTGAATCAAATTAGTGACGTTCGACATGCAGTGAATACTTAGAAGAAAGCTTCATACCAAGGGATCTGCCATCCTGTGCAGTGGTACTGGTGACATTTGAGGGTCGTGGGCACCAAACTTTCGAGTAATGTCATAATCATAAGAAAAATAAAAACTGTTTGAACTGAACATCATCTTCGCATAGCGCAGAAATTTGGGCATTAACTCGCATGTTGCCGTTCCTGTGGCTGGCGTGGCAATTCCTTGGGGATCAGAAGAAGCTTTCTGTCCAGTGGGTGAAAGGTCATCAAGTTCCAGGATTTCATCGATATAATCCCCACTCTTCCTTCCTCCGATGGACCCTTCTGCAGCAGGATCCATTATCTCTTGAAATCCCCTATTCTGAGGGCTGTTCTCTCCCGCCCACCCATGTTTGGAAAACCAGCGGGAAGTGAACCTGCCGTACCGTCCCCGCTTTTCAATAACGTCCTCGGCAATAGTGCTTCCCTTACTACCCTTACTGCCCAACGGGGGATATATTCCTCGATCTGTCGAATCCAAGCCTTCTAGATCGATATCCTCACTACTGCGGCCGGTGGACAGATCGGAGTCGCTCTCCAAAGACTGGGTCTCGATATCATTCTGGGTAGCTTTATCCTTGTTGGACGCTATCTGGGCATGGGCCTGATTGATCGCTTTGGTTGCCTCCGCCTGAGAGGAAAGAGGAATGATAGCTACACTTGTAATTGCAAAAATAGGCTTTCCAAAGATCTGAGCCACCTGCTGGCGTTGGGTAATGGATATTAAGAATGAGAATGATGCAAGAGAGAGCAAGCCTGTTGGATGGAGAAAGATTGTCAGATTCCCAATAATCAATCTGGGGCCAGGATGATATAACAAACCAATTACTCCATGAGACTCCAAGCAAGCATCATCGGAATTCGAGGAAGATGGCGCAGAGTCTATACGGCGAGTTTTGTACTCAATCCGTAGAGCAGAGGACGGGTTGCTCGGAGCCCCGCGCTGTGATGAACTGTAAGGCTGAAGAATGAGCCCATCCACAGCAGCAAAAATCAAAAGCTTCCTGGCCAGCCCCGGCATTATCTTTTCTTATGGCCCGCAGGAATAGAATATCTGATTCTTCATCGCTTCGTTGAAAAAGTTAATGGTCTTATTTACACTCTACAATGAAGTCAATTGGTCTTAGAGTTTGAATCAGATGATATTTTATGCCAGGCACAAGATGATCATTACTAATGCATTAGGCCATAACTAGTTAGTTCCTATGTCAACTTCAAACTTCAAGCCTGAGACAAGAACTAAAGATAAATATTTGGTAAGAAACTATCATTGCTTTAAAATAGAAAGGAGATAGAGAGAGAGGGAGGGAGGGAGGGAGAGGGAGGGAGAGGATTTTTGAAGACAGAACGCACTGTACACTCTTTCCCGAATTACTGATTGGACTTGGAATCACTACGAGAAGCGTCTACAGTTCATCCATGGCGTGCAGACGGTGGCAAGGGAGATAGATGGAGATGAGCTGGTGAGGCGGAAGAGCTTTTTGATTGAGGTTGACGATCTACGACTGGGAAGCAATTGGTCATCATGCCATCTGAAAGGGAGCAGCTTGGAAGAATGTTAGCCTTGATACAGTTGCGAAGCATTTTTTTTGCCCAGCAATCAGAGCAGTTTGCTCCAGACAACATGAGGTTGGCGGAACCCTTCTGTTTGTCAATTAGTTCAGTAACCTGAGCTGTTTTAGTAGGGGGTTTCACAGTCTGGATTGCGACCAACGATCCATGGCGGACTGTAGATATATATTTCACATCCCTATCTTTACCCTTAAATTCAGCAATTATCGCATTCTCTGATCCATCCCCATGCATAAGTGAAAGAATACGTGATCCTAGGAACCTGCAAAAAGGTGGCAGATGATGCAAAACTTAGGGGTACTCATTAACTGGCTTCTTCGAAACTTGAATACACGCATGACCGGAGACCACAACTGGGACGACATTTTAGAACTACCAAGAGAGAGAGTATGTGTCTGAGAGAAGATGAATAAAGCATCTTCGTAATAAATAAGTAAAATGGAAAAATCGTAAAGGAAGCAACACTAAGAATTGAGAAGGTAGACATACCTAAGACATCTTCCCATTATGGGTAAGCATAGACACGTGAATTCCGGCATATGAACCTTGGTGAGCATGGAGAGAAGGGCGGAAGGCAATTGTTGGAGAGATTCTGGCCAAATTCGCGGTGAAATATGTAATTACTCCAGGAGTATGGGGAAGGTAAATATTTACTCAAGATGAAGTGGAGAAGAAAGGAGAAGAGAGTTGAAAGGGAAAATAGAGATGGAATCTGAAAAAAAAATTGGCTTCCATCAAATATAAGTCGCTTTGTCGCTCCGACAGTTATATATCTGTTTCCGTTTGTGTACGGTGACTATTTAAATTCCCGTTGTCACTGGGAATTCGCTGTTTAGTTCTTTGCCTTGGCTTCCGATCCAAAACCGAATGCTTTGATGCCGTGAAAATAAGAGAGTAAAGAAATGGAAAATCAAGACGAAAATGAGTATCACCGCGAACAGAAAATGGCAAAGTGAAGCTGCAAGAAGGAAAAGGAGATAAGACCAAAGATACCGAGAAAAATGAGATCTAGATTTCAGGCGAATCCCTCACGGGAATGCAGGAAAATGAGGGGGAAAAAAAGTAAAAGTAAAGTAAAGCATAGGAGCACAAACGCCTTAATACCCCCCTGTTTTTTACAATGCAAGTGAGGGAGAGATTCATTACCTACCCTAAACCCAACAAACATAGCTTGACCTAGCCCTAACATAACCCGTATGATCAATATGTCCCGCCCAAGCTCGACTGAATGGTAGGGAGAAAGAAAACAAATAAATATGAAAAAAAGAAGAAGAATGAAATACAACCCCGCATCATAGCTGTTGTTGCTATTTGATTGTTCGAGTCCAACCCGACCTGTATGACCATGTTAAGAGAGTGAAGGAAGAAAATGGATCATCACAAAATTCGATGTGTACTTTTCGTGATCGTTTCCATTATTCATGGGCAAACCCCCTTATATATCTGAGGGGAGGTAAAAAAGAATATGTGTGATATAGTTTGGTTGGAGGCGGGAAAATAAGTCGACGAATCTGGGAAGGAATGGAAAGCACGTAATCGAAGGAGAAGACGATGGGAGAAATTCCAAGATATTTTTGTTTCATGTGCCAGGAACCTTTGGTGATGTTGGAGGGTGCGCAGAGCCGTTCCGTTTCTGCGTCGAGTCCTCTTGATGTCCGTCATCACTCTCTTCCGCAAGATCCTGTAGGCCGAAAGCTCCTGATTCAACATCATACGAACGCATGAGTCCTTCACGGTCACTGGGTCCTCCGTAATACTCAATGCTCGACGAGCTCCGCCGATGTCGGTCCATACTCCTTCGATTTTGCAATGATAAGCGGGTTTGAATTGACGCAATTCCATCGGTAGGGACACCGTCGTCCTCGTTGGTTTTTCCAGCAAGCGAAATGCCATCTGGGTCACTCCTGGACAAGTTCAGTAGGTAAACCCCGGCGAAGATAACAAGGAAGCCACAGAGAAGGGATATAGTGTTGACAGGGTCAGTGGTGTTGAAGCCATGGAAGAGGATGAAAGAGGCGCATAGCGTTGCTGTCGTAAATGTGACATAATATAAGGGATTCACTCTGCCAAAGAGGATCAGCATATGAATTAACACCATACAATGAGCTTTTCAAACTTACATCGAGGTCGAAAATTGACTTAGAGCCTTGTTGAAATAGTTCATCTGTGTCAAAATGCAGCATACAACAACAATAGCAAAAGCGTAAGTAGATGGATGTGAGAACTGGTTGTGGCCAGCCAGAGTGAGCTTCAGCGCAATTCCAAATGCCTTGACAGACATAACAGAAACTGAGCCGACGGTCGAGCAAATTGAGATGTATATGAGTGGGTTTTTCTTCCCATATCTCGGGGCCACTCGATAAATCATGACAGTTGAAAATACGGCAACCACCACGCAATACAGAAGGAAACCTGCGTCGATACTTAGCGTCGTTGAATGATTTTGATTTTGGACAAGAAGATGCCTACCTGGTTGGATTGCATACTCTAGAATTTCATCTACGGTTTCAATTTCTTCATCCGGAGGCGCATGGAGAACGATTATGACAGAGCCCAGTAATGACAAAGCACAACCAAGCTTTCCGAGTACTCCCAATCGCTCTCCTAGAAAATATGCCCCTAGCACAGCACTGAACGATATTAGTATCCTAAATTGCTAGGGAGCCCAACACCAGACAGTCATACCCGATAAGAACGCTGAGCGCCCCCAATGGCGTCACTAAAATCGCAGGCGCAAAGGCATATGCTGCAAAATTTGCGATTTCTCCGAGAACCACTAATTTGCTTCCAGTGTCAGTGTGATATGGATTGCTTGGCTAAAAAGGAAGACATGCGTACATGTTGTGATTCCGCCCCACCAGATCGGACTCTTTAAGTATGAAAACCCATCTCCCTCAAATCCATGTCTATTAGAAGCATCCATTAGGCCCTGTGGGAGACAAATGTTAGATCCAGGAAATGTGGGAATTTGAACATAATCAGGTTTTAAATGCGCTGGTCGAGATTAACGTAACGCAGCAATAACATACCTTTTTAGTGATTACGAAACTGCTACCTATAAAGCAAGAACCAGTGAGTAAAAATTCGGTCATAAGCAGGGTAATAGCTTTCTTACCAATAGCCATGGTTGACAGAATGGCAAGCGCCAATCCGATATATCTATCAATCCCAGCACGATATTAGCCCAGGCGATCTCTCTCACTATGTGCTGTCATATAACACCGGAAAAGCTTGGGAAACTGACTTGTCCGAAACCATTGTAATAAATATCAGGAGCTAGACGCTCCTGCCACTTCGAGTACCTCAATGCTAACACCGATAAATAAAACCGCACGAAGACAACTATTCAGCACAAGCTGATGCGAAAGTATGAGATAGATATCAATCGACTGCTTTCCTGGCGGTACCAAGACCGTATAGAAATTGCGCCAGCAAGTTTCTGAAGGATTTGCGATGATTTGGGTATCGATCGGCTTGTGGTGGGACTTTTGTATATATACAAATTTGTATGTAGAGGTTGAAAAATTTGGATATTCGCAAAACGAGTGGCAGGTATTCCCATGGGAATGAGGGAACGGAAATGGACGGCACAATGGCCTTTGCAGTGAATAGCTGGGGTGCGATAGGGTCCGGATAATTAAGTTTTAAGATGCGGTCAGACGGAAACTCAAGGAGGGAGAGACGGCGGGGGAGGCCATTCAGCGGATCGACGATGGGGAAGGGTGATGTGATCGTCAAGGTTAGGGAGGTCGAAGACAGATCGCTACCAGACAGAGCAAAACTGACGCACGGTGCGAAGGGCGGACTGAGGTGGATAAGGGGTAGAGAGGACCTCAGTGGGTGAAGAAAGCCGGAGCGTTCGTGATGGACCAAAAAGAGTGTTTGATATTGAGGCCAGGGTGGATGTTTCAGGCACACGGCGCTAAGCCCGCCTCGGCCCAAGCAGAGCCGCGTCATAGTGGATTCCAAAATTGAGTGGCTTATGTAAGGCTCTAACCGAACAACAAGCTCCAGATCTGTAGATGTATGTACTGTACATCTGTTCTAGCGAGGGTGTTCGTCGCTTCACCATTATTAGAGACGTTTGGTTCTGAGGCGAACAGGGGGAGTATGTTTGAATTCCATGCTATTAGCTGTATACATGCAATTCAAGCCAGAAAAAACCCAGCAAAACCATGAACACCTGGTGAATTTTATCCTTATGTAACTATTGAATGCATAGCATTCCTCAACCAAGAACAATGCACCTGATCTTCTGGCTTTTTCTCTCTCAACTACGAAGATGTCCGCTCTAAAAAGAAAAAGAAACCTGAAGTTCAAGACATATAGCCCGATTGTGAAGTGCCCCTTGAGTTCCTGAGTCCCTTACTCACCAGCATAACCACACAAACGGAGACATATTGAGATAGAATTCTATCCATGATAGTCCAGCAAGGCAAGTTCCACAGGCTTGCTCACAAGCCTTGAAATATCCCAAAGTACCAAAACCCCGTTCAAGCTGTTCCCATAGCAGGAGTAGTCTGGTTGAAGCTAAATGAATAGAGTACAGATTTGCACCGCGAATTGCTTTCGCTTTCGTCCTAAAACTTCCTTTCTATATACCCTTTTGTGAAATTAATCATCCCCAGTTCCTATCGTGGAATGAAAAATAAGATAAAGAATAAGGAGGAAAGTTGTATTCGCAGCCGGCAAGGTGGTTGAAACGTTTTTTTGTCATATGGAATTGAATAGCGTTGCATAGCTGGAGGGAAAGGAAAACAAGAGAAGCAGAAATAAATATTCTAAAATTTTGAAAGAAAATTACAACCGCAAACAAAATTAATTATTCAACCGCATATCCATCCGCAACTGTCTTGAAGTCCTTCGAGAAATTCACAGCCTGCCCATCCATTTCCATAAGCGATACTGACTGCACATCAACATCCACAAAGGGGCTTTCTTTTTGGAACTTGACGGTCATCGGGAAAAACTCATTCTCGTCACTGTTGGGGTCCTCAGACTCAAACTCGAAACTGCCAGAGACATTCGATTCGTTGACAGTACCAATGTTCCAGTCCAGGCTGTCTCCAGTCACTTCATAAACAGCGTCATAATTCGTCACGGTAGGCTCGACAGCACCGAAAGGGATTGTTACAACAACGTCTCGTAGTGGGTCCGAACCATTGAGCTCGTACTCAATGGTAACAGTGCTTGATTGAGTGCCTCTGTTTACCCAAACGGTAAACGTAATTGGAAGAACGTCTGTGTTGTCTGTGCCAGTGACGCGCCACCGAAGGACTCCAATTGAAATATTGTGAGGGAAACTCTTTGAAGGGTCACGGAGTTGAATGACTTTGGAGTTTGTAAATAGCGCTTTGTCGACATTAGGATGGGTACGGAAAACAGCCCCATGAGTAGGATTGGCTGTTAATCCAAGCTTCACTTTTGTAAATGTATCGTCCGTGATACGCAGTTGAAGATCGCCTTTTATCTCCCATGACTTCACTGAGCCATCGCGGGAAAGCTTGGCGGAAATGGTTTCAGCCACAGTAACATGGATAGGCTCGCGGTCGACAGATAATGAGCTGCGCGGTTGAGCCACATTTTCTGAAAAAGCCTGTGCAGGGGCCGGGGAAACCAGTGGTCTGTCTTTCAGCGTCAGGGGCCGAGGTCGCTTCGAACTTTCTCATAGATATCGGTAGCTTTCGATTTCTTCCCAAGCTGCATTCCCTTGCCCCTAACAGCCATTGGCCTGTATAGCTACGTCAGTGGGATGGATAAAGCGGGTGGCCAGGGATCCGCAATTAAAACTCACTTAGCAAAAGTCTTCTTTTTCTCCGCCTCATATGAGTCGAGGGTCTCAGAAGGTGTTGGCCGAGTCGGCTGAGTATAGACTGGATAAGATGGGGCTCGTGGGGCCACGCCACGACCGCTGCGGGCGGCTTCTTTGCGCTGCATCTCCAATTGTTTTGCCTTGCGCTTTCGCGCTTCGCTCGCTTCAAGTTCCTTGTTCTGCGGAAGAGTGAAAATGTCAAACGACCACATCATGTTACTATATTGGTACTACCACATACCCTTTCAATTATCTCCTGCACTCTCTCTTCGTGACTTTCCATCTCAAGGAACGTCTTTATCTGTGACAAAGAGAGGTTTTCCCGGTAGCCCAAAGTGACAAGCTCATCGAAGGCGCTAAGGAGCTCGAATGCATTCCGCAATATCTCCCGTTCATCGAGACTTTTGCAAATACTTGTGACGACCTGGGCGAAAATATGCAAGCTGTCTATATCTTGGAGGATGTTGGACTGCTTGTTTGTGATGAGGACAATGTATAATTCGTCCAATGGCTGGTAGACGAATCGGACATTATCTTGTTCGACGATGGTGTGCTGCGTGCCGGAATCTGCTAACTTCGGGAATGATGCCAATAGCGATTCTATCCGAGAGCGGGCGATTTCACGGAACTGGCGCGAGAGTACCGCTTTGCCCCCTCGAGTACATATCGACGCTGCGAGGATGACCTGGTTTGCGCCGTTCGAAAGTCAGTGGAGGGATCACGCTTTCGCCATCTGCCAACCAAACCTACCATCGTCTCTCAAAGTATATAGAAAAATACAAACGGCCTAAATGAGGTGAAAAGAAAAAGATCCTCCTGTTTATTGGGAGAGGAAACGATGCAGCGGTGCGGAGTGGAATGAACCGTTGCAAAGTGGGTTTGTTGTCTTCAACCAACTTGCCTTTGGAGAGCGAGGTGGTCCGTGCACCAAGCCCCTTCAGGCTTGCTGACAAAAAAAGGGAACAGCCCAAAGGAAACCGTGGGCCCTGAACAACTTTCAACTCTCCCCATGGACGCACGGTGCTCAACAAGAACTTCGCGTTAAGCTTACAGATTGATGTTATCCTTCTCAGTTCGTTTTCGTTATCAGCTCCCGGCGTGCCTAAACAGATCAGCTCCCGTTTTCTTTGACCTCTCGTCTGAAACCCCTTCCCGCTTCCATCACCTCCCAACCCAACAAATGACGGCTAACAAGATTTCCGACCTGTGTATTCTCTGTGATCTCAGACAAGTGAACGAATAAGCCTGCTTGTCATTATGTTCAGTCTGTGACCTAGTAAGAAAAAGGAAGCAAAAGCTTGACGCTAAATTATGGAGTCCGCTGTCTTCGATGACAATATGGAGGTGGCCTCAGACGTTGGCCATGGACATCCCGGGACTATCGATGATATCGAAATCGACCTTGACTTTACCCAGGTGCGCGTTCCCGAGCAAGATAATGATGTACCTGTGGATGATGCTTCCGCCGCCGCCTCCGACCACCCTCCTGCCGACATAGACGCCAAGTACGATGCAGATATGGCTGATGACGAATATATGGAAGGTGATATGTTGGCTTCCGGATATGATCAATACCACCAAGGATACTACCAATTCGATGAGGATTCTGCTTATAATAATCCAATGGATTACGAAGCAAAGATGGAAGAAGACTACGAAGAAGACATTGATGCCCCTATTCCTAATAGCGACTTTGAAGATACAAACATACCGATTGCAGAAGAAGTGGAAGAGGAAAGGAAAGCAAAAGTAGTAGCACAAGAAGCAGAAGTGGAGGAGGAAGAAGTGGAAATAGAAGAAGTGGCGGTTGCGGATAACACCAAAATGCCGGCTCCAGAAGCCATATCGCATTCAGACCAAGTTGAAACAGAAATTTCGAACAATATACTAGTGGCGGAGGAGCGCCTTGTGGCTCAAGAAGATAGCAATGTTACTCTGTCAAAGCCTGAGAGACTTGCCGCGGAGGAAGGCAACGATGTTTTTCAGGCTGTAGAGAGCACAGAGGCGTCGCACCTAATTGAAGGCCATGAAAAGTATGCTGAAGATGTTGAGCCTAGTTTGGAAGACGGGCATGAGCACAGTCAAACAGAGCCTGAGGCTCAAACACCTAGATTTCAAGAACCTGAAATTCAAGAACCCGAATCTGAAGGACGGTATCGCTCACCGTCGGGCCAGGAAAACCTATCCAATACAACCGAGACCTATCATTTTGTTGAAGCACAAGATTACGAGGCACCAAGCGAAGCACAAAGCGAATCACGAGAGTTCCAGGAAAGGAGATCACTGCATCCAGTAAAGGTGCTGTACCAAGATAGCGAAATCTCGTTATTCCCTCCTGCAGATGATGACCCAACGGAAACGTTCTTTCTGCAAGATGAAGGAGTAGCCAATGCTCCCATCAAGGAGCTTGTGGGAGCGTGTCGGCAAGTACTGGGTGAGCATGTTAGCGAGGATGAAGAGTTAATACTGGATATCGAAACTCTTGGGTTGCACTTGCCCGAGGTAAGGATCATACGCGCTTTCTTCTCATTTATTGCGAGAATGCCCTACCTAACTTATATTATTAGTGCTCTGGCAGCGAAATCACAACATCATTGTCCCAAATTATTCAAGTTTATCTCGAGCTTTGCTCCAATGATGGCATCAGCGAACCCGAGCCTCTGTACCTAACACTTTCTTCAAGATCAACTTTCACATCAGGATTCGCTCGTCTTGTAGCAGCTGCACATGAGGGTAGAGGGTTATCCTATCTAGTATGGGAAGGTTATGATGTTGACAATGCCGAAAAAGATGCAGAACATGGAGTGGAAGATGGCGAAGCCCATGAACAACCATTATCAACAACTGAAGCTGCAAGCTCCCCAGCTGAGCAGCACCCTCACCATGTTGAGCCTGCTGACGAAGGACTCTCCTCTGATAACGTGGCTAGGAGCCCATGGGCTGGTTCTACAGGCCACAACTCAACAATCAATTTCGCAAATCAGGGCTCACCAGCACTGGAGGAACCGGAATTCCCTGCACCTGCCGACGAAAACGAGCAAGAAACTCAAGCCGATATTCCAACCGAAGTTGCTAGCCGTGGTAATACTGTGTCACCGCAGAATGTTGAGGAATACAGTGACAACCAACATGATCAAAGTGTGGATGAGGGAAAAGAAGAAGTAGGAGAATATGAAGGTAGGCATGATATTAGTTCTCTGCTAGATTTGGTTGATGCTGACAAGAACGATAGAGGTCAACTTTTTAGGGGACGAACACGACGATATCCCACCCGAATCCGGTAGAGACGATGCAAGTTACCATAGGCCTACCCCACCACTATCTATGAAAATCCCGACTGTAGACCTTTCAAGAGACGAGTCAACTGAACAGTCAGAAGATTACGTGCAAGGATACGAGTTTAACCACGTACCCCCGCAATTGGAAGCAAAGGGGAAAGAAGATACGGAAGTGGAATACCAACATGGTGACGTTGGTTTAGAGTCTAAAGATGATCAAACGGAAAGCCATACCGTCTCTTTGGACAATGTAAATGGGTCTGATACCAATGCTCAATCAAGCACCAATAAGGATGTGCACATTGAAATCGATCTAGGAACCGATCATGCGATCCTGCGAGAGGGATCCTTTTCCCACCATAGCGATAACAGCCTGGATGAAGGTGAAATTTACGAACCCGGTGAAGATGCACCGGAGACCGAGAACAGGGCAGTTCCCATCCTTAACGACGGAGAACAACCTGTCTCCGGACTGGTGGTTAAATCTCCCACCGGGGATGCTCCAAGAACTCCAGAACTAACCCATGACTTCTTCGAGATTGATGAAGACCTTTTTAAAAGTCCGATGGTGGACGCTCACGAAGCGATAGCCGTCATCGGTTCTCCGGCTGCTCCTCTGGACGGAGCCGATCAGGAACCTCTCTCTTATCCTGGCGGAGCTGAATCATACCCAGCGGAAAGCCCCAATCCGAAACAGGATGAAACAACAGCGACTACCGCTCGCACTGTTGTTGGAGACTTCGATGAAACTACAATCAGTTCAGACAAAGCAGTCCCTGATACGGATGAGTCCATTGTTCCTGTTAGCCCTAAATCGACAAAGCGTTCTTTCATAGACTCCGGCATTGGTGATCTCGAAGGCTCCACTCCAGACATCAAGCGACATCGGTCGGAGTAGCATATTCTGGCGTTCTACATAACGATACCCAATCATCCAAGCTTTCGTCGTCATATTCGTCATTTTGTAATCAACATCTGTGAACAGAACTAACACGCCACAGTGACCCTTAGATCTCGTTTTGTGCTAACACAACCAGCTCTTATTAACTAGGTTCTTGTCGAGTGGCAAACAATGTTCAAGGTAACGATATACTAACATTTAGTCTCACGCGCATGTCTCACATTCCCCCCATTTCCTTTCCCCTGCATTATTGAAACAAGCTTTCAGATCCTCCGTCCTCCCGGGGCTAATTCATATGCCCTCCTGAAATGGGAAACTATATTTTATCCTCTGTGCCCACCACCACTCTTCTAGAGGCTTTTGAAAAGTCTTGGCCACGTTTCGACCAGCTGAGTTATAAGGTCATTGGACCTCACTTCTTGAACCCGCTTCCATATTTTATTCTCTGGGTCAATGTCGTCAAATACCAGTGCAGAATCCCATCTGCTAGCTCCAAAGGAAAAATCACGCCGCGGTGGTGGTGCCTCCGCAGCATATGATGGAAGTAACGTTAATGTTTACCTCTTCCTGTTCTTTCTCACTATTTTGTTTTAGCTCTTTTGTGCTGCGCTGGTACCAGGATGTGCATCGAAACGTCTCGGCGTTGAAACGACAATCGGTGGAGATGCAACTATGATACCTGAAATGGAATGGCATTTCCCCCCTGAAAATACATACATATGTATGTATGTATCTCCTCCCTAGAAGCCCTTCCCGATTTTCTCTGCTTGGGTTCGGATTGGTGTTGGTCCTCTTGGCGCGACAGCCTGACCTTTTGGTATTGCTCGATTTGGCAGTCTTCGGCTATTACGAGTAACTACATATTTCTTATTGATTCCGCTTCCACGAAATTTTACCACCCCTTTGAACCCTTTTCCCCCTTTTCTATCACGCAAACTTTCGGCTTTGAAAAATCACTTCCGTCGCCCCAATCTTTCAATTTAGACATTTTCTCCCGATTCACACCGAGTGAGGCCATCAAGCATGTTGAGTTTTTGGGCGATATATTTTTTATCTTTTATTTCATTTGGCAAGATAATCAATCAGGCGTCTCTTTTAAAAAGAAGGATTTTCCTCCCTTTCCTTTTCTATGTTTTGTCGCTCCGCTAATTTTACATTCCCCTTCTTCTGATGCTTGAGATTTGTGTACTTTAGTTTTCATGTGCATATAATTTCCATTCTCTAAATATAAGTAGTTTGTTTACTATGTGCCCTCTGTAAATGATATCATTTGTGATAGTTTTTGAGACCAAAACCTTGATATACTTTAGGAAAAATAAAAATTAACAGTCAGACTTGAATTTTTCATTTCCCCCCCCCCCCCCCCCCCACAAGCAGAGGGATGTCCAGGGCGAAAACACGGATATTATTTAGCACGC
Source organism: Histoplasma capsulatum G186AR (assembly GCF_000150115.1). Classification (NCBI taxonomy): domain Eukaryota; kingdom Fungi; phylum Ascomycota; class Eurotiomycetes; order Onygenales; family Ajellomycetaceae; genus Histoplasma; species Histoplasma capsulatum. The sequence continues at coordinate 365,686 of NW_025544802.1, forward strand.
ACAATCGTATTCAACGCATTCTATGACAGAACACAAAGACTTACGATTAAATGACATGACTGGGTATCTATTATGCAAACCGGTACACCGGAACACCAAAACTCCCACCCGAACGCAGCCGATAGCCGATTGCCCTAACCTGCGCACCACCGCCACCCGATAGCCGATTGCCCTAACCTCCGCACCCACCGCCACCACTAGGCACTAAACATACACGTCCTCTCTTTTCCCCGATTTTTTTTTTTTTTTTTTTTTTTTTTTTTTTTTTTTTTTACAAATTCCACACCCTGCTCCTAGACGTGAATACTGCCCTCGCCAGCTCCGCATCCGGCACACACGTACACAGGCCCTCGAGCGCATCATTTGCGCGCCCGTCATTCGAGTACATGATGGAATCCACTTTGCCGGCTCCAATGCCGACCATAACCGCATCTCGGAACTTGTGGTTCCGCCAGGAGCCCACACTCGCGTGCCTCATTGATGACGAGGAAGGAGGGATGTCGGTGCAAGTGGCCTTATCGCTGTTGCTGCCGTTGTTGAAATGGGCTAGGCAGATGCCGGCGGCATTGCTGTGGTTAGTTGTGAAGCTGGCGAGGCAGTCGAGGGCTGGGAGGAGGCGGCGGCGCAGACCGCAGCCAGCGTGGTTGGGGTCGATCTGGTATTCGGGGCATTGGCGGAGGGAGGAGAGGATATTTGATATGTTTGTTGGTGGCGGCGATGGGGGTTGAGGGGAGTTAGAGCTGCGGGTAATATGTTCTTCGGCTTCGCCGTCAGAATCAGAATCATACATTTGTGATGATAAAGTGGATTCAAGATGTAGGGTTTTGGCTCGTGTGCTGAAAAAGCGGATGATTTCTCCCAGGTGAAAGGAGTCGCAGGCGCGGGAATTTTCATACATCCGACGACATTGGAGTCTTGTTGCAGGCTGTGGTGGTTTTAGTAGAAGTACAGACGTACTGGGATCCGTAATTTGTGGTGATTCCGGTGGCAGGGCGCCATAAGCGCGGAGAAAGTGGGATTGCAGATCTGTGATTGTATCGAGAATGGATTGGTGGCGGAAGCGGAGTTCTTCTGGGAATTTTGTCCCATTTGGACATATATGAGCACTTCAACTTTCGATGCTAAATCGCGGTGGAGAAGGAAGGGGATTATTTACGATTGCAAGGGATTCGAAGTCAAGAGGGAAAAGAGAGGAGAAGCACAAAAGAATACCTTCGATTCCATTGGGGAGATGCCACCAAAGTGGTCTGTCAATACCGACCCATCCATCTCTACCATCCATCCACTCTCGAGAACCGCCAATGATTAGCATATGGGTGAAAATCGCAACCTCGTCATTATACCCAAGAAGCAAGGCAACATATATGGCATGGCGAGTGCGCTCTTCGTCCCCGATTTGGGAAGCTTGGAGCCGACGTAGCGTCTTGGACATCAGCGTTTGGCCCACGGGTTTGCGAGCTCCATTCAGCGGAATATCCAAAACCCATTTGAGCGCTTGCTGGCCGCCAAACTTGTCAGACAAGACGATCAGATTCGCCACGAATGAAATCGATTGCTTGCCAAGGTGATCGAGAATTTCTTCTGTCTGACGGTCATTGTGCGAATTGGTGCCGCAAAACTGTAACACTTTTAAAAAAGTCTCAACTAGATCTGCCTTATCAAAGACGCCAGCCAGCAGTGGTAACTCAATACTGATCGTAGGCAATTCTACGAGCGCAACCGCATCATTCATGGACGCTCCGCCGGCTCCACATTTGGCGCCTAATTGAGCTGTTTTTTCAAAAAGCTCTCTCCCTTCGCGAAACTTGTCGGGATCTAGAATCACTCTGAAATACATGCTTGATTCTTTCAAAAGCGTGCTTGAAACTCCCATGCGATACTTCGCTTGCGCAAAATTGCGCGAACGAGAAGGAGGCGACCTGGTAAACTCCAAGATAACATCAGCATCGGAGCATAATAATTTTGTCTTCTTGACATGATGGCCTCCCTCTCCTGCTTGTGGGCGGTTTAAAGCCCCGGCTACCCCTCCGCTCTTGAGTACACTGGGCTTTGCAGCATCCGACAGCGGGGGTAAGCTGTCTTCCATTGTAAAATTCGCGTCCCCGGAGCTCAAGAGTCAAACAGAGTAACTATTTCCACATTTAAGAAGAGTAATGCTGTTGACGGCGGGGTTCAGCTCCTTGAAAGGGGAACGATAATATTGAGAGGAATCAGAAGATCAGGACAGCAAAGCGGCAGATCAACTGTCCGAGACATTGAACAGCTAATTCTTGCTGGACAACATGGGCAAGTCTGTAGCGCAAAAATTTTATCCCAATAAAACCAGGGTTTGTAACTAACCCAATCTGAATACGGCCACATTTCACCAATTGTATAAATGAAATCCTCAACCATCTTTGAGCATAGGTACTGTACAATTTGCTAGGGGTTCAAAATTTCATCCTTGTATCTAATAAAAACATATCTCCTGTATGAACCTCCAGACGTTAATATTAGTATACCAGGCATGCAGTTGGAAGTGATCGACTTTGCCGAATTAGCACGAAATCTCCACCTAAGAGCTTTCATCATCATCATCAACCATCTGCATAACATAATATTTTAACAAATAGTTATATATTCCAAAAGCTTCTGTGATAGCAGATATAGAGAACACGTCGAAAGACTTTCGGGTGAACAGTTAGATAATGCAAGAATATTGGATGCAGTCTATATCCAGTTGAAATAACAAGGTAAGAATAACCCGATATCAAAATGCTTATCTACATTGATTAATGCCAAAATCAAATCAAATAAGAACTTGAATCCCCAAACCCCTTGCGTGCCTAAATTGAGATGTATTAAGGGGAAGGGGGGAAGATGATCTCCAATCTGTTTATTATCTGTTTTCGTGCAACCGTTCATATTCACGTTTCTCATCACACAAACGTCCAAAAAGCGAAAATCATATAAGAAAAAAAAAAAAAAAAAAAAAAAAAAAAAACCAAAGAAGCAAATAGACCAATTCCTAGAAGGGAAAAGGAGAGTGACGGGAATTGGAAGTGAAAGCCGGTTGGGAAATGAAGGAGTTTCAATGAGTGAACCTCGCGCGATGAGGATTGGGATTCCAGGAAGGGGTGTGATATGGTATTTTACGAGTTCCAAGAGGAGGGTAACAAGTCGCGCAGGGGCATACACAAATTTGAAATTTGCTTGAGGGATTTGAAACCGGGAGGGTGCGGTAGCGTGTCGGGGGTTGCTAGAGGCAATAGGAAGGGGTGGAAGCAAAGCATGAAAGCAGAGGATTTCGGGAGGTATGCGTATTAGAAGCTCGAATGATAGGCTGGTTAGAGTTAGATAGATGCATACAATGCGCGGCGAAAAGAATGTGACTCCGGAAGAGGAAGAAAAGAAGCAGGAAAGAAGTGAAGAAGGGAAGAAAGAACAAAGACAAGGCGGTCCATCAAGCATTCATCGAGATAATCGGGATACACAGAGGCTCGGAATCACGGTCCCAAGAATCTTGGTGCACGCTGGCCTTCGCATTCCTAACTGAGATGGCCCGGCCGATAAGCTGGTGCAGAGTGTTGATTTGGCGATGTTGCGTCTCAGAGGTGGATGCTTGGCGCAGAGATGAAGGAAAGTTAGACGATGGCGGCGACGGCTCCCCTGCAGCTTCGTCGTCAACGTTCAGGTATACCTGGACACTGTCCACATGAGCTTCCGTAACTGCGTCCATTGCGGGGGGAGTTATGCTCTCCGACCCGGGGAATAAGATATGGTCGCTTTCGAGGGGTGCAAAAAGTACGTACGGCGGTTGTGCCGAGCCTTTTCCGTTCTTGTCGTCCTCGTCCTCGCTGTCTGCGTCATGGGAGTTGGATTGAGAGCCGATGATGGTGCCGGTCTGGGATGCTTCGATCCAGGGCTCGTTGCTGACGAACCCCACGATGAAGTCGCTATGGGCGTCGGCGGTTGCGAGACTGGCTCGTCTATATTCGTGGCAAAACGCCGGATCGTCTGTCGCTGGAAGACAAAGTACGAGGCCGCGCGCATGGAGTGGCGGAGGAGGATATGGCGGAAGTGAAGCAGCAGGGTTTCCGTCATTCGGATGCTCGTCGTCGTCTGAACAGGGGTCTCCCCCTCCAACGGATGGCAGAGCAGTGGAAAGCTCAGTGTGCTGGGTGATCGTGCAAGTGAGGGATATAACTGACCCTTTCCGCGGGGCAGGGAACATGCTGTCTAGGTTATCTCCAAGCCTATCGCCATTGCGAAGACATTCGTCATCTTCATCATCAACAGAACTGGCGTTGATCTCTACGTCGCCATCGCCATCACCATTGTTGTCAGATATGTCTCTCTGCTCGTTCCCGCCACTGATTTCCGTACGGACAGACTTTTTCAGAACTGCAACCGCTTCTCGCGCGGCCCTTCGAAGGGTTGGAACGAGACGGTCAACACCCTTCCCCTGCTCCGCTGGCCCTATCACCCAGGTGCTCACCATTCCTGCCCAAGCCGCGACGCTGACAACACCCTTCGTATAGCGCTTCCGCGCCAAATCAATGTCCCGATTGATCTGCTCGCTGGACATACCCTGATGTTTCCCCGAGCGCTTCTGAACATTCAAAATGCGGCCGCCTTCCCAAATTAAAAATCCATGTTTCTTGGCCACACACGAGAGCCTACGCGCGGCCTCCTGGGACCAGTCGTCGATGATATCAGCGTGCACCTGCAGTACAGCGATATATGGACCCACCGCCCGCGCCAGCCGTAAAAGCGCGGCCATTGTGCTTATGTTGGGAGAAGCGGAAACGCATATCAGGTGTCCGTATGGAAGAGTAGTTTTGTGCCGTTTAAGGAGGCGCAGATATGATGTGATCGGGTTGCCAGAGGCATCCTGAGCTGGAGGGTCCATGCTGAGTACGAGATTGAAGAAGAGCGATATGCCGTTCGGCAGTGTTTAGGGTCAATGCGTTCTAGTAGAGATTGTGTGCCACGGATCTAGAGCTCGAGGGATATAGACTGAAGAGGAGAGAATCCGGCGATGCTTTTAAAGGCATTCAAATCAATGGTTGTTTCTCCTTTTGTTGGGGCGATCGGAATGATATTCCAACGGCCGGAAGATTCAAGAGGGATGATGACCTGTCTGCGATCGACAAAGTGCCCCCAACTCCTGGAGTTCCGGGAGTCTGGCCAGCGAAAGAGGAGGTGTTATTATTCAACAATCACCAGCGAGGCGTCTAACTTTCGTGGTAGAGTGTATGTCCTTTGTTTTTCTTGGGTGATTATCGCATCCCCGCTGCCCTTTTTGCGAACAAACTCTATCGATTGTGACGCCTTACTTTTTCGTCCGGAACTTCTCGCTTTTAACTGTCTCAGCAGGACGAAAGATAGAGAAAAAAAGAAAATACGGAACTAGACCAAGGAACCAGCAAAATGTGCGATGGGAGTCGAGTAAAATAGAAGGACACGGTTGACAAGCCACAGGAAGGATCAAAACAAAATTCAAACTCGCCGCGGGGGCCGGTTTGCCCCAGCCTAAAAGGCCAGCCCATCGCCGGCTTGCTGGCTCAGTAGTATATTTAACCGGGCCCTAGTCTGTCAGCCCTGGTCGCCATTCTGTCCCATTGAATGCTTGTCCAAGGGCCAACCATGACTGTCGTAGACGCGGTGGCACAGCTAGTGTGGAAACCTGCAGCCCATCACATTCCTGGCCACTGAGGGATGGTATCCTGGGCTGGGGTTCAAACAAACGAAAAGAAGGGTTCTCTCCATAGTATAAAAAATAAAAAGAAAGAAAGAGAGGACACCTCAGCGGCGACAGGATGATGCAGCGGTTGCGGACGTGGCGCTATCAGCCCTTTTGGATCCCGGAGGGCCCCTTTGCCGCTGGAATTGATAGAAACGTCTTGCTGAACTGACTGCAGTGAAATTCCAAACCCGTCAGAGTATGCATCGATCTCCGCATAACTCTATCTGCGGTGGTACCAGGACTGGAGTTAGGGTGTTGCTGCTCCATAAGGCCTCGGCCCTCGGGCTAGATTTGTTTATCATAAAACGGCTTGCTTGGTGGCCTCTGGTGGGTGAAATTTTGGTGGTCATGTATTATCATCTACTGGAGTGTGGTGAGCTCCTCAATCCACAAAACTATCTATCCGCAGAAGTGCCCCCACACGGGAAGCCGGCCGGTTCACACTTCGAGGCTTGGTTGGAGTCTGATTTGCAGGAGAAAGCTGGAAGTCTCACGCCACAGGAAGCGGATCAACAGCGGAAGCAATTGGTTACCAAACGGGGTCCATTCTCCTTAGAAATATGATTGACCATTATTTATTATTTAAAGCCCAGCATTCCCGCAGGGTTAGAATGAAGACTGGGAACTTATTGAATGGAGAATTTGATTCCTTCCGCTAAGCCGCTGACATGGATTGGATGCACCTACGGATCTCTCCGACTCGGAAACAGGCTAGACGCCAAAAAAAAAGTTATGTTCCAGGCTTCAGCAGACGCAAAGCTGCAGGCGATGGCTTTGCCAGACCAAGGTTTACGCAAAACGGCCTGGTTATCCTGCATATGCACCGATGCCAGAAGGGCGGTCGACTTTTCACCTTGATTTCAAGCTTTCTAAACAGCCAAAGAAAAGAAGGTTTCAGGGCGATCGATGATGAACGTCCAGGTTGAGCTGGGACTAGCTTTTTTTTTTATTCCACTCAAGCGCATGCTGCTGCGTACTGGACATTGCAGAGATGATGCACATTCCCACTTCGGAGTAATAAATGGGGCCTTTTTTCTATTTTGGCTGCTGTGCAGATGACGGCACCAAAAAACGACAACAAACCCCCTTCCCCTTCATGACGACATGCATGTTGAGACCTCGCACTGGCTGGTTACATGCATTTCCATACTGAGCAAGCTCCTTACTTTTGTGGCGAAGAGATAACTATAGAAAGTCACCAATTTGCAATCCGGATCCCATGACATACCATCAGTGATTTTTCCTTTGACAGGTTTAAGTAGCGGTTTCTTTCGACGCAGTAAAAGGACCTGCTGGCTGACGTCCTGTTGGCGCTGCTGGGCCGTAGATCTGGGCTCCTCTCCGATTTACCCCGCCGGATCAATAATGGGGTCTGAACGAGGGGCAGCACGACGCCTTCATGGTGGTAACAAGTAACACGAAGCTAGAGGGCTGCACTCGAGGGAGGAGTTAGTTAGGCAAAACAAACAGGACAAGGAGGGGGCCTTCCAGCTGTAGCAGAGAAGAAATGTAACAGATACTACGGAGTAGTATTCTCTTGATTGCTATATTTGTCCAGTCAAGCCCAGGAGTGACGAGCGGTTTCAATCGCACTCCACTGCGATGCTTTCTTCTTCTTCCTCTGCCTTGATGTATATGATCTCCTACTGTTCTTCGTAAGTACTAACTAACAAATGCTCTGGGCCTTTGCATCGCCAGTGTTGTTAACTCACCATTTTCCCCCATTTCCCCCTTACCTTCGGAGAATTTTTCCTTGCTTTTTTGTCTTTTCTTTTTTCTTTTTCTTTTTACTCTTCTAGCCCATACCCAGCTCCTGGCCCTTGCTGTGTGCCGCCTGTTCCTCACATTCCTCGCGGTCCTCAGCATCGATCCTCACTCACTCATCCAGGGGCCAACAAGGTCAGGGGCCGTTGCCAAGCCAAGCTTTCAGGTGATCAGCCCACGCAGAAACAAAAACAAACAGGTCGGGGCGAGTGCGCTGGACGTCATAAGGACTGGGTTAGAAGGTTAAGATCTTGAAGAATCAGAGATAAGAACAAGGGCTGATTGATATTATTATTGTTTTCTTCAATCTAGTTACATTAGTAATAATAAACAAACCAAAAATAAAATGAAATCTTTCTCTCTTTTATAGAATGCAGTAAACAAACAAGTTCGTTTGGCCGCCCGCAAATCGGCCCACGGTAGCCCCCGGGTATCCGTGAACCGTGCAGCTGGGCCGCGGTTTTTTCGATCCCAACCATGAACATTCCAACAACCAACAGTTTCCTCCTCCTCCTCCTCCTCCTCGTCGACCTCGACCTCGACTTCGACCCCGATATCGCATCTCTCCACGGATTCGCTCATTGGCCTTTTACGTCTGTATATTAACATCACACTCTTAGAACATCGCTGGACAGCGGTTCCTCGTACTGATACCTTCACCTCCCTCCCCCTTTCAGCCCTCCGTCATGCCTGGAAAAACCTTGCCGCTCTTTTCTGTTGCAGAGCTCAAATCACATACGACGGCCAAATCGTGCTACGTAACACGAGGCTCCAAGGTCTACGATGTCACCTCCTTCGTCAACGATCACCCGGGCGGAGGTGACTTGATCCTGGACTATGCCGGCCAGGACGTTTCTGAGATCATGCGCGACATTCCATCCCACGAACACTCCGAGGCTGCGTATGAGATATTGGAGGATCATCATGTTGGGTTCCTCGAAAACCCCCTAGTCTCCAAGATGAATGGCAATGGCGATGCTGCTGCTGCCGCCGCCAAAGGCTCAAATATGGATGGGGCGACGGATAGCCCAAAACCGACCTACAGTTCCACAGGCATGTCAAGTGAGGAAGATCTAAATGTCGAAACCGACCTAACCGCGGATTATCGGACACATAAGTTCCTGGACCTAAACCGGCCACTCTTTGGACAACTATGGTATGGTGGTTTCACGAAGGATTTCTATCTACAACAGGTTCACCGCCCACGACACTACAAGGGCGGGGAATCCGCTCCCCTGTTTGGGAATTTCCTCGAGCCATTGACGAAGACTGCGTGGTGGATGGTTCCATTGATCTGGTATCCGGCAGCTGCCTACGGAACGGTTGTGGGCTTCACTGGCTTGCAGAATTATACCGTCGGAGCTGCGTACTGGATTCTGGGCGCGTTCCTTTGCACTCTGGTTGAATATGGCCTGCACCGATTTATTTTCCATATGGAAACGTATGAAGCCCCATGAACTCCCTTCTCTAGCCGCGAATCCTTATCTGGTCGACTTGCTAACTCGTTGAAAAATAGATATTTGCCTGATAATCGCGTTGGACTGAGTCTACACTTCCTTGCGCACGGTATCCACCACTACCTCCCCATGGACAAATATCGCCTTGTCATGCCCCCAACACTATTCATCATAATTGCAACACCTTTCTACTATCTCTCAAAGTCCGTCTTCTTCTATAACTGGTATGCAGCCTTGACCGTTTTCTCGGGTGGAGTATTCGAATACGTATGCTATGACATGACACATTACTTCCTCCACCATCGCAGGTATGTGTTTAATCCATCATATTGCTGTCCAGAGCAATGCCCAACTCTCTTTCTATTTTCAACCAAGCTTACGAATTAAATCTTCCCCCCAATAGTCTCCCGTCATACTACAAGCAACTCAAGAAATATCACCTCCAACACCATTTTGCCGATTACAATAATGGTTTCGGCGTCAGCAGCCGCTTCTGGGACAAAGTATTTGGCACAGAACTCCCGCCTCTCCAGCCCGTTAAGGTCGAATGAATTCTCAGCCCAGCATATTTAACTTAATTGAAGTCGCGCCCCGTCTGTCAGACAGGACAGTCATCATCTACACCCCACTTAGAGCCCTACTCAGAACCCTAGTTTTGGTTACTGGATTTTTTTTTCTCCCTCATTCAGTATCCCCCGTCGCTTGCATTCTCTCGGTACATGGATTATGCCTACGAAAGCCAACAAACCGCCAGCCTCCCGCTGCTTCTTCTCTTCCCTCTCCTTCTTGCTACTTAATTGATATATATGGCTATATACTCCTTTCCCCCCAAACACGAAAACCGAAGTCCAGGCGCGTTTTTACTACGCACGGACGCTGTCCCATTATTTTGTTCGATCTCGCATAGGATAATCATCTTTTTCTCGTTTCTTCTCAATTCCCTTAATTCTTTTTTACTTTCTTCTCTCTGTTACCCCACCTTGTTCGAGCTACTTTTGAATCTCCGATATATTGCAATGTGACTGGATCCATCTTTTTTAATGTAACGTTGTATCTTATAACTATAAGAATCCTATTTAATATCCCTCGGGGCTGCCAGATTTTTTTTCCCCTTATCAACATATGAATTTGAATTTTCTTGCTTCTAGTATGTAGTTACGGGGAGTCTTCGATCGACATGGCTCTCATAATCGTGCCCCATTCGGTAAGTAGCTTGCCATTTCAGTTTTCGTTGATATCTCAAGGCTGCTCATTCATAATGGCTAGATAGCGATTGCAGGATAGCCCAGTAGCATAGTGGTGGCGATCTAAATCACATGATATATATAGCCGCTGCCTGCATCGATCTTTGGACACAACGTCTACTCGTCGACGACAACGTCAAAAAACGAAGACGGCATCGAACGGAACCAACAGTGAAGGTTCATAGCACTGCGCTATTCGAAATAACATCGAAGTATTGTTATAAGAGGGCCTTTAGGGCTTGTTTCTGTTAGCGCTGTAGTTCAAGAAGGGTTCGCTCGCCTAACCCTCTTCGTTGTCCTCTCTAACGAAATAAAAGTGAACAATTCTTCCTACCTCCCCTTCCTTCCGACGGTCGTATTCAACCTATCTTCGCCATGTCAGGTATTGATGTCGAGGCTCTTCTTGAGTCTACAGCCGCTCCTGCCGCGCCCCCTCACCCAGAAGAGACCCCAGACAAAAGCCACGATGAATCAAACGGCTCTCGAAGTGAACGTCGCGACCGCGACCGCGACCTCGACAGAGAACGCAAGCGCCGAGACAGAAGCCGAGAACGGCGCCATGAAAGAGATGCCGATGGAGACGAGGAAATGAAAAGCCCAAAGAGCGATCGCGCAAGTGCTAACGGGAGCAATAGAAGCAGAAAGAGAAGCAGGAGCCGTGATAGTGGCAAACGCCACTCCCGTCGTGACCGCGACGACCCATATCGATCGTCCGGCGGAGACTACTATCGCGGGCCTGGCCGAACAACACGCTCCCGCTCTAGATCTCCGTACGACGACAGATACTACAGACCCACCGGCCGCTCCCGCCGGGACGAGCGTGACGACGATAGACGGTCCAGTAAGCGCGATAGGGATGGACGCAGACGGAGTCCCAGCTCCAGCAGGCGTCGTAGCAGATCTCCTGAACCCCAACTTACTGAAGATGAACGCGATAGACGAACCGTTTTTGTGCAGCAACTCGCAGCCCGCTTGAGAACGAAAGAGCTCATTGCCTTCTTCGAGAAAGTTGGCCCCGTCAAGGAAGCTCAGATTGTAAAGGATCGCGTGAGCGGGAGATCGAAAGGGTGAGTATCCCGCAACACTCTTGTTGATTTATATTTTCTAAAAAGCCCCCGCTAATTCTCCATTCAGCGTCGGTTATGTCGAATTCAAGAATGAAGAATCGGTCCCACTTGCCATTCAGCTTACTGGCCAAAAGCTTCTAGGGATTCCCATTATTGCTCAACTAACCGAAGCCGAGAAAAACAGACAGGCCCGCAATCCCGAGGCCAACGTTAGTGGAAATCAAAATTCGATTCCGTTCCACAGGCTGTATGTTGGTAACATCCATTTCAGCATCACTGAAAGCGATTTGCAGAAAGTGTTCGAGCCATTTGGCGAGCTTGATTTTGTCCAGCTACAAAAGGAAGAAGGGGGCCGTAGCAGGGGCTATGGCTTCGTCCAGTATGTTTATTCCATCCCCAATCTTTCGTCAAGTTCTGTGTCCCTTTGTTAACAAATGTTTCATAGGTTCCGCGACCCAAACCAAGCTCGAGAAGCTTTGGAAAAAATGAATGGATTCGACCTTGCTGGTCGCCCAATTCGGGTTGGTCTTGGTAATGATAAGTTCACCCCTGAATCGACCGCCAATTTATTGCAGCGATTCCAGGGACAGGGTGCCCATCATAACTTTCAGGGTTCGCTATTCTCTGGCCACGGCGGCCGTGGTGCCCAAGCCGGTGGCTCCGGCCACTTTGATCGAGCTGGAGGCAGAGACAATGACAAGGCGGCGGGCGGTGCCAGCGCCCTAGATGACACCGATGTTGCCGGTGTGAACTTCAACAATTATAGCAGAGATGCATTGATGAGGAAACTTGCGAGAACAGATGAACCTGCTGTCGAGCCGACCCCAGACGAAAAGCGTAAAGTCCCCAAACCGCAAGTAAATGCTAAGCCGCTTCCCGTGAGCGTGAACATGGCAAGCAGATGTGTTTTGCTCAGAAATATGTTTGACCCTGCTGAGTACGTTTCCAACCCCTCATTACATGCTTTAATATATATATATCTATATATGCTTACTGTTCGTTTAGGGAAGAGGGTGAATCCTGGATTAAAGAGTTGGAGGACGACGTCCGCGCTGAGTGCGAAGATAAATACGGCCACGTTGTTCACATTGCACTAGATCCGAATACCCAAGGAGATATATATCTCAAGTTTGACCGAGTCCAAGGCGGCGAGAATGCCATCAAGGGTTTGAACGGGCGATTTTTCGGAGGGAGACAGATCAGCGCGCAGCCGGTGGTTGACGCGGTTTACAGCAGCCTCTTTACCCGTTCCAAAGCGATCTGAGCTTAGTCGCTTACAGAGATACTAGGTCAAAATTGAAAAGAAAACTGAAAAACGAAAAAGCATAAATGAAATGGAAATTAAAACGGAGGCTAGGTATGTTTTCAGAAAGAGCCTTTGACACTTTTGTCTAGGGCCGTCGACCTTTGTGTCTTCCCATTTTCCAAACACTATTCCCCCCGAACGCGAACGAGCGTGAAACCCTTTATGGTGCTTTCTAATATAGGGCGAGGATATTATTCCACCAGTGGTATGTGTTGTGTCTTTTTGCGAGTACATACTTTTACTTTTTTATTATGTCATTGATTTAAATATTTCCTGCTCCCGCAGAATGCAGTAGCTAGCTAGAAGAATTTTCAAACTAGGTCGTTAAAACAATTTACAATATTTCATATTGCTTTATTTACTATCCATCTCCCTCCAACTTTTGTCCCTGTCTAACCTTCCTATCGCCAGTGAAGACACTCGACATTTGACGTTTCTCAATGGCTCCTTCGGGACTTCTGTTTCTTGACCATAGCCACCACGTATCGCGATGTTCTTATCTGGTTTTCTAGCTCATAATGCGCCTGGCTCTTCTTCTCCTGGCATCTATATGTTGTCCTCGGGTGCTATGACTATCTGTTATCTAAACCTGCTTTCTAGGGCATTTTCTTAGTTATATAAAACACTAACTGGATATCAATGAATTCCCTTTTCTTGTCAACTCCGCGGTGAGTATGTGGCTCGTTCTCCACGCCATCCATCTGATATATCATGGCATTATTACTTTCATGTTGGAATACAATCACTCAATGCGGTTGATGCGTAGCTAATAATATTTCGTTAATCAATTACTTTTCTCATAACAAACAACACGGATCTGTCATTCTTCTGTGAATGACTGATCTTTTTTCTTTCATACTGTTTCTCATCCCAAATCTTCTTTGATATCTTACTTGCCACTGATCTGACCTTGTTACTTCCACTGTGATTTCAATCACAACTTTTGACTGGGACAACTAGTCAATCCATCTCACTGCCAATATAGCTGTACCTTTTCACAATACAGAGTGAGTTTTGTCTTCGGAAGTGTGGTTTGGACCAAGAACCCTTCTCTCCCATCTATCCTTTGCCCACCGCCGATTTCATTTCTTCAACATCTCTATTCCCGTGCACGTTTGCGTGTCAATTCTGACCAGGGATGCCAATCGACCATGGGGAACACTGCTGACTCTCTTAGCCAACTAATAAACTTCCCACTTGTCCAGCCAGAGCAGATGATGGGGCCCCAACACCCCTATCTAACACCCTACGCAATTGGGCCATACCAGGCAGAGACCTATGATTCTCTGCGGTATCACATCAATCGACTCCAGGGGATTCTCAGCGCCACAGAAACAGATTTACAGCAAACCAAAGGTAAACTTGAGGAAGCCCGTGCCGCAGCCCAGCGTGACCGCGACGTGATTCGCAAGATGGAGAATCGAATTGCCGAGCTAGAAGACACCGTTAGCAAGCAGAAGTCAACAATAAGCACCCAGAGCAAAACGATTTCTTCCACCGTAAAGTCCCAGCATCGCGCTCTGTCTTTCAGCTTCACCACTCCGCAGCACCATTGGACGAACGGCCAGGAAGCGACTCGCGTCTCCCGTTATCAACACGTCTTTAATAACCCGCCTCCGAAATTTGGGCTGGGGGATCCAGTCACCCCTATCTCTGCAGGAAATCAGGCTACTAATGCCACAAGTGGCGCCAGTTCTACTGCAAAATCTACTAACATGTCCGCGATCGATCGTCTGAATGCGTTTGTACCCCCTATCGGGCCCAAGGCTGCTGCGGAGGAGAAAGCCATTCCCATATCCTCCCTGCCCAGGAACCCGCCGGAAGGTATGATGATCATGGAGGAGACCAACTTGAGTGCCATGGACTTTGGCTACAAGTTTCATTCCCTATTCCAGAAATCAGAGGCATTTGGACAGCTGTATATCAACTCATCAAGCGAGCATCCAGATAACGCGATTGATTCTGACACCATGGCGCACCTGATTCTGGCTTCCCATCCAGACTCAGTATCAGGCCTTCTGGCAGATCCAACGACGCGCTTCGTTCTCCTGGTCAAAGCGATCAACGTTTTTCTCATCAGCAAGGTTCTTCGCATGGGTGTCGTTATCGGCTTCGATTCCACTGCAGACTCTGAGATCGGCCAGATGATGTCGCTCTTGTATCCAGGTATGTTTTCCACTTCTTTCCCCGTTCTCCCCTGTCTCCCCTCTTCTCTACCATAAATTCGCCCTTCCCCTTAACAATATTGAATGACATATTGCATCGCAGACGCCCCCACCACGGTCCGTGCCCTCCTCTACGAAGCCATGCGCCGCCAAGTCAACCGCATCCGCAACAAACCCCTCTTCACAAACTTCTACAACAAGCGTAAAAACGAGCACGCAACGGCTCTCTTCCGCCTCCTCTCGCCCCTCGTGCAGCGCAACCACCCAAAAATCTGGACCGACTTCGTCGCCATCATCGAAGAAGCGCACAATCTCGCCCTGACCATGTTCTCCGGCCCGTACGAGTTCCAGCTCCACTGCGCGGAAGTCGGCGACCTGTTCGACGCGCATTCGATGTTCAATCGCGATGCGACGCTGGTTCGCAGCGGCTGCGTTGGCGATTCGCAGACGCTGATGAGGAAATGCCACCGCGTGAAGCTGGGCGTTACGCCGACGATTTGGTTTCGGAATAATTCTGTACCGATGAATGAACCGATGCAGATTGTCAATATGGGCCATGTTATGCTTTCGCCGATGGCGGTGAATGGTAGGACGAACTGCTGCTGCTGCTACTGCTGCATTAAGCTGTGGGGTCTCGAATTTTGTCGGCCATCCTCTGAGATCTTCGGTTCTGTGGAATGGATGTGTTATTTGGCAACTTATCCTTAGATCGGATCTGGAGCCAGCTTGGAGTACCTGGTTAGATGTGTCGAAGAGTTGGTCCCGTCTTAAAGGAGTATTGTGGTGCATGGGGATTTGGTTTTTTTTCTTTTTTTCCTCCGTCGTTTTTTGTTCGATATTTTTTCATTTTATGCCTCCTTGTCTCTGCCAGACTCGCAGGAATTGGTCTCTTCGTTCATTGCAAATAAGGATTCGACATGGACGTAGTTTTCCATCTGTATTCGCCGTTGGTGTGCTAATATTTCAGGTCTACCCCTTTGCTTAGGTATTTCATTCTGCTCTTCTTTCTTCTGGTTATCATTTTGAGGTCTGATATTTCGAGCCCAAGGCTGCTAGTAGCGATGTATGATGATGGAGCTATTCCCCGACTAATGTGTTCACCGTTTCCCCCGCTTGGGTTGGATGCCTTTTCCCCTGTTATGATCAAGCCATGATTTTTCATGCTCAGCCTGACTGGCGCAAATGTTTGTACAGCACCATTTGAAATCGAGTTGCAGTAATTCGAGTCCTTCCATGTTTGATCCTCTTGCTGAGTTTGCTGTCAAAATCACCCCCACCTGGTCATGATTCCTTGAATATGGGATCCGTAGCTTTAGGAAGCAAATAGTGGATTTAGTAAGAATACAGTCCGGTAACAATGGCCAATTTTAGTGATCTCGAACTTCCCACGTTTCTTTCCCCCACTTCTTGGCTTTCTTATCCCCCAAGTAGCCTTTGAGTGGAGATATTCGCCCCTGTTGCTCCAGCCAACAGCCAGCCTGGCCTTGCAGTGATACCGTTGCTTCGTTGTGACATGGGCCAAGGTTAACCGGCTCTTGGTTTTGTTGGGCAGATTGTTCTTGGCTTCAATTTTTCTTTTTTCATTTCCACACAGGTTTGAGGGCTGGGTCGATATATAAAGGACTATGTAGCGTCTTCACTAACTAAATAAATAGTTTCGTCGGACATTGTTAACTATTTAACTCCATCACATTGCAACTTCGAGTTCTTAATTCCGAGCAAAACTGGCCACTGGCACACCTCAAGAAGCCGGCAGACACCACTGGTGTCCGTTGTCATTACTGTTGACGTTAATAATTAATAACGAGTCCCCGAGCTTGCCGCATCTCCTCTCTTTATCTTTACATCGTGTATCCTCGCCGTTGATGTCTTTGCTCAAATGAACTCTGGTGCAGTAAAGCGTGCAACAGTTCGTGCTTGGACGCTGACTGATAGCTACAGTACGTTAGAAATGCTAAATATCTTCCCTGCATTTCCTGAATTTTCCTACATTTGCGAAATTAGTTTACAAAAAGAGGGCATGGCAGCTCTGAAAAAAGATGCCTGCTAACCCGCACGGCGCTCAAATTCAGGCTTCATCGCGACTTTCCTACGTCGTCACCACAACACCAATGCTGAGCACCAACAACATCAACCTCAGCTTCAGGCGCAATCTCAGCTCCAGCAGCCCCAGCAGCCGGCCTCGCAGTATATCCAACGACGACAGCAGCATGATGGAGCCTACGGCAGCACCGGCCGCCACTTTCACGACTACTTCGTAACCCACCTCCCCTCCTCCTCTCTACACCCCGACTCCCGCGCTTCTCGAGGGCCTCACCACAAACTACCCCGGTCAGCTTCGACACCGCACACTGCCAGTAACGCACGAGGCCCATCCCCGGCCACCGTGCAGCCACCCATCGGTATCTCGCGCGAAACAACCGTCGTCCGCATCCCGCTGCGCAGCGCAAAACACCATTTCGGCGTCAACGTTGCGCGGGGAACACGCCCCACGAACGAAGATACATATCAAGCCGGAGTGATTGATATACCAGCCTTTGCGCGACGGGCTCCACGGTCGTTGACGATTGGCGCACGGTCTGCTGCGGCTGCGGCAGCTAGAGGGGCGACTGTTACCGGTGGAAGAGCGGGTAATGAGAAGGGAGAAGTGGACGACCAGAATCAAGCAGCGGAGAGTGCGAGTGGGGACCCGCAGGTGTTTTACTTTGGGGTGTTTGACGGACATGGTGGGAGTGAGTGTAGTGAGTTTCTGAGGGATTATTTGCATGAGTATGTGCAGGATGCGGCTGTGGCGTTTGAGATGCAATCGAGTTTGAAGCGAGAGGTTGAGATTGGGAAGAGAGTGCCGGAGAGGGGCCTTCATAGCTCTGGTGAAAGGATCAAGGGGGAATCGGAGGATCGTGGTAGGGGTTCAATACACAGCACCAAGGAGAGAGAGTCATTACATCTCCAAGGTGACCTGCCGATTATCCAGCGGGCTAATAGGCAGAAAATCGACGAGCTGGAAAAAGAATTGGTGCTCAACTGGAGACATCTAGTAGGGGGCTACTACCGGCGATTCCGCCCATCGCATTTCTACAATGGTGAGCACCACTCATCCAGAACCGCTTCTCACCATACCACAGCATCCCCACATGGCGGCGCTACGATCGAAGAGCTACTTGAATACGCCTTTCTAAAGGCAGATTTCGACTTCGTTTCCACCCAAGCTGCCAAGAAAGATGAAAACGATCTCGTCCACGCCGAGAAACCCCTCAATGAAGCCGACATCCTGCACAGCCCGAGCAGGCCCCGGCACCCTGTCATTGGCGGACCCCATCGCTTCAAAGGCGGCAGCACAGCCAGTATCGCCATGATTTCCACCCCTAGCCCAATGCCATTCTGGCATCCGTCAACCCCTTCCTCGCTCATCGTTTCACACGTCGGCGACACCCGTATCCTCCTCTGCTCCACCGCAACCGGCCTCGCCATCCCGCTCACGACAGACCACCACCCATCCGCTCTGATCGAAGGTAGGCGACTACGCCGCTACGCAGCAACGTTCGTCACGGACTCTTTCGGCCAGGAGCGCATGAGCGGGCTTGCCAACACGCGCGCGTTCGGAGACATGCAATCCAAGCGCATCGGGGTCTCTGCGGAACCGGAGCTGCGGCGCGTGGAGATGGGTCCAGCCGAGTATTCATTCTTGGTGCTGATGACGGACGGGGTGAGCGGGGCGATGTCTGATCAAGAGGTGGTGGATGTGATCAAGGAGGCGCGGACGCCCGACGAGGGGGCGAGGGATGTTGTCGGTTTTGCGACGGAGGTGGGAGTCGATGGGGACAATGCGACTTGTCTTGTTATTAGGCTTGGTGGTTGGGAGAGGAGACTTGAAGGGGGATTGGGGAGTATGGGAACGAAAGAGGCGAGGGAGTGGAGGAGGCAGGAGGCGACGGATCCGAGGCAGCGGCGGAGATAAGGGATTTTCTTGAATTGCATTTGGTTACTATGGATGCGTTTTTACTGAAATATAGGGATGGGGGATCCTCATGTGTTCTGTGCTTCATAGTCCCTTTTTATGTTGGGTCTTTTCGGGCTCCTAAGCGGATTTCACTTCAATTTTATATATCTTTTGTATCAAGACGTCATGAGGACAACTCTATATCCTGGGATACAGATATCTAGCGACTATAAAAAGTGCGATAGCCTATTAATTTATAATAAAATATACAAGACAAACTACTTAGATATATGAATGCCCTTCAGTCCCTGGATCATTCGTTTTCCCAGGATACTATCACGAGACATCCCGATGTCGGAGGGCGGCGCCGAGGGGCAGCTGTTGTGTTCGGGCCGCGGTTTGTCTTTTCTCCCAGCAGAAGCATCCAGCAGAAGCATCCAGCAGCATCATCCAGCGTCGAACAGCGGCTGTATCACACACTGTTACTGCTCCTGGGCACATTGCTTCTCAAAGACAAGCTATCTCTGCTCCCAATTGCCATTTGTTTCAGTAGATCTATCTAGGAACCCCCCGCCCGACCCTGTCCATCGCGGGACAAACAATTTGACACCTATATATCCCCAACATTCGCTATGGGGAAATACAACATTGTCGTCTTTGCTGGCGACTATTGCGGCCCAGAGGTAAGGGGAATTGACTCCTTGAGCTTGTCATTGCACAAGAAATGTGCTATGCAGTAACTAATTGATATTCGGTTAAATAGGTGATTGCGGAAGCTATTAAGGTGCGCACGGAAGGCATCCTGTTTATCTATTTCACTCCTGGAGTATTAGAGCCGATGTGCAGCTTGGGGATACGTTCTAGTTACGAGGACGACTAAATATGTGACCCATGTGCTCATCACATCTACATACTCTATTGTAGGCCCTCCGTGTCGTTGAGAAGAAGAGACCGGACATTGAATTCAATTTCCACGACCATTTGCTTGGAGGAGTCAGTATGGCCATTCACCCTGACTGTGCTATTGACAGAGTGCTAACTGGGTCATTCCTGTATCGACATATAGGCCGCCATTGATGCGGCGGGAACAGCTCTAACAGACGAAGCGCTAAATGCTGCTAAAAGCGCAGACGCCGTCATCCTAGGAGCAGTAGGAGGACCTGTATGCAGCACCTTTCTCCGATATCCTGTCTCCGCGTACTGGAGACAGAAAAGAAACAAAACTTAACTCAGTTGATCCAGAAATGGGGCACCGGTGCCGTCCGCCCAGAACAGGGAATTCTCCGCCTCCGCAAAGAAATGGGCACCTTCGGCAATCTGCGACCCTGTAACTTCGCCGCGCCTTCCCTAGTCGACATCTCCCCCTTAAAGGCCGAGGTATGCCGCGATGTCAACTTCAACATCATCCGCGAGCTGACAGGCGGTATCTACTTTGGTGATCGCCGCGAGGACAACGGCGATGGTCACGCGCTTGATACGGAGCCATACTCGCGTGCGGAAATCGAGCGCATCGCACGTCTCGCGGGCCACTTGGCGCTGCAGCATGACCCGCCGCTGCCCGTGTGGAGCTTGGATAAGGCCAACGTACTAGCGACAAGTAGGCTGTGGCGCAAAGTGGTAACGGAGGTTATGGACAAGGAGTTCCCACAGGTGAAGTATGGGCATCAGCTGATCGACAGCGCGGCGATGCTGATGGTGAAGGACCCGCGGAAGTTGAATGGCATCATCGTCACGAGCAACCTGTTCGGCGACATCATCTCCGACGAAGCGAGTGTCATCCCGGGCTCGTTGGGGCTGCTGCCCAGTGCGAGCCTGAGCGGCATTCCGGACGGGAAGAGCAGGGTCAATGGCATCTATGAACCCATCCACGGCTCCGCGCCGGATATCGCGGGCAAGGGCATCGTCAATCCGGTCGCTGCTATTCTCTCCATGGCTATGATGTTGCAATACTCCCTCAACCGGCCTGAAGAAGCCACCGCTATCGAGACTGCTGTGAGGAATGTCATTGAGTCTGGTGTCCGGACGGTTGATATTGGCGGTAAAGCTACCACGAAGGAGGTGGGCGATGCGGTCGCTGCGGAGTTGGAGAAGATCTTGTAGGCGAAAAGGAGAGATCGTGTAATCTTGTTTACAGCAATGTGCCCAGGGCAAAAGGGAACTGCGAAAGGGTCTTCGAAATTAGGATTTAATTGAGGTGCAGCGTGGAGAATTTTTACTTATTGAACGGAATTATTAGTATTATTTCGCCGCACGCGTACATAAAAATATAGAACGAAATAAAAAGCAGTAGCCTTGAGATTAGCACAATAACAAGGTCAGAACAACGATGAAGTGAGGCAAACAATTTTCTTCGTTGCCAATTCGCCATACAGGGTATATACATCCGTGTGCAGCAGCGGGAGCTCATACCCGTCGTTAAGGTCAAGAAATAAGAGAAATACTTCAAGGGTATTTATGCACAACTGGAGCCGAACAAAAATGAACGAGAAAAGAAACGAACAACAAATCCGCCTGAACGCCCTCGAGAAAACCCGGAAAACTCTAAGTTTATGTATAGTCCCCGTTTCTCCTCATTCGCCAGGCAATGCGCAGGAAACAAGCAATAAATAACTAAAACAGAAGTGGAAAAAAATCGTGTTAGGTATAACACACAGTAACGTATACCCAATTCACGATTCAGACACACGTAAAACTCCTCGAACCTGCCTCTGAATCCCAAGACCACTACCGAATCTCCATCTCGCCCATCCAATCATCCTCATCAAACGCCGGACCAAACACTTCGTCATCGCCCGCAGCGCCCCCGCCTTGATCAACCGGCATAGACGAACCAGCCCTAACATTCCTCGCATCAGTCGCAGCATCGGCACCAGTTGCACCGTGGGGCTTGAGAGACTTGCGTGCGCCCTCATGTCTTTCTCGGGCAAGGCGGCGATCATCACGCGCAAACACTTGGAATCCGCGGACATGCGTGTCTTTGCCATTTTGGTGGTTTTCGCTGATGCGGACTTGGATTACCATGGCTTTGAGGACGTTGCCGGACGATGGGTCCATGTCGGTAATATCATCATAGTCGTCGTCGTCATCGTCGTCGCCGTCACCATCACCATCTTCATAATCAGTCTTTGGGCTGCTATTGCCATTTGACCCATCATCGAGTATTTCATCGCCAGAATGGGCCTCGTGTCCTTGGCTGACAGAAGCCCCTGTCCCCGCGCCCGATCTCGCTCCCACCTCTCCTTTCTCTCTGCTGAGATTTCCCTTCCTCCTACTACCTCTCCTCTGACGACTCTTGCTCCCCCGCCGTCCCACCTTCTCATGCCGTCCCCCCGCCCCTTGGAGGTCGATATCCACCCACCCCGTAGGCGCTTCTCCCTGCCATGTCGCGAACTCCACAAGATCGTTACCGCCCATGCCAGCCAGGAATATCATTTTGGTAGGTGTGTAACTCTCATCGAGTTCGAAGTCGAGATACACGCGGATGCGGACGATGGCAACGCGTTTGAAAAAATGCAGCGTGAGCGTGTGTGGCTGGGGCCCGTCGGATTGCCAGAACTGGGAGGGGGATGGGTGGCGGAGGGCTGCGATGCCGCAACCTGGTTTATGTGTTGATACTGTCCAGGAAGCTAGAGAGGAGATCTCGCGCAGGTTGGCGGGGATGGGGGGAGCGGTGTGCCTTTCTGCGGAGCATTGTTAAAAGTCGCGCCCTACAGAAAAGAAAAAAAAAACAAAAACAAAACTATAAATGCAAAGGATACACAGAGCCCGAGAAAAAAAAATTACCATCGTAATCATCATATTCCTGACCCTCCATCTCTACCTCGCCCTCCTCATGCCTCAATTCCTCATCATCATCACCCTCCTCGTCCTCGATGTCAATATCGACATCATCTTCATCTTCGTCATCATGCTCCTCCCCACTCTCCCCTAGGTCCTCCTCCGTGTCTGCGAGGTCAGGGTCGCCACCAATGGGTAAATTATGCAGACGAGGATGCCCATCGTTTGCAGGAAATATTTCCGCGCGCGGGTTCCGGGCAGGAACCGGAGGCTCGAAGTTGGGATGGCGGTGGGGTCGGTCATTTGATGGAGTTGAGGCGGAAGCTCCATCTTCACTCGGGAAAGCGGAGTGGCCGCTGACGCCCCGTCGAAGGCCGTGGCGGGGCATTGGCGACGGGGAATTAGTCACAGATACAAGGTCATCGGGAGTAATCTGGAAGCTCAGAAAGAAATTCCCCGCGGTGTATAAATGTGGCGTTCAACGAAGGTTTTATTGCGGAGAATTGGCGCGCGGTTAAGAAAGAGCAACAGACGCCAATCACGTGGAGAAGCTCTTTGACGCGGCTACTTTGTGAAGGCCAACTACAAAAGTAAATTATATTTGAAAATTAAAAATGTAAAAGGAAAAGAGTACAGGGATATCTTCTACGGCGTGGCAATTTACAAAAATCGGAAAGGGGGAAAAAATAAAATAAAAATAAAAAACGTAGAAACAACATCAAAGCGTGGGAGGGAAAAAAAAAAAAAAAAAATATTAGAGGAAAAAATGGAGGTGAGAGAATAATAATACTAGAAGGTATAACTAAAAAACAGAGTTCTGAATGTTATGGCAATAAGTAGAAATAATGGTAGAAAAGGACAAAGGTCAAAGAATCAGGAGAGAAGAAAAGGAGAGAAAGAAACAGTAGTAATTGTAGTAATAATAATAATAATAAGAAATAAAGAGAAAACAAAAAAGGAAAGAAATGGTGAAAGGAGAAAATGAATATAAAACAAAAGCGAATGTTTAAATCGAAATCAACCAATCCTTGCATCCATCCATCCCATCCACCAAAGGAATATCGAGCGGGAAAGGGGGTGAGAAAAAAAGAATACCGAAGAGAAACGATAGATTGGCTTATACAAGTCACTCTGTTGTTATCGATTCCCTCACCAGTTTGCAAATGTCCCTGCCCTAGAAGGAGAATATAAGGCAGAAAAGAACATTTAAAAAAATAAAAAATAAAAATAAAAAAATACAGAATGGTGAATGGAAACTGAGCTGAGCCCATGCTGTCTCTGTCCCGTGCGGATGGATACCTTAGAAGAAAATAATGATCAAAAAAGGGGGGATTTTCCATCGAACTGCTCAAAATGTTATCTGAAACTCGCTTTCGATTTCGATTTCATCGATTCTACTGACCAAAAGCAGCGAAGACCGACACATAAATAAACCTTCTGCTTTTGTATCATCACCGCTTCTTAGCCGTGGACAACCTTTGTTGCCGTTGCTGCTCCTTCCTCCTCATCAGATCCCCCTCAGCCAGCCACCGGCTTGCCTTGACCATCTGCACAACATTGATGAATTGTTTGCCCGCCATGATCGGCGCGGAAATGCCTGTGATGACCCATGGCCAGAAGCTGTCCATCTTGTTCGCGCGGGCGAGCTCAAGGGCGCCGGCGCTCCAGGGACTGGAGAAGAGGCTGGATAGTGGAGCGACAGCTGGTGATCCTGGCTGCGCTGAAGCAGTGCCTAGTCCTGCTCCTCCTTCCCCGCCAACAGGTTGGAGGAGGGAGGGAGATAGGGTTGGCGAGGAGAAGGAAAGGAGGTAGAGGCCAATGAAGAAGAGTTCGTTGAAGAGGCAGAAGACGAAGAGGACGGTCTTTTTATTTCGTTTTTTTTTGCCCGAGTGTGGGCACACAACAATGTCAGCTAATGGTGGCGTCGTAGGTAATGGTATTGTTGAGATAGATAGCTCTCACCTTGCTATTGTAGTACTGGTACAGAATCCAGCTCCTGCTCGAATCGACTTTCTTGTGGCTTTGGCCCGAACCACCCATTGTCAACGTCGCATACATATGCATGTAGTGGCTGGCCAGGTCGAGGCTGATTAGGCCTTGGAAGAGAATCGCCCATCGCGGCCATGCGGAACTCAGGAACACTAACAGACAAGCCGTGGTGCATCGATCTGTCACCATATCCAGCACCGCTCCAAAGGTGGTGGACTGGTTGAAGTGGCGAGCTGCTACGCCGTCCAGGGCATCGAGGAGACACGATATGCTGTAGAGGAGAGAGCAGGTTCGTGGGTGAAGGGGCATATAGTAGAGGGAGGCGATTGCAAGGAAAACGCGGAAGTAACCTGCATCAAAAAAGAAGATAACCAGGGGAAGACGGTTAGCATTTGGGAGCGGAAACCAAAAAGTTCTAAGAAGACGGAACGCAGAGCCAGAAGTGCCAAGGACCCACCGATTATATTAGGGTAAAAGAGGAATATATTCTCATTGTGTTCGGCTGGCACAGCAGGTGAGCGGGATCGTCTCCGCTTGGAGGCAGAGGAGGAGGTGGTGTGGGAAGTATTATTATTCTTGTGCACAGAGCCATTCGCGGTGGCCATGGTATCTTCCACCTCGTCGTCAAGCGTAGGTGGCGTTAAACCTCCGCCTGATGTCGCGACCTTTTGCCGTCTCGTGCGCATACTCATTGCTATAGGGGGAAAAAAATAGATGATCCCTCCCCGGAGGACCTGAGCTGCTGTAAAACAGCGGAGCAAAAGAGGATTGCGGAGGTGTCGGAACCAAGCTCGACCGGGGCTTGTAACGCGGGGGCTACTTCTGACTTAAGACGCAGGCGACTGCGAACTGGAACAATTCCCGTAATTTGTTTATTGGCGAAGGAGGCTAGCGGCGGAGCAATGCAGGTGGTGATGCGGGGATGCGAGGAGGACAAGGAGTGTGGTCGAGTGGCAGCGTGCGGATGTTTGGATGTACGCAGGAGAAGCCGCGAGAGAGTATTTAAACAAACAACAAAGCTGCGGCAAACAACAGTTCGGGGTCAGCAAACAAACGCAGACCGCGTGTCTGGTGGGATGCAGACATGAAGATATATCCGTGAGTAAATAACGACACAGATCTCGGCGGCAGGCAAGAGTCAAGGAAGGCTGCTGTTTATTTTGCAGAAACGCATGGATGTGACGTGGAAATGGTGCAGGGACGAGAGTCAACTCACTCACATACTCACTCACTCACTCACTCTGCAGAGGATTATTCCAATATGACCGACAATCCTGGAGCTGGTGATAGCTGGCCGAAAAAAAACGGAGGTCGAAGAGAAAATAAACACCCAGCCGCGGCAGATGCGACGTCACTTCGAAGTATTAAAGAGCCAGCAAAAAATGATTTCAATAAGCTACTGGATAGTAAGTATATAAAGAACAGAGAAGCAATACAAAGGAATGGAAGAACAAAGGTGTCTTCAATAGGCAATTTAGTATGATGATATAATAATCAACTGTACACAGAAAAAAAAAGAATGATTCCTTTCAGCTTCTTTTCCTCCCTGTTTGTCTTTCAAATTCTTACCTGCTCGATCTCTCGCAGTAACTTGCTTCCTCCGAATTCTGCCTAAATAAATCCATAAAGAGCTAGCTAGCTACCGATGGATGACGCCAGGATTCAGGGGTAGGTTTAGTTCAAAGGTGTGAGAATTCAAATCAGCAGAATGTGCCCATGTCTGCTTGGTTATTCAACTTTTCCCCCCCTTCTTCCCTTACTCTCTGCTTCCATTCTTACTCCTATTCTCCCCTCGTCCTATTATTTCGGATCCATTGCTTTCCGTTTTATCACCAGCCTTTTGGTCGCTGACTGGTCGCTGGTCCACCAAGGACTCGCTTTGAACGATTTTACTCTGGGCTGCGTACCCACATAGCCTCGAAGATAGCCTCGAAGAAGCCGATGCAGAAAAGCAAACCAGAGCGTGTTCCTCATCCCAGACCGCTTGCTGGTCCTCATTCTCCTGATCCTGAATCTTGAGCGTCCATATAGAAGCCCCAACGGTCTCTGGTTGGTCCCCCTGTGTGCAAATTGGTGCTCCCCAGGCGCGTCCTCTGTGGGTACATGTACGGGTCTTGCAATAAAGCCTTGGCTACATCCAGAGGCTTATCTGGCCTCTCGTGTCACCTCTGCCTACCGGTTGCGTAGCGGGTAAACTAAACTCTTTCAGCTCCCTAAGCATCTCCCTTATCAAGGGATGTGCTTGAGTGTCTACTCCGTACAAATAAGCCACAAATGTGAGGTCATTCTCGATCTTGATCTCGCAGTACAGTACCGCTTTTGCCAGCTCTCTTTGCCTGGAAGCCTCTACAGCCAAAACGGAAGATGGCCATGTGAAAATCAGCAGTGAAAATCAGGAGCGAAAATCGCCTCGCTGAAAGTGGGATATGATCCTGGCATGTACGAGCCACTGCGGCTGAACACAACGGAAACAGAATTCAGCCGTGCCTGCTCAAGGGCGAGAGAAAGTGGTATAGCGGATAAAAGCACTTTCAGAAGCACCAAAATACCAATACTACTGAAAATAAATCCAAAGAATAAACGATATGTTGGCATCCCTATCGCTCACTGTAATGCCACACCTATTTAAGCCTGTGCTGCGCAGATACTAACGATGAACCAACCTTCCTGGTGAACGATCAATATATATGACACCCATCTCACAAGCTGCAAGGCTTAGCCATTTCTTGGCGTGTAGCAGTCTCACTCTGTCTATGACCTTGTGCTGCCATAGTTATCTTCGCCGAAAACAACCTGGCGTTTTATAGAAATAGTAGGGATATAAAACAATCTCAACATCCCTTGCTAAGGCCAAAGTCGCAAGTCGGCTTAGTTTCTTTTCAGGGATCCATCATAGTCCCTGCATTCACCCAGTTCTGGCGGATATGGGCGATTTCCTTGAGCCATGGGTGATGTTGGGATGCACACTAACGTATCCCAAGGCAAAAATTCATCTGTCCTGGCACAACAGTTCCCTTGCTTTTTTCCCATTCCAGCCTGAAGTGAGCTGAATCAGGTCAATGTTGATAATGGGAGGTAGTGAGATGTGCTTGGCATGGTTAATACCTGGCTCTTTGCACCAAACGTCCACATTGAAAGGAAAAAAAAAAAAAAGATTGAGAATATACAGAGTGATGCATACAGCATTTACATCGTTTCATTTCTGTAAGTGCTTCGGCTCAGACACTCCGTGATATAGAGCTCTGTCGTATGATCCCGAACTCACCCCCCTTGGACAATTTTCAGCTTAACGACGACCCCATTCTCCGGCATACCGAAAGCCCCGTGCTTCAACTTGAGCTCTTTCCCCGGATCCAAAAGCCCCATTTCAAATCTCCCCAACCATGGCCGCCACCAAGCAGGCCAACTCCGCTTGTGCCAACGATGCTCCAATACGGCTTCGCGGACCATGGAAAAAATGTTAGAAATGCATAGTTGTTAGTTGCGCCGCCTGGATTTGCATTGCCAGGACCCATCCAGCGCTCCGGATTGAATATTCCCGCATCCGGTCCCCATGGCTCGGGGTCGTGGTTCGTGACTGAGGGCGAAATACCAATACCGGTTCCCTTTGGAATGAGCGTGTCAAAAATAGCACTGTGTTTCGGACTGCCTCACGTTGTATCATAGACAGGGGGGGGGGGGGTGGTAGAAGCGGAGTGTTTCATTGCAAACCGCATGTAGGTAAGGGAGAGAGTCAATGAGGGAGGCGGAGATAGGCGGCGGTGGGGAGCTCGAGTGAGATGGATAGCAGGGAGGACCGAACTTCTTCTCGAAGCCGGGTTTGGGATCTCAGGGTGCTTGCAGAGGACATAAACAACAAGTTGAAAAGCAGAGGCTGTTGTCTCGTGCCCAGCAGAAAGAAAAGTCACGATTTGGTCAACAAGTTCCCGGTTGGTAAATTCCCCACTTTCCATCGCAACAGAAAATATATCTATTATGTGTTCTCCCTCTTTCTTCTCTATCATCTGCCGCTTATCCTGGAGAAGGCGTTCGCAGAAGTTACGGACGTATTGAACACCTCGAACATCGCGGTTTGTGTTTTACCAGTAAACGGGTGAAAAGTCTTGGGCTAATAAGAGAGGGAAAAACCTAGACAAACAAAGTAAACGCTGGTAGTGATGGGAAAAAATTTTCTACATTCAATAATAAGCCTGCTTGTCGGGTTCAGGATTGAGTTGAAATCATAGCCCATTCCAACAAGGCCGATAACATCCAGAGTAGTACGCTGTGCCAAATCAGCAATCCTAACGGCCTTTGGGTTTCGACCACCTTGTTCCAAAAGATCTGATGAAGACCCTTATCGTGGCGGAACGAGAAGGCTGGTTTGAAAACTTTTCGTTGATGCTTTCGTCACAATGTTCTTGTTAGCTTGACGCCTCTCATTGTTTTATGAAAGGACGCTCAACTCGGATAGGAGCTCTTTTTGGCACCACGTTCAAATGTAACCCGAAACATTCCATATCAAAGAAGATGTAACTCAATCTATGTATAGTTAAGCATGACACACTATTAACCGGGGCTGAGAGAAAGAAAGGTGAACGTAAATCGTCAATTATGAAGAAAGCCAGCCCAGCTGGTGAGAGCTGGCCTGCAGACAGAACAATATAACTTATGGTCATTATTATAAATAACCAACTAACCCAGGTTAACTAAAACCCTTGCAGATTGTCTGTCTGTGTCTGTAGAGATGCAGAGTTGTCTAAAGGATGCAGCGAAGGAAAAGCTACAACAAAGCTCACACACCCAGGACTTGAGCGGCGGACTACACGGGCGTCAAGACATGGTGGTAACAAAGGACATGGATGTTTATTGAGTTTCATGTTGTGACCGCACACCTGCTGGAGGGCGATTTATAACAGGATAAGGAAAGATACCATTTTCTCAGGGCTGCGGCAGAGCTCTAAGGATGATACGCTCCATCAAAGAGAAGCCACAAGTGTGTCACTGACAAGCAAGCTGCCATCGTCCAAGCGATATATGAAAGAAACCCTTAGCTAGACCAGTCCCCGCCCCGCTAGAACGGCCAGTATATCCTCGCTGAAGCCATACGAGCGCTCGACGGGCTCCGGAGGAAGTTGCAGCTTCACTGGATTCCAGCTCACGTCGGAGTGCCGGGAAAGGATTCTTAGAAGCAGACAGGCTGGCAAAGCAGGCGCCTTAAAACACCGAACAACCCGAACCTGAACAGCCAGAATCGCGCTGACATTATTCTCAGCAGGTTCTTCCATAACTACGATTTTCCACTGTGTATATAGAGATCTCTCCAGCTTAGCACGTCCCCATGCCCTTCGGGAGGACGTTATATATACATACATAACTGCCGAAGAACCAACTGCGCCGCTTCTTCGCGGCTAAAGCTTAGCCCAAACGGGGACCTGCTTGTCGATTCCTATTTACAGACTAGCGCAATGCATCTCACACATCCAACAAGCTGCAAAGTAAATCAATAGCTAGCTGTAGCTAAATAAACGCAAAACAATGGGCAATTTTGTTTTGTTTTGTTTTGTTTTCTTCACTATCTAACCATATAAATAAAATAAACAAACCTATTGATTGATAGCCAAAAACAAAAAAAAAAGAGACGCTCTTCTGGCTCATGCGATTTCCATGATAAGAATACGCATTAGTTCTGATCTTCGTTGAAAAAGAAAAGGGTCTTGCTCCTGGAGATTCCAACAGTCTGGAGACGCGGGGGAATGAGTTATCATTATCATCCCCGCGCCTGCCTGGCCTGACATGGTTCCCTCCCCGGCAGTCGCCAAACTTTCTTCTTTCACGCCAAAATCGTCCTCTGCATTTTCCCAATTTTTACCAATCTCATTCCTTACCTTCCCTTCCCTCTCTCTTCTTCCTTGTTAATTCTTAATTACTTTTTTTTGTTCTTCTTTCTCCCTTTTTCTTTACCCTACTTACCTACATTAAAAGGAAAAAAAAAATCGTAACGCAGTCAGGTTGAACTTTGTCGGAGCCGCATCGCATGACCAGTGATTTTGCTTGCTATCTCCCTCTGTTGAAGAGTGCGCTTTCACTCACTCACACTCTCTGTCTCTCTCTCTCTCTCTCTCTTTTTTCTCTTTCTTTTTTCTGTTTGTTTCCTCACCTGCGATGCAATTTCTTCGACAGTATTTCAGAGCTTGATCGAATCGAGTGGGCGAGAAGCGATACCGAAATGCTAAATGCTGCGCCCAAGGGTGTGAAAGAGTGGTTGAAGCCAACCCGCCAAGCAATCTCAAACTGTGCAACTTCCCCCACCACCACGCCGAAGTCGGTTTCTACTGCTCACTATCAATAATCCGCATATCGCCCGACGAGGACTTGGCCTTTGCCTTCCGATCCTTGCGGCGGAAGTAGATGCGCTTCCCCAACTTCCACGCCTCGACGCCAGCAAAGAACAACATCGCCTCGATAAAGACAATCCCCCACTCCCACGTGATGCCCTTGTGCTTGAACACGACTGTGTTGATGACGGGGATGTACAGCAGCGGGAAAATGGTGATGAAACCGGCCATGATGGCCCAGAAGAGGAACTGGTTTCGCCACACATCGTGAATCCACTGCGTGAAGTACTTCTTGGACTTGGGCTGCATGCGGAAGAAGCTGCGGCGCATGTTGACCATCTCCCACGCGAGGAAGAGCGCGAACCACGTCAAGCATACGAAGGTCGTGGCGCGCGCGCGGAAGACGGTATCGCATTGCTCTGAGTACCTGGTGTTGCAGCTGCGGCCGAGGTTGCCGTCGCCGAACCCGTACACGACCAGGGTGAAGGAGGAGAGGCAGAGAGCGGACATCCAGAGGCCGTAGGCGAGTATGTCGACGATGATTTCCCAAGTGAAGATACCTTGTTTCTGTATTACAGAATTTTTTTTTCTTTGGTTAGAAAAACATGCCGTAAAAAAGAAAAAAGGAAAAAGAAAGAAAAGAAAAGAAAAGAAAGGTAAGCAGAGATACCCTGCAGGAAGAGTAGAACTTGTGTGAGGGGGGGGGGACGTACACTTTGTGGTGGACGATCCATGATATCCGGAGCGGCAATTTCCATACCAAGACCCATATCAGGCATTCCAGACGTAATCATGATGATCCAGAGAATCTCAACGGGCGCCAAGGGAAACACAGACTGCCTATCGACATCCTTGAACGCCAACCCGATCAGCAACGTACAGGCCTGCGCAATGTTCTCGGCCAGTAGATGCAGGACGAATTTCTGGATATTGTCGAAGATACGGCGGCCCTCCTCGATGGCGTTGAGGATCGAGGCGAAATTGTCGTCGGTGAGAACGATATCGGATGCATCCTTGGCGACGTCGGAGCCAGATTCGCCCATGGCAATTCCAACATCGGCGTGCTTCAGGGACGGCGAGTCATTGACTCCGTCGCCTGTCATGGCGCAGAAGCGGCCGCGTCGATGGAGGGCTTGGATCATGCGGACCTTGGTATTTGGGGCGCATCGGGCAATGACCAGTGGTAGAGTGGGCAGGGCGTCGACTTCGTCATCAGTGAGTTTGTCGAATTGGCCAGCCGTCATGACCATAGCGTCAGCGACGTCCTTCGCCACCTTGCTCATATCAGAGGGGATGATGCCAACTTGAGCAGCAATGGCGCGTGCGGTACCAGGGTGATCTCCTGTGACCATGTGGACGGAGATCCCGGCGCGGAAACATTCCTCGATCGAACCCGCGGTTTCGGGGCGAGGGGGATCGTACAGGCCAATCAAACCCCGGAAAACCAATTCCCTTTCAATGTCTTCACGATTGTAATCGCCGTCCTCCAGCTGGGAGGGTTTGTATTCCCGTCCGGCTAAAGCCAAAACGCGCAGTCCCTGAGCGGCAATGACCTCCATATTCGCAAGGATCTGAGAGGTGTGTTCCTCGGTCAACGGGACGCGTCCTTCGCCCTCTTTCCAAACGATGGAAGTGCACGCCTCAAGAACGCGTTCGACAGCACCCTTCGTGAATACCATCTGACGGCCATCTTTCAGGTTTTCGAAAATAACAGACATCTTTTTGATACTCGAATCGAAGGGGAATTCAGCTTTCTGGTGCCACTGCGCGTCCGTACCTTTAGTCCACCTGTCCCTGTTCCAGTTGAAGCGGGATGCGAAGACCTGGATGGCGATTTCTGTAGGTTCGCCACGGGCATGCCATTCACCATGCTCCGACTTGTAAACGTGAGCAAGGTTGGCCATGGACGCGATATCGAGGTACTGGACAAGATCGTCGTTGTCTCTGAGAAGGTCCTCGGGCGAGGTGACTTCAGTCGGTTCGTCGTTGATTGCTGCTTCCACAGGAGGCAGCGCCTCGAAGCCCATGGCCCCAGCGTGCGGGTTGAATGGTTCATTCGAGGTTCCAATAGAGTATGTCCCGCGAGACGGAATCCATGCCTTCTTCGCCACCATTTTACCTTGGGTTAATGTTCCAGTCTTATCCGAGCAAATGTTGGTGACGGCACCCAATGCTTCGAGCGAGTCAAGTTTGCGAACAATGACGTGTCTTTCGACCATCCGTTTGGTACCAACAGCCATCGTAATTGTCAAGACAACAACCAAACATGCGGGAATCATACTGAGACCGGTAGCGACAGCATAAATGATAACTTCGTTTTTGCTGCTGAACTTGTTTGCAGCCATAACAATGATAGCAAATAAGACGGCCACTCCGAACAGAATCAGAGCCAGCTTGGAGAGCTTTCGTTGCAACGGCGTTCCGACGTTGACGCCGAGGAATCGGCCGACGGCATCGGTGCCGGTCAAAGCCCATGCCTGCAAGTACCAGCGCTTTTTGGTTTCACCTTCAGGGGTACGCTTGACAGGACGAATTTTTGAATCAGTTGCGCGGAGGGCAGCAGCGATAGACCCAATTTCAGTCCTCATGCCGGTAGATACGACGACACCGCGAGCACGGCCTCTGGTCACAGTTGAGGAGCTATAGGCAATATTCAGGCGATCGCCCGGACCGGTATCCTCTTTAAAGGTCTGGTCTGCATCCTTTTGCACGGGGAGAGATTCGCCGGTAAGTAGAGCCTCATCAGTTTCGAAGTTGACCGCTTCTACAAGTCTGTTTCACGAATCAAGAAATATACATATATAAAATTCATTAGTCCTACGTTGCTAGTACGATCTATAGGGTAGTATGAAATGATATCAAGGTAATCTCACCTTATATCTGCAGGGACTGTGTCACCAGTCTTGAGTTCAACCATGTCACCAGGAACGATCTCAAGAGACGGGATGGTGGAGGTAGTTCCCTCCCGCGAAACATTACCCGTAGGGGAGCTCAAGGAACGCAGAGAATCCATCGTCTTCTCCGCAGCGTATTCCTGGAAGAAACCAACAATGATATTGAGGATGATAACGGCAGCGACAACGCCACCTTCAATCCAAGATTGAATGCCAAAACTGACTGCCATGGCCATGATAAGGACCTGTTACAAAGGATGGCAACATGCCATTGGATCAGACAAACAACGCTCCATGCAATCAACAGTGGGGGAAAGGGATAAAGGAAGTGGGCCGCTTAACTAGCATCATTGCGTTAGCCACCTGGCGCACGAGAATCTTCACGATGGAGACCTCCTCGCCGCCGTCGAGCATGTTGGGGCCATAGATTTCCAGACGGCGCTTGGCTTCTCCCGTCGAGAGGCCATCTTCGGGGTCAGTTCCTAGTTCGCGGATAACGGCGTCATAGGGTAGGCTATGAGCGGGGAGAGAGAGGTGGACCTCCTGGGAACCCGTGCTCCAGTTTGACTCGCTGTTTGTTTGGGTAGCGAGCTTCTCAGATTTCTCCATGATGATGATGGTAGAATTGAGATTTTGTTGCAATACTCAATATATGGCAGTGATATTGGTAGTGGTGGGTTTATTGATGGTGATAGGAAACCAGCAAATGTTAGGGAGCAATGCAGAGCGAGCGAACAGCGACGGAGGAATAGCAGGCGGGTCTCATTTGGAGAGAGGAGAGGGCCTGTCAAGACAGATGATGCTGATGACGATGATTTTTCCGTACTCTTATACTTTCTTGACTATTTTTCACCACTAGACAGACACGGATAGAAAGCAGAGTTGTCTAAGCTATGATTCTTAGAGATGAGGATAAATCCCAAGTATACAAGGGCACAGAACAGTGGCAACTATCAGTCCCGAAAATTCCGTAATCAGCCTGCGATTCTCCTAGACAGGTGAATCACCGAGCAAAGTGATGGACGGAGACTGGAGATGCGAGATGGGAACAAGAGAGGAAAACAGGAAGAGCGGAGGAAGTTGAGGGACAGGCGGGGAGTTATATAAAAATAAACCACAACGGGGAAAGGCTTGGCCCCGCTTGGCCACCCGAGGCACAAAATTTACGACATTCGCCTCCCAGGGTTCGATTCGTCATTGGAACATGGTTTGGGTTTGGGAAATCGTTAACTCTATGCCCAGTACCACTCTATTTGTTCTTGTCGCCCCGAAACCCAAGCCACAGCCGAGAGAAAAGAAAACGAAAGAGAAGACGACGACCCCTCTCCGAGTCCCTCCTTGCCCTCCCACCGAGGGGCATTGCCCACATTTTGCGAACAGCAGTCCAGAAAGTACTCCTGGGCAATTCATGAGTAGCTCACCGTGCTCAGCGACTGCTCCTCTCCTTCCCACCATGAAAACACGTTGTCTCCGCTGGGTGTGGCCCCCTTACCCACTATTGGCCACTGATGCCCATCTAAGGTTACACTGAGGCCACTCATCCCTGGGGAGGAATACTTGGCGCGGGTTAGCGCGCAGGTGGGGATGGGACAAGCTGAAGGGTGAATGGCCGGGGGATGTCTGGAGACGCCTAGAAAACCCACAGCACGGACTACGGAAGCACGGGCATGAGAAGAACGACGTTTTTGTGTATCTGGGTTGTCAAACGTCATTTTATATTCACCATATTAACTTATTGTATGTTTTTCACTAATCTCCTGGCAGATCATGCTTCCGGAAAAGGGAAATTGATGTGTGCTTGCCAGAACAGCAATCTCAATAACCATTCATTATGGAGACTGTGCGACTCCGCAATCCCACCCAGTCGTTCGTTACCTACCTGATTGCCGCTTCTCGCCGCGCTCTTGGCAATCCTTAGGTATTACGGAGGAGCGCATGCGCGCGGGGGTGTGTGGTGGTTGGAAGCGGGATTACAGTACAGAGACGCATGGGGGTCCGTGGAAGCAACTGAGGTCCGATCACCATCTTGACCAGTTCATGATTGCACAAACCTCAAAACACGCACTGTTGCACTGTACCTGCGTACGGTACATGAGCTCAGACACAAGAGTTGTAATAGCAATAATAACCCAATCCTATTCACAGCTACGAGTTTACTTGTGCTGTAGGAACAGACATGTTGGTTTCATCCGATCATCAACCACCCCCGCCCCAAAATGAATATCCCTGATATCCATCCGCTGCCCTTCCTCGCTCCACAAACGTCATGGGGCATCTAGATTTTATTTTTGCCGGGGAAATTCGCTCATAAAGCTCGTTGTTTCAATAGGTTAATCCGGATTCGGCTGGAAACGCATCCTTTTCTCTGTCCCCTCCCCCTCCTCGGAATTCCACCTTGCAAGGCTCTTCTTGTTTGCTGTTTCCGCTGTTGCTAACTCCTTTCTGACTGGTGCGTTGCCACATGCGGATCATTGATTGTCCCTGCGCGAGAAAAAAGAAACGAAGAACAAATCAGCCTAGCATGGGGGAAAGGGATGATCAGTGGTAAATCATCGATATTATCAGATTCAGGTAAAATCGACGAAAGATGGACGTAATCGAATACTTCATACACAATCAGACCTCTGCTAGCCGAGGATAACACGGAATGGGGAAACGCTGAAGCGGGGGAAGATACCAAGAAAATATGAGAAAAAAACGAAGGAATACGAAGGAAGCCCACCGAAAATTCTTCGAAGCGCCAAGGCCAATCAAGGACCCCCACAAGGCGTCTGAGCCTTGGCAGACGCCATTTGCAATCACGTTGGGTCTGATATTCTGGAACAGCTTCCATCCGTTTCCTCCTCCCGTGGCCCAACTTGACGACTTGATGCACTAAGTAGCCAAAACCCGATCTCGGGCAGATGTCAACTCTTTCAAGCAAGCATGGGAATGAGCCATAGCATGGCATGCATGCATGCATTCATGCGATGCGCGGTCCATCCACCCAACATGCTGCTTTTTCTTGTGCTTTCTTTTCTTTTCTTTTTCTTTTCCACGACGGGGCTCTAGCTGCCCCGCTACTAAGCCAAAGAACCTGGACAGAACAGGGCACTTGCAGGCGTTGCCAGTTGGTTGGCTCGCTAGTCCGCGGACGATGGGGGTGATTAAACCCATCATCCATTGTCATCATTCAAGGTGGGCTCGTGGAGAGGAGAAAGTGTACAGATTAACCGGGACAACCAGGTATTGACATGGTATGGTGTGGACGATCTGGAGAAAGATACTATGGAAGGAGGTTAGCGCACCCGCACAGCTCCGGCTGAAAATTGATGAGGCGGACAGAGATGGAAATTCAAGAGATGCGTCATGGAGACGGAGCAGAAATGCGATC
This sequence comes from Histoplasma capsulatum G186AR, assembly GCF_000150115.1. Taxonomy (NCBI): domain Eukaryota; kingdom Fungi; phylum Ascomycota; class Eurotiomycetes; order Onygenales; family Ajellomycetaceae; genus Histoplasma; species Histoplasma capsulatum. The sequence goes on from NW_025544802.1 coordinate 402,707, forward strand.
TCGCTTGCAATTGCGATTGCATGCTCAAAAAAAAAAAAAAAATCGGACCCGATTCCTGCTTTCACCATTCATTGATTGCATTGAACTTGCTAGCTGAGAAAAAAAATCCTGTCGGAAATATGGGGGAAGAATGAATCCCAGCTTCCAATTCCCCATCGGTTATCCATGGCCAAAATATTTCATTGAATCAAGAACCCTTCTCCAGTCTTCGGAAGCGGGAGCTCGTGTTTGCCTCACAATACGCAGACTACTGAGGTCGAGTCGAATAGTCCGTATGGCTCTTTGTTTGTTTGCTATCTAACACCTCCCAAACTGGTCTCTCCCACCATCCCTGTCGTAGTCTGGTTGGCTCCACAATCCCTCAACGGATTTGAAATGGGACTCCCATCTGGCAATGCATCGGCTACGATCTGCGGATGTCAAATACCGGCAAAACCGGATGAAAGACGTCAAGAAAATGAAAAAAGGAGGAAATAAAAATACAAAGAAACCATTTTGAACCGCCATTTTCCTTCCAACCAATGAATGACATTCCAACGGAAATAACTAATCCCACCCCCCCCCCCAAAAAAAAAGCAAGAAAGAAAACGAAACCCTCAGGCTCAATCCAAATGATTTTACCAGAGAATATTTGTCACTATTATCTCAGAGATGTTCCAGTGACACGACTCGTCTTCCAGCATACCCCACTTGACGCAGCTCTACAATTCCTGTAAAGCAACTTGCCTTTTGAGGAAAAACGCCTGTTTTCCTTCCTTTTTCCTTCCTTTTTTTTTAATCCCTTATTTAAACCTTTAATCTATGGCCGCCATGTATATTTCACTGCCATATTCCATCAGGATTTCATCTGCAGTGTGCAGGCTACGTACCTTTTGTCAATTCTGAAGAGATTTGGCGCAAGTTGAGCAGACATACGCAGTACCTCTGCTCGGTTTCTGAAAACCAAGTACAACGGCGCTTAATTTATTGCTTCCATTGTTACGGGTGTGAACTAACACACCCCCCCCCCCCCCTTTTGCTCTCATTTCCCGGGCTCACCATTGATACCTTGACCTTGCGGGGGCTGGGGCTCATGAGGTGCTACTCAATTCGATCACATTTTATCGTTGAGCTCTTGAATTCTTTTTGTACATGCTGATCCGGTAATGCACATGGCACCGTTGGAGAATATCGAAGCAGTCGCAGCCGACGCAGAGGCAGGATGCCAAAGGAGTGGTAACTGCAGTATATTGGGGCTTATAAAATACAGCAGGAACAAAACAAATATCTGCTCCACTAAAGTTCTTAGGTTTATCGTTCAGTGTTGGCCAGGCATGTTCTAAAGCTCAACCGGTGATGATGTCAATGTCAATGACAATAATGCCACCTTCATTTGGGGATGGCGGATCTGTCATGGAACGTACTCTGGTGGGAGTATCACCTGCGTTATTTTCAACCACATAGAGGCGGGGACTGCCATTGTAGTCAGGAGTGTAGCAACCTAGATTCCATCAAACCATTCGTCCTCCAGCAGCTGATTCGCCGTCGGTCTATCCCGTGGATCCAGTTTCATTATCCTACAGAGAAATTCACGAGTCTCCTTGGTGAGCACAGCGTCCTCCGCCCGAGCAAATGGCTTCCGCTGTGCACTGCTCATACTTTCGACATAACCCTTCAGCTGCATTGCCATGGTCGCCCTTTCCTCATCTGCGATCTCCGTAAATTTGTCCGGAAGTGGCCCAAAAAAGTTCATCTGCTTAATCAGGATGTACACCGGATATTTTTCGTCCTCCAGGTCGACGTTCTCGGGCTTGAAGATGTGCCACCCCTTTCCCCAAATTAAGCTGATGAGCTACAGACGGTTTAGTTATGCATCAGCTGATGATGGGGTAATCAATTGTCGAAAATTTTAGACATACAGTAGCACCAAAGGACCAGATGTCCGTTGGCGGCCCCCAGCGCAAATTCAGCATGGCTTCCGGGCTTCTAAAGATTCCTGCACCGATGATATGTCCATCTTCGTTGGGGTCGGGGTTTGGGCCAACATGGCACGTATCGCCAAAGTCACCCAGAGCAACCTCGCTGATTATCTTTGGGTTGTCAGAGTAGTTTATGAATATATTGTCAGGTTTGACGTCTAAACTTCCAACGGTGATATCAGCCGCCAAGTTACTGGTGGGCAGTGCCTTTGGGAGAGATAGATACATACCGGTATGGACGAGCCCCTGGTTGTGTAGGGCGGCGAGAGCTTGAAGAACAGTTTTGGCAACGGTCTTGAGCTCACGTCCCTCCACACTCTTAGTCCGGCAATAATTCAACAGATTGTCGTCGTAATATTGCAAAACTAGCAATGGTGGGTTTTGGATATCATCGACTAGCCTGCGAACGCCAGATTGATGCCCAAGTGTTTTCAGGATCGCGCGCTCGTTATCAAGGCGATGTGGAGGTGCCGATTTCACAATGTATTTCTGAGAACAGCGGGTGCCACTGTTGTCCATTAGTGAGTCACATAAATAAAGTTGAGTAGAAAAAGGAACCGTGGGATAATAAAAGCATATTTACATAGCAGTCCAGACATCTCGGTGCAATTGATTTGAGATGTTATAGCTTCCCAGGCGACCCTGTACTAGTTGGCCGGTTCTTAGAGCGGTTGTCATCTCTGGTTTGGATCTGATCGCTGTCTTTCAATGCAAGGCAGAAGAAAAAAGGAAACGGCAGAGGGGAATCTGCGAGGAGAGTGCAACTCATCCATGCGCATCTTGAGCTCCATCCCAACAAGAGCATGCTTGGCGGCTGCCACTGCTTCCGGAACAGTCTAATTCCGGCAACATCTCTGCTTGCACCCATAGAGATTTACTAGCAGCTAGCATCTCTGTCTTCGGTTTCTGGCCGCCATCATGCCTGGTCACACCGATCTGGTTCGTGGCCCAGAGGGTACCATTTACGAGCAGGAGGATGGATTCGATGGCAGTCTGAGGATTGAGATCGACCCCACAAAGCTCAAGTTTATCCAAGAACTGAACATATCAGAGTCATCATCGATTTTCCATGTGAGCTACGAGGGCAAACCCTATGTTGTGAAAGTTGTATGTACTTTGGCTATTGCTACATCCCAAGCATCTCAGTTCCTGACCCTGTCCAGTTCCATAACAATGGAGACCCTGGGTATGCCGATGACGGAGTTCGTGACTTGAATCGTGCTCGCTGCGAAATCCGGGCCTACTGCAGTCTCAAGCGATCTGGCATATGTGATGCGGGCTACGTACCTCAGTTTTACGGATATGTGGTATCTCTGAATCCAGATGTTATTTCCCCCCATCTGGATGCCTTTCAGCATGACACTGGCCTCCCAAGTGCAATTCTGATCGAGTACCTGCCACACCCCTTGCCATTGAACTGTGTTACTTACACCGAGGAGCGAATGGCCAAAGCGGTCCATGGCATTGAACAGATTCATTCAGCTTTGGTTGAGCACAATGACTCCTACCCTAAGAACATTCTGATTGTACCTGGTGACCCTGAGAGAGTGATGTGGATAGATTTTGATGTTGCGATTACTTATCCTGACAGTACCTACATCAGAGAGAAGGAACGTGGTTGGATTGAATTTGAAACCAGTTGTGTTGAGAGTTTTGGGAGAACGCTTGTTGGTACCTCAAAGATCATCCTCCTTATTTCCTTGCCACTGACAGATTTTGCAGGCAGATGATCAAAAACAGGGTCTACCACCGAACACAAAATATTACTAGAATTAGAATGGCGGTTCTTAAATGCGCGTGCACAGACTTTAAAAAACAAAAGAGAGAGAGAGAGAGAAGCAAATGAGTTCTGGTACTCTGAAGTCCTGGCATGTTGCGGCCCCTAGCGTGTCTATAGCTACCAACATTTCGACAACCCCGCCTTCTTTGGCGGCCTCCTTTTGGAGGGTGGCCTGATATTTCTGCAAAATGCTCAAAGCGGAGGTTTCTTAAAACTAACCGTTTCACACGACATTTGTTGCTCAAGGTTTGCGCTTAGATATTGTCCGTACAGCGCCCTCAGCGGATTGACAGTACGGGTGTAGAAACCCGAGTATAATGGAAATATCACTGTATCTTAAAGCCACTAAGCATAAACTCTGTAACCAAATCGTAACCAGTCCGTAACGCCATCCCAACGTGTCCACCTGGCTTTCACGACTGGGGCTAACCAGACATTCTCTGTACAAATCCTGAAGTCCAGATGAGGAAGTTACAGTCATGTGTTGCACTGTACATACATATACTGCACATGTTCCGCACCCAATCTATTAACAACATTTTGTAATAGAACAGATTTCAATTCATTTTATACATCCTCCACCTCGCCAATTGCCTGGCCATACTGTACATACTGCCCCTTCTCAATCTTCCACTTCCATCCACCTTCGCGCTGTTCTCCCCTCCACCCCAAGTCAAAGCTAGGCCGCTTGCCCAACGGCGCTTCGAAAACCAATACAATCGAGCTTCCCAGCTGGAAACCGCCCATCTCCTCACCGCGCTGCAGCGCATGGCCTTCCAGCGTGTCGCTCGCGTGGCGATACGTTGCCTCGGAAAATCCCGAGTAGGCCTCGCCGCGCATCGCAGCAGCGGAAGCAGCGCGGTCAGCGGCCGTATCGGTCGTCAGACTGTTGGTGCGCAGCTCGGAGTCGAAGTTGATTTTGATGGAGCCGACGTTCGTGGCGCCGACAGGCGTCATGCTGAAGAACCCCCAACGCCAACGGCCGAGGAGGACGACGCGCTCGTTGAGCGTAAATAGGCCTGGAAGGGTTCGTTGGAGGTACGGGGAGACGGAGAAGAGCTCACCGGCGAAATGGCGGCGGCTTTCGACAACCCAGGACACCGGCGAGTGGAAGCGGTGGTAGTCGCCTGGCGCGAGGTAGATGACGACGTAGAAGAGGGATTTGTTTGAGGTAGGTGTGGGCATGTACCAGGCTGTCTTGCCTTTGGCAAGGTCGGCTTTGACTTTAGCCTCGGAGCTGGTGGTGGAGTGCATAGAGGCGTCTAGTGGTTTATCTCCCGGAGATGCGCCCTTTCCCTTGCCTGAGAGTAATGTTGGGAGGGTGTAGGTAATTCCATTCATCTTAGCAAAATTCTCGTCTGCCGCCACATTATCCGGGACTTTATTACTGGTGCGCTCGCGGTGTACGCTATGGTGTATTGGAGCTTTTGTAGGATGTACTGCCTCATGGCCAGGGCTAAACTCTTCGTGTCCCAGTAAGGCATCTAGACTGTATGTCATGCCTTTGACCTGCTCGACTTCCCCATTCTCAATCATACCGAATTGCAATATTCGCCCGTCGGAGGGAGAAAGAATGGCGAGCGGGTTCGGATCGAGAGGACGGACGCCTGGTTTGAGCTCGCGATAAAAGAAGGCAGCAAGGTTCGGGTAGGTATGTAAGTCAGGCTCTCCAACTTCGTCCAGATTGACACCGAAAATCCAGGAGTAAAGCTTGAAACCTGGGATGCGGAGATAGTATGGAATCGATAGTTCATTGAAACGGCCCCAAAGCCGAGACATAGCCTTCAATGGAAGGGTGGACATGACCTGAACTTGCCACGGTCCAGAGGGACGGATTTTCCTCCGCGCTGAAGCTTCCCCCTCGCTACCCTCACGTTCCAGCCGTTCTTTTTCCGACTTTTTGGATCTGAAGAATTGGACAAACCCCAAGAACCCGATACCTAACCCGACGGGAATTGGATGCCATTCGATCTTGGTGTTCCCTAGCGCAGTCCGCAATCTCGACCGGAATGACTCTTTCCCCTGAGACCCATTGCCTCCATGGCCGTTTTGTTGCCAGCGTCCAGATGACGATGAAAACAGCCTTCTTCGAGATAACGCTATTATCCCGTTACTAGCTCTGCATGGGGCAAGCTCCGCCGCAATAACCTCCCATGTTCTCGCGAACCTCGCGGGATTCCGATAGACAGCTGCCCGTCCACCGAACATGGTGGACAACGGACCTCCTTCAGTGCTTCCTAAATTCGAGGTATGTCAGGCGATAGATCATCACCCCAACATGCCACGGAAGTGCAGGATCATAACCATGAATCCAATTGAGCACTGTTAGCGGACCAAAATAAAATAAAAAACTAACCAACTTAATTATCTCTGACGTCGACACCAACCATGGGAATTCCAGGGATTTAAGTTTGTCCGTGCCGAGGATCTGAGTCAGCTAGCCCGTGCTGAGTTAGCCTGAGTCAGCCCCTCTGACGACTCTCAAACATAAACATCATCGCCATCGCCATCGCCATATCCATATCATCATCAGAGGAGTCAGACGGCGTGCAGATGTGCGGATGAGGTGATTACCGCACCCCGACTACGGATACGGTGCTTGATTTCACTCTTTCTTTGGTTCTTGTTTATTTTTTATTGCATGGGCTGTCACTTCTGCTACTATATCCACCTTCACCTTGCCCCGTCCTGAAAGGGGAACCGTCGACGTCAAATATCACTACGTAGCCTTGTTTCAAGTCCTCGAATTCTGACTGCCTCACATTCTCTGGTGCGTCCGGGAGTACTCCTAGGAGTCTCGAAGCAACCTGACACGCAGAAGGCAAAATGTCCACAGATATCCAATCCCAGGACATAAGCGGTGTAGCCGAATTTGGTAATGCAGCTGGCACTCCTGCTCAGACGGTTGATCTTCATATCCTCTCTCCGTCCCTCGAGGTCCCAGCCCGGGTTACTCTGGATAACCTTCCTCTTGCAATGAAGATCTTAGATCTGAAAACTCGACTGTCTGAAACATTGCCCAGCCGCCCTCGTCCAGATATACAAAGGCTCATTTACAGGGGGAAACCTCTGCTGAACAATGAAGAGCGGCTAAGCAATATTGTTCAGCATGCAGACGTAAGTTTGTCCTCGACCCCATTTTTGCCCGGATATCACAGACTCATATAACATTCGGTTGGCAATAGGGTCGTGTGCACACGATTCATCTTGTTCTTCCCCCGAGTCAGGTCAAAGTTACTATCCCCCCTCCTACAAACGATATTTCAAACCTCCCGAACCCACCGCAGGAGCCGTCCAACTTACGGCTCCGTACAAACAATGTTGAGCCAACAGTACAGAGACCGCATGGGCAAGCACAGTTCAACCCAGCGGCATTCACCAGCCAGGTGGCTGCTATACGCCAGCACGTTATAGCACAACATCAACATCTGGCGGCTCAAATCACTCAGAATTCACGGTTGGTTGACCCGACTCGCCCTTCAGGAACCGGAGTTGCCCCAGCGATAAATACGACCGGTGTCCCATTCCAGAATACTGTAGAGAATTCACCTCTATACGTTGATGTCAATTCGCCTTTATACGGCACCAGATTCGGGTTGCCGGCGCCGAACCTACAAAGCGAGAGAGTGGGCTCGACGCCCAGTACCCTGTCGCACCAATCGCCATCCCCATGGACCACAATGTCCGAGAACCCCACACCTCGCATTTCTCCCGTTCAGCACACAGCAACCATTCCTCCCCCCAGTCGTCCCACGTGGTTCGGGGAGAGTGGAACCGGTGTGGGAGGTGCAAACGAAAATCGACAACGAACAATCGCAACCATCTTAGAACAAATATTTGCTATGGAAGGCCAACTACGCCGTGGCCATCTCCCAGTCGTCGAAGAAATTTCTAGCATACGCATTCAACTTCATCAGATTCTGGATGAACAGGACCGTAATCCACTTGGCCGAAGAGATAGCATGCCTGCAAATCTCCTCGCACGTCTATCATCTCTTAGTACTCGGGTGGATCAAATACGGATTTCAAGAGCCCGTTCCTTTACTTTTTCACCGCAGAATTCCTTGCTTAATTCCTCACCAACTGTTCAAGATCCTACGCAGACTTCCCTTTACCTACTATCTTCCCCGTCTGGCTATCATGCAATACTTTTACCTCCAGCTTCTGCCTCAGGATATGGCACCATCCACACGGGAACGTCTGTATTCCCCACTCATAGGACAACCATTCACCCGCACATAACCCCTATTCCACATGACACGTCACATGCGCCGCCAAATACAACGAATATACCACCTGCTGTGAATCAAGCAATCTTACAACAGCAGGAGCGACATCGAATAATTTTAGGCCCAGCGAATCTCTCTCGGATACTGGGACGACTTTGGCTTTTCATCCGGCTTTATTTCTTTTGCTACATGTTCACCGAAGATGGTACGTGGCTCAGGATTGTTTTAATTTCACTCTCCGCCGTAACAGCTCTTGTATCGGAAACCGATATACCACAGCGTTTCCAGAGGGCAGCCTTGGATCCATTACACAGACTTCTCGAATATTTGTTGCCTATGGATATACATCAGCCTCAAGATGCAAACAGAGCCTCTGGACGGGTTAACACAAATGATCCTGCCGTGCATCCGATGCAACCAAATACCATCAATGGAGACCTTCGTTCCACAGTGGAAAGGCAGCATCCCACAGCTATGCCTCACAGCGAGCCGGCGGTGTATAATAGACTTAGGACGGCAGAGCGAGCACTTGCTCTTCTCCTTGCAAGTTTGGTGCCAGGTGTTGGAGAACGCCGCGTGGCGGCAAGAAACGCAGCAGAGACCGCGAGACAAAATCAGTTAGCTGCCGTAAGAGAGGCAGAGGAAAACCGAGCTAGGGAGCAGGAGAATGATGTCGCAGAAGTTCCTGATAACGCTTCTGGTGAAGAGCCTGGGGATACCGTAGTCATTGAACCAGGGACCCCCGCCGATCCCACGGTGGACCTGGAAGAGGGTGATAGTGCCATCGAAACGTGAAATTTGTTCATGAATTGAAAGCTCACAAGAATATTGTCTACTCATCAATGATTTGTTTGCCTTCTGTTCTGCGTCCTTCATATCTAGCTTTTGATTTTCTATACCCAGCTTTGTTCATATACACTTTTATATGTTCTATTTCCTATATGATGTTCTGTTTAGATAAACTGGTTTCTATTTATGTTTATTTACATTTTCCTTACTTTTTGGTCGGATATAAATATCCCGTTTACGGACCTGCAACCTTTTCTGAGTTACAACGATATTATGTTTTCCGCCGTACTTGCATGTATGAATAGGCCGGATTTTTCTTTTTTCCTTAAGGAAAAGTAATGAAAGAAAAAGAAGAAAATCGTGTTATTTTCCTCTCGACCTGAGCTCTGAAGCTTAGCATTAAAAATTGCATTTGTTTTCCATATATTGAATTTATTAGCCCCCTCTTCGACGATCCCGTCGGCTGATGCTTCCGTGATGCATGCTGCATAACCTACAACTAAGCCAACAACTTCACCCTCCTACTCTTTCTAACCTCGTCCTTATCCTTCCCAAAATACCTATCCGTCCAGAAGCTACAAGCACCACTCAACATCACTGGTCAAAAAAAGGGGTGCGACAAAAAGGGGAAGAAGGGAAATTTTTAATGAAAAAACCAAAAATAAAAATTAAAAAAATAAAACCTCACCTCCAATGCAGGTTACTAGCAACCACATCACGGCACCCGCCTACATACCGCTGCATCTGCTCATCCAATTCCTCGCCTAGGATCGGCAGTTTCGAGTGCGCGATATACCACCGTCGATACCGTTCGCGTAGCAGGGCGTCGACGGAGTCGTATGCCTGTTGCTGCGAGAGGCCGTGCTGTTCGCGGTAGATGGTGATGATGTTAGGGTTGGTGGGGTTCGTGGCCTGGGTGAAAAATCAACCGATACGCGACGGGATGGTTAGGTGTTGCGTGTACGTGGACAATTACAACTAATCCTGTTGGGTGATAGTTCAAGGGGGGCGATGGTTTACGTACGTATTCTTTTTGGTAGGAGAGGAGATCGTTGTGCCTAAAGGGGCTCCCGGGGGAAGGGGGGGTAAGAGTTGCATGTACTTGGGATTGGGTGACTTTGATGGTAAAAGGGAGTAGAGAGAGAGAGAGCAAAATAAGAAACTTACAACACCAGAATTTCCACGGCGGTAGATTCGATTTCCTTTATCGATTGGTGTTCCACGGCTTCAGTTGGGAGGTCGAGGAATTGGTGGTATCTGTTTTGAAAACAATTATGTATCTTGACAGATGCGGGAGGGAAGCGGTTTGAATAGAAAAGGAAAAGGTGATAGATCGTACTCTATCAAGGGGAAAAAGGGCATAGCACCGAGGTTTTCGCTGCGGATTGCTATATATTCGCTAATACTGCTATTGTCGAGTAATTGCTGTCCGCTCACCTGCCGAAAGACGGCATCGCAATAGTTTCTGATATATTCCAGGAACCTTTGCTGGACGCCTATGCTGACAGGGAAAGAAGGCAGATTAGCCCTTCTGGCCAGACGGACACATCTCTCTTAAAAGGAGTATCTATGGCCATTGCCTATCGACAGAACACTTACCCTTTGTGGAGGACTGGAATCGTATGTATTAGCCTAAGCTGGAATTGAATTGTATAAATTGTTCAATATGAGTTACCTCAATTATTCTCTTCCATATACTCTGGAATACAAGTTTGGATCTATCGTTGTCAGGGAGAACAACATCTCCATCCGATGCCATCACCGCCAGTAAACCGTCCAGCTCTCTCCGCGCATCCAGGGGGTCGTTCGAGAGAGGGCCATCATCAAACACTCCATGCAGTAAAGAGGTGGTTAGTTTGGCTCCATTTTGAACAACAGGAATAAAAGGCCATACTGTCATCAAAATAGAAGATCTGAAAACAATCCGCTCGAGTCCCAGGTAGTTAGTTAGCACAAATCCACGGCGAACGGGGAAGGAAAAGAAGAAACATCAGTCTGAAATCGTGAACATACCCAAGATATATAGTCACAGATAGTTTGATATTCGGGCTCAGCTGCTTTCGGGGCGAGCAGAGCTGCGAAATATGCAAAGTCTGCTTGTGCACGCTTTGGATAGTAGCACTCTCTACCACTACACCCCGTACATACCATATCCTGGCGTCAGTAACTGCGCAATAGCTGTTGTGTACTAAGATAATCATCTTTAGTTACAGTGGTACAGAAAACATACTTTCTCATGGACACCTCCTGCGACCATTTTACTTTTGCATAGCTGGGGTTTGGCACTGGCTTCTGGGCCAGGAACGAGACAAATAGATCCGGGATCGTGACAGTGGATTGAAGCTCGCCGGTAGCAGCTGTGGAGAAGAAGTTGGTATTTCTTGCAACTGTCCTGGGTATCTGGAATGGGACCGATGCTCGAGAGAACCGGCTGATGATCTTGTCCTGGCGGAATACGGAATAGAGCCGTTGCAGTTGCATTTTGCATGTTCAGTTGTATTTATCCATAAACTGTAGTAGCTACAGCTCCACCAAAAAGTGACATAAAAGCTCAATTCGATTAATTGCAAAAAGCAACACCTCATCATACTCAGACAGCCTCATGTCTGCACCGTGTATACAGATGACTAATGTAGTTAACATGGTCTAGTTGACTACGATATTACATTTAGTAGCTTCATGACTTCCTTACTCCCCAGGCATTTCTCGATTCATGTCGAGTGGGAATTCTCCAATCCCTACCTCTCAGAAGCCATTGCTTGGGCTGTACGAGGAAGATGACACGGGTTTTTAAACAGCTAACTATTGAATATATGCGAAGTCAGCAGATCGAGGAGTATTTGGCAAGGAATTCTCTTGAGACATCGTCCTATTGTGATGAACAAAAGCACTCTACCTCGCTGAAGCATCAAAATACCTACCGATAACATGGTCTCAAGCAAGCTCAAAAACAATAAGTTGAGAATGGCAGCCCCGTATTGTTTTGTTGCTTCGTCGCTAAACCTACTACAAGCCAAAGGACACCGGGAAGGGTTTCTTAACGAGTTTTCCAGTTCCTTGCTTCGAAGATCACACCATGCCATTCATGTCCTGAATTTCCTGAATTTCCTTCTCTTCAAGTCTGAGCCCAGAGACAAAATAGTATCCTCCTGTTGATAATAGTAGCAAGTAGTAATAGATAGTAGTAATAGTAGTGGATAGTAGCTAATCGCTAAGAAGGAGAAGGAAGAGAAAAGAAAGATGTGCGGAATACATGCGGACATATATATATATATATACATAGAAATAGTGGTAGCGAGAACATAGCAATGAAAGGTAACAATAAACAAAGATAATATATAAGGAAATAATAAGTGAGTGCATGACAATTGCCCCCCTTTTTCATAAGAGCTGCCCTCAGCAACTTGTGTATATATGACTTCTTGTATAGTATTATAAGTATCAATTCGCGTCGCGTATGTATCTGGTTGATATATTGTTGCTTGATGATAGCATCTCGATCGCGTCCGCTAGATAGATAGTATACGCGTTGTTATCAATTTCTCGATATGGTAGAATTGGCGAGTTTGTGGTTGCCAGGGGTTGCAAGTGAAGAAGCAAAAAGAATTTCTTTCCCCTTGAAGATTCCTCTTCTCTTTTAACTTGACCATCATCAAGATTCTCTGCTGCCCCTGCCGTGATTTTTTAAATTAAAATTTTAAATTTTAAACATTCTGTTGTCTTGCTTCCCCCCCCTTGACAATATGGCTTCCCTTGGGTATCCCGATTTCAAGTAAGTTGTTCCCTGGTGCTTATTGTGTATTATCGCTGGTGTTCCTTGCCGCACTATTAGTGTGGTCACATATGCCACTAGCTTGTTCCAGTATAGCACCATTCACCTTTCACTTGATATCTTGCCCTAGTCCTAGCCCTAATCACATTGCACAACAGTCGATTTCCGTGCGAGCGCTGTGTCTCCAAGTTGGGAGACATCAATTCTTGATGTGCACTGGGCCCCAATGCCTGAAAACATTGTGAGGCTTGTGCCTCCGCAGGTAAATCCTGCAAACCTGTGAGTATTCCTCTTTAATTCTTATTTCCTTTTCCATTTTCCTCTTTTTCCCATTTAGCATTTTCTATTTTCCTCCTTTTTCTGTTCAGCATTTTATATAGCGCCCTTAGCAATATTGATATACTGATAATGATGCTAGGTGTGTGATATGCCCCTACTGAGGCGCATCATGCGCGGGCGCGCCTTTATTTTCGCGGGGGTGGCGGCCGGGGAGGATATGGCCCGCCACAAAGATCGCCTTCGTCACTTGGTAAAGCGATTGGACGCACCTCGCCTGGCGATGCTGCCCGCTCGGGGTAGGGCAGGTAGGGCAGGGGCAAATGCCCTGTGGTCCCAGCACCGGGCGGCAGTTGAGCCTGTGGGGATGCAGGTTATGGAGGCAGTGGTGATGCGCGTTCTTCCCAGGGCGGAGGTGGAAGAGGAAGAGGAGGGGGTGGTTGAAGAAGAAGATGTGGGGGTTTTGGGGGTGTTGAGCTCCGGGGGCACTGTGGTGGAGGGGTTGGCTGGGGAGGGTTTGATGGTGGAGGGGTTGGTGGAGGAGGTTGTGGGGGCGCCTGCGCCAGTGGTTGATATGCCACTGGTGTCAGTGGAGCAGGGGGTGGAGCAGGGGGAGCAGGTGCCCCAGACGGTGGAGGAGTGGGAGGAGATAATGGGGGGAAATGCCTTCCTTAAACGGATGTGCCGGAGGATGGGGAGGTTGATGGGGAAGGGGAGAAGAGAGGAGGCGAATGTCTTATGGGATAGGCATTTGCCATTGCCTCTGCTTTTGTCAAGTAAAACAGCCTCCGTTGTAACACCTGCTGATTGTTTTCCATGCGACCAAACTTGTCGGTTCATAATAACTAGTCGAGAAACATTTGGTTTTGCCTTAATTGGGCAGGAAATTTGCTGCTCAAATGTGAAATCAAGCCATTTTGGGGCAACCAAGGAATATCTGCTCTCAGTTCTTAAGCATCCAAGCATTTGGAGAATATTGCCAATGCTCTCATGAACAGACGCTCGTCTTCGCATTGCACGACCACGAAAGCTTGGCTTGCATCCCTCCGCGCGGTGCGAAAGGCCAATCAAAATGCCCTTGTTGCTGTGCATAACATATTGTTTCTGCACATTCCGGGCTGTTCCACTCAAGCTCCTGGCAGTGCTAGCGCTTCGAGCCCAAGAACAACAGGTTGGAGACCTCGTCCACTTCACGTCTCGCCGCTCACCATCCACCGGATTCGTATTCATCCCTTTACTCGCTCAACCTCGACCATTTCTCTGGTGTCATGGACACGAACGCGCTGATCGATCTCGTCCATGAGATGCAGGGCCAGCTCTGGGTCGATCAGGTGAATGAGACCCTTAGGACTGGCCTCCTCTGCGAATGGGTGTCGACTTTCCATCCGAATAAGCTTCCCTGTCAACTCGACGGTCCCTTTCACCATGGCGCATTCAATGCCGGCATGAAGATGGTCTTCAGCGACAGCACCACCTGGATGGTTCGTTTCCCTCGTGTAGGGATGGTCTGTGACAACTACGCCGATGAGAAGGTTGCCATGGAGGTGACTGCCCTGAGTCTTATCCACGACAGGACTACCATTCCTGTCCCAAGAATTCAGGCATGGGGCAACGCTGCCAGTAACCCACTCGATCTGGGTCCGTTCATTATCATGGACTTCATTGATGGTGTGAGCCTCAGCGACATTCTCAACGATACCGACGCTGAACGTCCCACCAGACTCATGAGGGAGGATATCAATGATAGTGACATTGAAATTATCTACAGGCAGTTGGCGAATTATCTACTTCAGCTTTTCAAACTTGATTTCGACCAGATTGGCAGCTTGCCATGGCCAGGAGTTAAAACCCAAAGTGCCACACCAGCACGCCCTTTAACGTTTAAGGCACACAGTATTCTACAAAATGGAGGGGTCAACACCTTTGGTATGACATATCACTTTCCGTGTTGCATCCTTCCCCCTAGACCTTAACCAAGTATTTTTTACTAAATAAACAGTCTATAGGAGACCGACGCCAGGGGTTTACAACAACAGCCGAGTATTTTCAATATGTGGTCGAGCAGGATTGGGAGCAGCTTGTCCAGCAGCCGAACTCGACTGTTGGTTTATATGATGCTAAAAATAAATATGTGGCGTTCAAGGTCCTAAAAGCCCTGATATCTGACTTGGTCAATACAAAGTATGACCGTTGCAAATTCAAACTGATTTGTGATGATCTTGGCTTAGCGAATTTGATTGTCCAGAGCAGGGAGGACCTTACTGTTGTTGGAGTAGTGGACCTTGAGTGGTCATACATTGGTCCCGCCCAGCTGTTTGGCTCAGCACCATGGTGGCTTCTCCAAGACAGACCCGTCAACAGCGCGTGGGACTGTAAGGATGACAAGCCACCTAAGATTGCTGGCCGGTACTTCAAGTGCCTGGAGATTTTCACACGTATTTTAGAGGAGGAAGAGTCAAAAATGCCAGGGCATGAAGAGAAAGAGCTCTCCAGTCTTGTCAGGTGGTCGCAATCCTCCGGGGCAATGTGGTTGCACATGCTCCTCTCGTCTGGCTTCAACGATCATCGCAGCTTTCCTTTTACGCAGCTGCGCCAATACTTTGGCACTGAGTGGGCAAAGCGCGAGAATGAATTCAACAATGAAGAAGAGCTTGAGGCATTCGCAGCGCGGAAGATGAGCGAGCTGGAGCAGTACGATGAGGTCTTGGAGAAAAGAGAGGATAATAAAGCGCTCGTGGATAGCGGAAAGATGACAAAGGAGGAATTCATTGCTACCGCTCTGTCAAAAACCGACACTTCTTCCTGCTCCCCGTTGTTTATAGCCAACAATGAGTCGAGAGATGACAAGGGGTTTTTCCATAAGGCGGCTGCCTGGCTCGGCGCGTGATAAAAGAGAATGTGTTCGCGGTAGCTCTACGTATCACCAATTGGCAGAAGGTGCGATTCGTGCAAAATATTGTGAGGATAGGTTGGGGCAACCCTCAGACATGCCGAGAGGATGACCGCTACCCGCTCATGCCCAACGAGCGCAAAGCTAGATGGCGACCCTCCTCGGCACGAACACAACCCTCCCTGGCGGGCTTTTTTGATCGACCTGGCGATCAGTGAGCGGCGGGATGTGTCCTCTGGGTGGAAGAAGCTGAATTCTGATCTACCTCGTAATACGATCAAAGAACTCCAATGTGCATGAGAGGACCCAGATGTCATAGGCAAGCAGTGAGGTTGGTTGTTAGAAATTTGCAGTTCGCCAGCATTCAGAGCTAGGGTGAGCGCAGGGTGAACCTCTGGCAGATTCAGGTGAGGTTGAGTGAGATGGCGGATAATCGAGCGAAATGACAGAAGCAGCGAGGGGATGGCAGTATTTATGGGCGCCGTAATTAACGCCAGGCCCGGTCGGGGGCGGGGTGGATCACATCAAAAACTGCATGGAACAAAATCAAATCAAA
The DNA here is from genome assembly GCF_000150115.1 of Histoplasma capsulatum G186AR. Lineage (NCBI taxonomy): Eukaryota > Fungi > Ascomycota > Eurotiomycetes > Onygenales > Ajellomycetaceae > Histoplasma > Histoplasma capsulatum. The sequence goes on from NW_025544802.1 coordinate 418,957, forward strand.
TCAAATGAAAGATGTAATTCATGGTCCCATCTGCTTTTGTATGATATCAAGCTCTTGTGATACCTAGCACCGATATCTAGCAAGGATATCTACCAATGCTAGTATCTACCTAGCGATGATATCTGGCGATAATATCTATCAATTGTATCAAGATCTAACGCTATCTAGCGAGATCATCATATCAAGTTATCAACAATTCGGAGATAGAAGATAGAATATTGTAGAGATGATTTAAAAATGTGCTAGTACTGTACGGAGTACATACATACAGAGATTGACTGCATTATAAAGATGATTTTAGAATGAGAAAGGTAGATATCACTATTACTACTACTACATACTATCATGATAGATGAAGATGATCTGAGAGTTCTATAACGAAGTAATTTCTCTCTTCTATTCTAAAATATTTCAAAGATCTGATGATATGATGATAATGATGTAACTAAAAACTATGTATTTTATGCGCTAAACCTATAAAAAATAGTGGCTCTTGACCTGGCGTAATTCGCCTAACCTCCGGGTGGAGTATCAATCCTTGTTCAGAGGCTTGGTGCCAAAAGTTTGATTGTCAAGTTAGGCCATAACTAGTGGCTAGGATCTTAGTATTTATGATGGCGTATCTAGCATGTGCAAGGACATTTTGTTTTCCACATTTCCGTATATTCTGAACTCATGAGTATGACACCCACGCAAGCGAATTGCACGGTATTTACTCCGTATAGATATCTATGGATTCCATACCCCGTACATGCATATGAGGGTTTTCTGCTAAGTTTTTCGGTTTTGTAACCCCACGATTGGTAGGATGAGGAGCGTCAGGCACAATTGTCAGCTCAAGCCAAGTGCCCAGAGCCACAATAGGCGGAGTGGCTTTTCTGGGTGAAACATCTCATTGCTAAACAACTCGGAGGTGAGGTAAAGGCATCTGTCGCTTTGTTTAAAGGACTTGCTAGTCTTTTCCCGGCTAAAGGCCTCGTTAAAAAAACGCTCAATCGCCGCCTCGGTCATCGCAAAGAATGAACTATTCGATTGGAATGTGATGCTAGGCTCCATCGCCTCTAGTATTTTTTTCTTGGGACTTCAGATTTGTTGCTTGAGTGGGCTTGGACGCCCCCTTTCGATTCTGTTCTCCTATATATTCTCTTCGTCCGCCTCCTGAGCGAGGGAGCGACAATAAATAAATCAGGAAGCAGCATACACTCGCTTGAACCAACTTCATCGTCGCTCATTCTTTTTGTTTGTTTTTCGATACCCTCGTGCCTTTATCTGCCGCAATTGCATTTCGATAGCGACGATGATCCCCGCAAAACTGCAGATCACGTTGGCCATGGCAGCCCTTGGTCTTTTCGGCCTTACCCAGGCTCAAAAGAGCATTGTAACCGAACTGGACTTTCCTGGGCCATCTAGTCAACGGCAGTTGGTGGCTTCTGTAGTCAAAGTGGTAAGAAATATGCTGAACACCACATTTCCAAGTGAACTGTGGTGGTGATTGAAAATCGAAGAAAGTATCCTTTTTAAGCAGGTGGTTTAAGAAGGCAAAAGAAGAGCAAATGGAAGGCTAATCGTGTCTATGGACTCTCAATCTAGGATCCAACGGCGACGGTATTTGACCTGAAGTGTGCTCCGGGGTCCGACAAAACCAAATGCAGCATTGACGGGGATATAAGCTACACCAAAATGCCGCCAAGCCTAGCAATGCGCTACGATGGGGAGGGTGACAATGGGTAAGTTCCTCATAATCAGCCTCTTTAGTCCTCCTCATTCTGCATCTGCTTCCAATGAGAGGCAGAAGAGTATGAGCTCACAAAATTCCGCGCCAGACCCGTAAGATACTCAATGGAGTGCAAAATCGAAGCCGCATCAGCCGACTGCACCAATCTCGTGCTAGTTTCTGAAACAGGCAAAGGCATGGTCACCAAATTATCATCATCTACCCATATCCCCACCGCCAAATATATTGTTCCTTTGAAAGTCACAATTACAGCCGGCCTGGAGAAGCTCAAAGGCGCTACCGCGACTCCAGCACCCACCGGCGGTGCGAGTGTTTCGCCGACTGGGACCAATGCACCCACCACTGACAGCAGCAGCGCTTTGGCAATGCCGTTAGCCACACATGCGGCCAACTGGGGCGCTATCGGTGGTGCGGCCGTGGCGGTTGCGGCTTTTGTTTTGTGAGCAAAGTTTGCTTGATATGGCATGGAAATAAGTGTATATACCTAGCATGTGGTTCGACTTATGCATGGTGGAGGAATCACTGTTCTCCATTGCAGACGATCTTCCCTTTTAATACATGTCTTGTGGCTATGTAGCATAATAAGTGATTTAAAATGCAAGCTTCTGTGACTGAAAGTCTTTGTTAGACATCATCATGCTGTCAATCGTGCTCGAAGTAGATTCAATCAGGTAGTGCAACCAAACAAAGCTCACCGCCATATCTTATAGAACAGAAACGAAAGGATTGCTTTTTCATAGTTAGAGACTTGCTATCGCTCAATCATTAGCAAAGTCCACTCTACCCGATATTGATGCTTGCATTTCAATTCAGCATCCCTGATGATGAAGTGCTCTTGGGCATGAGCGCCAGATGTGCAACTAACTCCGTGCATGAATGAATAAATGTATGAGGGCACATGTGCGTGCTGGAAAGCGAATAAACACCTTTGACATAGGCTCACCAGTGGTTCCCGGTAACAGCCCAGTAACGGATAGGGGATTATGAGACAGTAAACCACCACGGTGTAAGGACCAATCCTCAAGGAGTAACATCAGAAGATATGAGGATAACCGGAGTAGTTTAGCAAATTTCTGTACATAAGTATGAAAAGAGAAACTGAATCAAAAACAACTTTGAGTTGGAGGTGAAATACTCGAGAGGCATGAGAGATGGATGTAGAATAGTAGGAAGCTGGGTCTACCACTTTTGTTTCGCTGTCTGTAGAGACAGGACTTATGCGGCCAACACAGTCAATATTGGTGAAGGGCACTCGGAGAAATTCTGGTGAAGCGATTTCATCCAAAGGAGAAAGGCAATAGATAGAAAAAGACTCAATGGCCATAATTCATTCAACAGCATGAAGGGTTTTCAGTTGACCTGATTTGAATTTTTCTGACCCAACCGAACAGGGTTGAGTGCGGGTTGACTGTTCAAATGACGGTGAGAAGCCGAAGGCGGCATCAGAGAGAAATGGTACGCAGGGTTCCGAATGCATCATCGAGGTGGAATTTGGGCCCGAATGGGGAAATAAACCGCGCTGATTAGTTGAAGCTGTGTGGAAGCTCAGCCTACCTGAGAAGCGACTTAAGATTAGGGCGATCATAAGAAAATAAATGAATAACTAGTTAATGAATCAAGCTTAGTTAACTATCTTATAAATCTTGAGCAAATCGTTAGTCAACAAACTGGAATGCACTCCGTAACCTATACAGAGCGGTTCACCAGTGGACTCTCTCCACTCTTGATCTCAAAATAGTAACTCTCGTAGTCCCTGAAACTATGTCTGTTCCTTTCATATCCGGGAATGCCACGCCGCTAAATTGAACATGATTCCAATATGCAATTGGAAATTTTCGCACAGTGATTACGATCAAATGGAATCTAAATCTCAGGTAGTGTGTCAACGATCGATATGTGACGTCTGTGTAGGGGGTGTTTGACAGTATCCTCCACTTGTTAGTTACCGGCTATGAGCTTGAATTATCCTTTTGTTTGACAATCAGACACAAATTCCAACTGCTTCCGCGAGGCTATGCTGACCCAGGGCTATGAGGAAATGGCCATCGGGCGGGGACTTCAAGTTGCTTTGCACTTGGCTGTAATCAAAGGAAGCCTACTTGCGCGTGATATTTTTCACTTCGGCCTTATCATCGTCAAACCTTGTCCGCAGGATGGGGATCACGGAAGCCTGATCGCACGATGGGACTTGACGTCGTTGCACAAGGATGGTAAGCAAACAAAGTCGACAGCTCATCCTCCCTGTTGTCTTTGTAAGAAGCCAATTTCTGCTCCAGGTTGCATAAGGCTGGCAGCTTGGCAAGTTGAGCCGTAGCTATATTTAAATTCTCTGAATGCGGCTATGTCGCTACTGAGCATGGAGCCAGTAACAAACGCGATCCAAGTCGCTAGGGCCGACTCCATGACTTTGACTCCCTGCACCCTGACCCACTGTCAGTCTATTCGACGGGCTTGTCGAAGTTGTTTGCCATGCCCTGAGCCAATCTGCTCACGAGCCAACTAGCAAGCGTCAGATGTTATTCGCGGGTGGGGATCGAGGTGGGCTGGGTTTGGAGCTGATATCTTTGCCTAGACAGGTTATATGAATTTTCTCCATGTATGATCATTGTGGAATTCAACCATCCTCAATAGCTCAGGGATAGCTCAAATGAATGCGAGCAAGAATTGTATAAATATGCTTCCTCCGCCGGCTCCCAGAATGCGGTTTTTCATCTCCTCTCATCGTTCGACATCCTCAATCGAATGCCATATTTGCATTACTTAAATCAATAAAATACCAATTGCTCCACCCTCAAACCAACGATAACTATCCCCTTGATATTATTCCATCCCACAAAACCGCTCTCACAACCACCGAAACTACTTCAGCCGCAATAATGCACTTCCTTAAAGCAACCGCATTCCTCCTGGCTGCTTTGAGCATGCAAACAGTCTCCGCCATCCCAGCTAGAAATGGCTACTCCAGCACCCCAGATTGCCCAGTTGGCCGAAGCTCCTGCAAACCCGGTGAGAGCGGAGTCCTACGCGTGCCCGAGATGCGCGCCATGGTCGACGGCAAACCCAGCGAAAAGATCGGACATTACATCAAACTTAGCAAGGCCGGAGACAAGAAACACGATCAGCAAATGACTTTCGATGTACCCAAGGGAGCCAAGCACTGCGCCATCAGATGGGATCAGGGCGAGAAGCGCAAGTTTGTCGTAAAGGATTCTGGATTAGTTAGTATCTATCCGACAGAGCCTTCTGGGGCGGAGAGTGTTGGTTCTGCGGATTTCACCAACTGGCCACAACATAAGGGGTACGTGTCACACCTTGTCACCTCGGTAGAGTGTCAGGAGAAGCTGAGCCTTCTTCTTTCTCTGGACTATGATGGGAGTGTCAAAATGGAGCAGGATGCTACCAATGGTTGGTATATGGAATATACCTGCTAAGGGGCTCTTTCTCTGATGGACGCATGCGCAATGACGGGATATAGCTGTGGGCTTTTTTTCCTTCCCTTTTTATTCTGTCCTGTTTTGATTTACGTCGTTGAATCCGGAGTTGTTTGGCTTCATTGATTTTCGTACTTGTATCTAGATCATAATCGTTTTAGTGCACTTGCTAGAGAATAGTTACTAGTAACTAACTTCTTAGCTATCATATTAATAATTATTATGAAAAGAACTAGTTAATGCCAAAATTAGAAAGGGTTTCATTCGGTATACATACCTTCAATATGAACAGTGGCAGAAATATAACTTGCTTGAAAGAAGGAAATTGAAAACGAAGAAAAATGAATTAGAACAACCAGTAATAAAACAAAAGAAAAGGGGGTGAGAAGAGGGGAGGGGGGGATAAAATGATGTCTCCTGGGAACATATATCTATAACTTATCAGGTCTATCATCATATCTATCATCATATATCGATCTGAAGTGGGTATCGACATTCCATCTTTAGATCCAAGCTTCTCATAGAACTTTCATGGAATAGGGACCTCATAATTTTGCAGGCGAACCTTCCACGTCAATCACAACCGCTGCAGCGGGGGTCGTGTCGAAATCCTCCTCCCCGTTAAAGCGCCTTGGGTTCCCGTTAGCAAACACAATTTATGATAAAAGTGTGAGGAAAATAGTTTTCAAAACATACCATCCCCTCTCCTCCCCGCCACTCAAAAACCCACATTCTCCATTCGCCACACAATCCCAACCACCCCCAACTCCCACCCCATCCTGCCACCGTCGCAACTTCGTCCCTGAAATCATGCCCGTATCTGACCCCTCCCGGTCCAGATTCTCAGGTCTGCTCTCACCACCACTACCAGATCTCCTTACGAACGTCGACAAACTCGCTGTAAACGGCCTAAAGTCCTCGACGCATGTATCCTCCGGCATATTGCCCGTAAGAGCACGCCCCATGGCAATCAACGGCGCAGCATGCGTGCATATCAAAATGGCATGGCTCTGCTTCTCTTCAGCCGGGATATCACGTTCGTAAGCTTCGAGTTCCGTATCAACTTGTGCGATTATCGCTTCTAAGGTTTTTGCGACTCGGTCATGGAGTGTCGCGATGTTCTCGCCCTTGGGGGAGGGATAGATGTGTGGTACGTAGGATGGTTGGAAGGACGTGGGGCTGGCTTCGCCGGTATCTGAGGAGGGTAGGAGGGTAGGAAAGTGGGATTGGAGGATGTCTGGCGATGCCGGAGCGGGGTGCGTGAACGAGGATGAGGAGCCGAACCATTCCCTGAACGCATGGACAGAAATATCAGTTATGTCAAAACTTCGCAGTGCATTCCGCTGAAGTTTCATTCCTCCATCCCTGATATGGGAGTAACGGGAATACACTCACCCTAGGCCGTTCTCAATCCTCACATTTAAATCCACATATGGTTTCCGCTCGAGTTCCTGCCGGGATTTGAGCGCCTCCACTGTGGGCTGGATAGTCTGCAGACATCTGTAGAACGGGCTGCAGTAAATCCTGCATGGTTTTGGAAAGAATTCATCACTGTTGATGTAGGTGGCCAGTTCGTGCGCTTGCAACAGGCCAGGTCCCGTCAGGGTTGGGTCGACGGGTATGCCCGTGGGAGTGGGGTATGTCGAGCGATAGGTGCCTGTGGCCAGATCTATAGTCCAGTTTAGCCGGTGCTGGAAATGGCAACGCATGTTAGTTCGAGCATGATGGATGTCGTTCAGATATGGGTAGTAGCAAGCATACCCCATGCCGGGTCAAATATATTCTGTCGAGGGGCATTAGAAGTGGGACAGACGGGAATTCTTTAAAGGAACGATTCACCACTTTCTAGGTAGCGGATAGGATAAACGGAACGGAATTTTCTATTCAAATGGGAATGCGTCTTGTCAAAGGATCCAATTGCTTCTATTTAACATTTTGTTGATTGATTGATATATTTCGTGGCAAAATCATCAATCAACTCATCAATTTAGGCGGTGAACTCACCACCTCGGCTATCCAGGATTGCGGCGATCATGCAATGAAATCGCCGGCCAGCAGAGTAGCAATCAGAGAGGCCAAAGGAATCTTCAGCTTTCAAGCACCATATGAGTTATTGACAAAATACAACCGCAAATAGCAGGGTTACTATATTGGCCCAAGCATGGCAGGTAGCCTACAGAAAAGGGATTTAATACTGGCGGGTTTAAAAAAATGAATTATGTCCTCTGAGCAAAAGGCCGCTCTAAGAAAATCAGAAGAACTTTATTCATAGCTAGATAGCTCGTTTTCTCTTAGTCTAATAGAAGAATCCAATGATCTTGCCAGCAACATGCTTGCGTCTGGCCTCTTCGTGGTCCATAATACCAGCAGAGGTAGTCAAGACAATGTAACCGAACTGACGGGACGGAAGGAGTTTGACGACCCACTTCTCGAGGTCACGGAGCTGAACGTTGTAGCGGGGGGAAATAACACCGGTCTTGTTGAGACTGTTGGCGGAGAAGACATCAGTGGGAAGCACGGCAAATGTTTTCTAAATGATGGGAACGTACCGTCCATTGAGCTGGATGGCGATCTTTCCAGAGCGGTGGTCATCAACCTCTTCGAACTCGCCAATGTAGCCTGTGAGCGGAAATGAAGTAAGTAATGTGGCGACGAATTAAATGTTACCAACCACGGTTGGATAAATAATAGACAGGCAACTTGTAAGATCAACGCCAAAAAAAATCATCTATCGGGCATTTAAAGGGCGGACGTCGTAGAGTGGATTTCATGATCGAGATCGCCGCCTAGTTATCAACCCGAATATTTCGTCTCCGTACATGTATGTTGTGGCCTTCACGCCAGCCAGACAAAATGAAGTTCATGCAAGTGAAATGTCGACGTAGTAGACGGGGAAAAGGACAAAAAAAGAGAAAAAACATCAAAACTCACCATGTTTCTGCATGACAGACAAGAACTTGATAATGACTTTGGAGCTAGGTCTGATGAGAACCTGGCGCTTGCCAGCTTTCTCAGCGTTGTTGATGGCATTCAGCGCATCGTTGAGGACACTGGTCTTGACCATCTTGGCGATTTATGAACTGCTTGGCACAGAGATTCTCAGATCGACGGAGGAGTTGGAAATGAGGTATCTATGTATATCCATAACGGAAAATGATTTGTACTACGAAACCATGTCCCGTTTCCCGCAGAGGGCCACAGGAAACAATTCCGTCGTACATCACAACAAAAGTAGAGTTAGCCTTCAGCAGTCTTTTCGAGCGCAAAGAGTGCCCCTCCTCCACTTAACCTCAATTGGAGATCAGGGAGAGAAAGGGTTCTTAAGCCCGTGCCGTTAGGGGTAAAAGCGTATCACCATGCAACCAGCAGTCAAACGCTGGGGTCGTGTCTTTGAGTAAAAGTCCATGGTGATTGCTTTACCCAGACTAGCTATAGGGCCGTTGAAGCAAACATGACAAGATTGCGAAATGGTTAATAGAGCCACATACCTCGATGGTCAGTGTTGACGGTGAGTTCTGGAAAATGGAGTGCTGCGAATACAGAAGGCTGACGATGTTGATTTTGCTTTGAATTTGAAAAATTTTGGGTTGGAGAGCTAGTGCGGCCCGCTTAGGGTTTAGGGTTTCCAGCAGAGTAGCCCTTGTTCGAATCACGTGAAACAATCTCATACTTAGAATCTGAATGGAAGACATGTAATTCGATGATGTATAGTCAGTCCAGACGCTATTTAATGATCGCAGAGAATGACCTATAACGAAGAGAGATATTCAACGGTTGCCGCATAGGCCGGTTGGGTCCTATAACGGAGACGACCAGAAGCTGGAGTAGCAGGCCTATTCTCCATTTCTCGTGAAATCGTGCCATTCCGCCCATAGATTGCATATTGCAGAGGTGTCGTGTCTTGACAGTCTCTCGCCTCAACATCCGCACCAAATCTCACAAGTATGCGCACAATATCTATAATACCGTACATCGCGGCGTGGTGGAGTGGGGTTAGTCCATCGCCCCCTTTCGCATTGACGTTTGCTCCAGCTTTAGCCAACATGGTGACAAGAGTACAGGACCGAGAACGAGTCAATTGACAATCCTTTGCTACGTAGGTATGGATTGCATGACGCAATGGCGTCCACATGGGGGAATTACACACTTCTCCCTTATCAGTTGCCTCGATATTAGCGCCACTTTCGAGAAGAACCTGTGCCGCATCAACCTGTGCCAATTTTGCAGCATAATGTAGCGGTGTGAATCCGGTTTTAGCTGTTGCCTCGATATCCGCTCCACATTCGATTAGCAACCTAATCACAGTCTTCATATCGGGACGCCAAGCGCTCCTACCAACCCATTTCATATCACGATGGTCAGGGCCGTATGGCGGAACGACAGCTGCCTGGTGCAACGGTGTTCTTCCATGTTTATCCTTGGCAGTGGGATCGGCTCCATATTTAAGTAGAATTTGAGTTAGTGCGGGGGAATTGACCGCAAAATGTAGAGGTGAGGTATCACCCTCATAGCATCTAGCATTGACGTCAGCTCCGTTCTCTAGCAAAAGCCGTACGATCCGTTGCTTTTTAGATCTGCGATCTTGTCTGTGTGCATTTACAGCATCCACAGTGTCAAAATCAAACTCCTCAGTTCTCGATGCTAGATGTAGTGGCGTGTGTTGTGAATTCGTGGTCCTCGCATGTATATTGGCACCCCCTTCGATAAGCAGTCGAACCACGGTATCATCAGCCATGCCGGCAGCTCGATGTAGAAGTGTCATTCCTTTGTGGAAGAAATCTAGTCGTTCGTTGCCGACATCTGTTCTTTCGGTATCAATTCCCCTACCGATCAACAATTCGATAACCTGGTCGTACTTCGCTCGAATCCTGGGGCACGGAATGATTTCTCCTCCTACTGCAGATCCAAAAGCGAGAGCTCTTGTTGCCCGTCGATTAAATACGAGGGCTAGGAGGCCAGAGCTGACCAGAGTGGGTTTTGTGGCTAAAGGAGATAACCTCGCGAAATGACCCATCTGCAAGCCAGGCTGTCGAGTCTTTGTGTTGCTCAAAACCCCAGAGCGCTCGAGAACAATAAGATTCACATCTGCGCCATTGTCTAAGGAAAGCTCTGCTGTGCGTCTGTCCCCTCTCAGGGTGGCCCACACAAGGGCGGAGCTGTCCTGTTGATGTGCATTGAACCGGTAAAGGTAAGGATTGAGGATTTGGTAGAAACGCGAGCACGTTTGAGCGAGTGCGTTGAGACCAGACACCTCGTTTCTGTAAGCGGCATCTCTCTCAGACACCAATATCTGCCCAAGGAGTAGGAGTATTTCCGTTGGGAATTCGATGAGGTACATTTTGCCTCTCGCCTGAGTAATTAGTTATTAATCCGTATCAAAGGCTCCTTGAACTCGGCTTTTATTATTGTACGTCTTTTAATTCCCCTCCCACGTTGGGGTGGACGTCTTGCCCACCAATCAGGCGAGAGAGTACTAAAACAACCGACTATTTTTGGGAGTCATGGCTAGCTCCTCATAAATTATGAGGCTTGGAATTTTGAAAACTAAAAAAAAAACAACGAAAATATAGTAAAGATCCCCTTCATAAAAGCGTTACTTGAAACCAATAATTGCACGAAGTACATATTGGAAAAATTCCGGCATCTACTTGAATGAAGCAGAAGATAAAGAAATGTGTTTCAAGATTATAAAATAATAATATATCTTCTTAGATTCAAAAGCCACCCATTTATTTATTAACTTATTTTGGAGAGAAGAGGTAAAAAAAATGAAGGAAAGTAAAAGGATGAATGCGTTGGTGTTGTGATATGATAAATAGTTTGTATGGGCAAAGGAGAAAAGAAAGTGAAGTTTATAAAAATAATTAACAATGGATACATGATTTTGGGGCATACATGATTTCTAGTGTAAAAGGTAAATAGAATGTGTTAAAAAAGTGTGGGCAGGGCCGTGAATGAAAAAAAAAAAAAAAAAAAGGAAAAAAGAAGAGGAAATTGGAAGAACCGGGAAGTTAGGGGCGAAGAAAGGGGGAGTGAGAGATTGCGAATTTGATGCGCGTCGTTTGTGCATGCGTACAGGGGTGTATGGGGAAGGTAGTAGGGAATTCTTCCTGAAAATGTGAGTCAATTGCATCTGATCGTGGGGTGCCGGGGAACAGGTGTGGGATTGACGGGGAGGGGTACACGAAAGTGCTTGGAGGCATACAGTAAGGGGGAAGGGTGATTATGAAGGTTGCGAGGGGCTTGCTCTGACAAGGGCGCGGGGCTGCGGTATCATTCATATCAGAACGTGTGAAATGCTCAGGTCAGATGTAAAAGTATGCCGAATCATTGAAAATGCCAGAGATGCGAACTTCGCTGAGGGGGGGGAGAAAGGAGGGTTTAAAAAAGAATAAAACAGATTCCTGCTTCTTTTTCTCAAAAATCTTTTCAATTCGACTGCTATCCAATATCCTAGCTGAGCTGGGAAAACTCGCACAGGCGTGGCGTGCCGTTCATTCTTTTTCCGTCTTACCATTTCGTGAAAATGCTCCAGTCGTCGGCATCGCTTCCCGTGCCTCGTCGAGCAGTTATTTTGGTGATAGAACGGGTATTAACTGGACAACGCCCAATGTGCGTAATATGGCGGAGTGCTTCGCACGGATAATACATGTCACTTCCATTAAATGGTGCCTTATGACATAACTTGTGCCGTCGCAAGGCCTATTTGGCGTTTGACCTGTTCACGAGCCCATCTAGCTGTCTCAATTGTGCGAGGACCAAATTCTCTGTTTGTTCGCGTTTCCCGAATCAAGTTGGAAACAAAATCATTGCGGAAGAGAGCCGCAAATTCACCATTGGGGAATGTATCAGCGAGATCACTGGCGAGGATTGTTAGCGATGTCTACTAGGACAGCATCACATCTGGAAAACCAACCCGATGACACCCATACTAGCTCGAAGTAATCCTTCGCTCCGATTATTATCCTGAGCGATTATATTTAGAAGTTGAAAGATCGACTCGACGTATGGTTGCAGGCCATTGGCTACAAAATTGAAAAAGTTAGATCTGAGAAAATTTCAATAGTGGACAAGCCAGGGTTAACCAGAACGTACCATTTGGTGTGCCTTTATATGCAAGGAGAATGCCGCCCCACGCATCCATAATACCTTCCCTAAGGGATACAATATAATCAAGCATGTCGTATGATACATCAGGACTGGCAGTAACACCGGATGCTTGTTGTAGCACGCCAGCGACAACTACTAAATATGTCTCGAAATGCAATCCAATAGCCTGGGCAATGTCTCCGAACGTCTCGAGAATGGACGGTTTTAGTTGATTGCTGAGGGTAGTACTCTGAGGAAAATGGTCAATAAAAATTTGCCAAGTGAGTATAACACATGAGCGGAGAATGAATTCATACCCTCAGGTTATTAAGCAGGTGATTCATGAACGTATCACAGTACGGTTGAGCCTTCTCACTCAATGATCGAGTGATATCACTAACTAGTCCAATTGCCATGGCACAAAGACCAGCCTCCTCCTGGTTACCTAGCGCGTTGTAAAGGAACGGAATAAACGAATCCATATATTTGATGAAATCGCCCTCTAACGCACTGGCTATCGAGCCAACAGTGGCAAAAACAGTATCTGGAACACTTGACTTTGGAGGTACCGTGGACAGAACTTGCAATAGAACGTGCATGATACGGTCAGCTTGAGGCTTGATCTCTCCTTCTAATCGTTGCACGATAGCCTAGAGTTGGTTTGTTAGCGTCTCAATATAACCAAACAGACGGATGTAGACAAGCAATATACTTACCAAGAGCACGCTTGTCAAGCTCGTTTGCATTTCTTCAAGTGTGATACGATCCTCAACGCTGACAACTTGTTGTTGCATAGGCACTGTTTGTTCGAGTCGTTGAAGGATAACATCTGAAAGGTTAGCAACAATAGGAAGGCTATCATTAGCAGCATTGGTCACGAAGGAGTTCAAAACCTCGTAAGCCGCAGTTCGAAGTTGATTATCAGTATCATGTCTGGGGTAGCAGTTAACTAAAGGTTAGTTGAAATTACATGAAATGAAATATTCAGTTTGAAAGCTTACCTCTCTGTAACAGTGAGCAGTGAGGTAACACTGTCCTGGAAATGTTTTGATAGAGGGTTGGTCTGAGCACCGGCTTCCCCAGCAAATCGTTCCGCAAGGTTCATCAAGGCCCAGCAACAAGAGCCTGCGATCTTTGGGTTGCTAGCCAATCCATGGAACAAACATGAAATAAGAGGTTGCAGATGAGCTTCTGGATCAATAGATTCAGAGCAATAATCGCAGATTCGGCCAAGTGCATAAGCAGCAGAATCCTTAACGTGAATTACCTTATCATCCATCATTCCGATCAAAACTGGGAGGGCTTGTTTGATCAATGGATCGAGCGTTTGAGCATCTGGACCGTCCATAATGGCACCAAACGCAGATACAGCGGCATCTCGGCGATGCCAATCCTCGCTTCTTAGATTCTCTTCTACAAATGTCAGGACCGGGGGGATCACTTCAGCAGCAACGCACTGGGCATAGAGTTGCAAGGCTTGGTAAGCAGCGCGCGAGGTATCATAATCGTCATCAGCGGCATCTTCATCTTGCTTGGTCATCAGATGTAGCAAAACAGGAACAACCTCTCTACAGGCAATACGAGCGAAGCCAAAAAATGGGCGGATTTCAGTGGATCCCTCTGCTTGGGCCTGCATGCGAAGTTAGGAAGCCGTTGCTCAGAATAAAATCCTGGTGCGGATAGGGACAAAAGAAAATTTTTATAAAGAAAAAAAAAAAAAAAAACAAAGAAAGAAACTAACCGCAGCGTTATCATCCTCAATAGCAATTTCTTCCTCGCAAACCGTACACCAGAACTCAATAGCAAGCTTCGCAACATCTTCCTCCTCATTCTTCATACCAAGGATTGTGAGCCCAAAAAGCGCTTTTTCCATATAAAAGCGCATTTTTTCGTAGTAAAGACCCATAATTCGGTTCAAACAACCGAAAGCCCCGCTTTGTATTCGTGTATCTTCAGCTTGTGTGGCTTCGCAGACAACCTGCATAATATAATTTCGCTCGCCATCATTTTCAAAGTTCGACCGTACAAACTCCATCGCATCGCCCAATGCCGTAAGCGCAGCATTCCGAACTTCAGCGTTAGTTTCTTCTCGTCGCGCACCCTGGACAACGGCTGTGAGGATGGCATTTGAATGCGCACTTAGGCTTTCGCGAAGCTCCGGCTCATCGGATTCGCAGATGAACCCAATCGTTGTCAGCGATGCCTGCTTCATGTGATCTGAACCAGAGTTGACATTCTTCACAAGAGTGTCCATTAGCTCTGGCCATTCATTACGCGGTAGCTCAATGGCAGCGATGACAGCGATGAGCTGCGCTGCGGACTGGCCGGCTCTGGCATCGTCGCTTTTCAAGGTCTTCAATGCGAGTTCCTTGACGGTTTTTTTAATCTCCGGACTAAGCTGGTGCACCCATCTTCCCTGGACTTCCCGTAATCGGTCAAGCTCTCTGAAGGTGAAGGAGTTTTTCAGCGCGATACCAGCAGCAATTCGAACGGTAGGAGCAGCAGCTTCATTGGCAAGTTCGCCTGCGAGCGTCGTAAGGTAGGTAGCCTATACGGGGGCCGAAATGAAATATAGTTGGAAAACGAGTAAGCAAGCATGAAATTAAAAATTTCCCACAGATAGCGCTATAAAACAAAAACTATCTGTGGCAGCTTATGTACAAGTCGAAACAAAATCTTTACGTTTCCTACTGCAATAGAAGCGTAAAAGTAGGGGAAGACATACAAAGTCAACTTCAGCAGCATGCAACAGTTGTTGCTCGGCACTTTGACGCGTTGCAGCATCTATATAGAATCACACACAAACAAGGCACAAGTCAGTGAGTGGGTCTTCGGCTCAAATAAACAAGCTTGGACCGCGACACATACCCGTCGACAGGGTGCTGGTCAACACCTGATTAACATCCATATTGCCGAATTCGACGCCTGCCGTAGTCGCGTGGTTCGTCACAGAAGAGGGGTGCCGTTGTGATGGGGGAGCAAACAAGCGGCAGGGAAATGACTGCGGGGAAGCGGGATTGAGCACGACAGGAGGTACAAAAAGGTATAGAAAATATAAGGATCCCGAATTGCGAACAATGTACGCTGCTTCGGCGACAAGGCTTTCTTGGGGATTGTTTTGTTATGGTAACCTAGAAGTGTTTGCCCCGCCCAGAAGGTAAGAGGAAAAACTAAATATACGGATAAAAGAGCCAAAGTGAGCGGATAAGAAGGTAAAAAGACTTCAGGTCAGAAGCAGAAAAGAGGGAGGGATTTTTCCCTTTAGCCTGGTATATCTGTCTTCTCCGGAAGATAGTGGGTGGGGTGTGAGGAGGTGAGGTGAAGTGAAGTCGAAGCAGGATGTTGTTTGGAGGTCGTGCAGTCAGTGTGGAGGAGGACAGATGAGGATGCGGCTCTGGCGTCGAAAAACGGAACCAGTTAGGCTGAGTCAACATGGTCTGTTGCATTTTAATGGACTCCACCGCCAAACTCCGCTGGCGGCCACTCCAAACATACATATTTTGCAACTAGTTTGGGCTTGGCATTAACGTTCGCCAAACAGGCATCCTTTTGTCTGGGGTAGGTCTTATTTAAGCTGAGAACCATTGGGGGTATTGACAACGCAGGGGCAATTGCTGAAAAACATGTATATACCTAACTACACTGACTGGTTATTACTTACGCAGGTACTAATAGTTGAATATCCGACATACTGCCTATCAGTCCTATATCCTGATTTGCGCCGCACAGCCTAAATTCTCCTGCACACCGTCGCTTCATCCAACAAACAAACCCACCAGCATTTAATTGAATGTCAATTACTGCGTAGGCCTATGCGTTCACTGCGCTCTATTAAGTCACAAGGACCAAAAAGCTGGCTAATATGTACCTCAACAAACATAGTCGTACATTTATTCTCCCTACGAAAATATCATATGTAATCGCCGTAAGAAACAGATATAGAAGCCGAAAGCCATGCTCATTGTGCCATGACCTTATCCTCTACTTCCATCTCCCCATCTCCAGCTTCCTCCTCCTCTTCTGCCACCCCTGAGCTATCCATATCAAACACAGAATACCGCAGTCCATCCGCATACAAAACACACACAACCCTTCTCCCCTTCCGTCCATTGACCTCCAGTTCAACTGGCTCCATACCCTCCTGCTGTGGGAATGTATGCCGCACAAGCTCCGCATCCTGCTCCCCATTCGCGAGATGCAGGAGCGTTACCTGCACTGGGGGCGTCACGGAATCTGATGTAGCAGAAGTCTCAGAACCGTCATCGCCTACTCGGATGTAGTTGGGGTGGAATGGAGTGTCCATGTTGGGAATGTAAGGGAAACTGAGGAGGTGTACGTTTCCCAGGTCAGATAAGAGAAGCATTAGTGTACCGTCTTCGACGAATTTTACGGCTGTGATGCTCCCTCGTTTTAGGCTGATTGCAGAGAGGAGCGTGGCTTTGGTTGAGCTGACGCCGTTTACTGTATCGATGATGACCCTATAAAGATACACTGCGCAAAACAAAAATATGAAAGTTAAATAACTGTTTGGAAGGTCAACATCTGGTTTCACGTGTCTGGGTTTCTTACATATCCATGGAGAGCTTTTTGATTTCGTCGCAATATATACAGATGGGTATGCAGAGTTCTCGAAATGCTAGGAACGCCACGAAAGTCAATGGTAAGTCTAAATACCCAAATCATCACTTGAGCTGGGGAGGTTCATTTCAGCGTACCCCGAAATTCATCGTCATATCTACAACCTTCGCATCGCAATCAGGTCCAAGAGCCAATGGCGACCGGTGGAGGATGCCTCGTCGCTGCGTCTCCGCAATCTGCTTGAACACCTTTTCACTTTGGAGTCCAAGACGAGCTGTCAGATCGCCAAGTAGCGGCATATCGATTTGATTAGCCCGTTTCTTTTGATCTTGCTGCTTTAGTAATTTCTTATATGTTTCATAAAAGGAGCTGTCTTGCCCTGACGGCTTCCATCGGTCAGGAGGCGACTGTGTGGGGACAGGCTGGATGAAATCCTGAAGAACGCTACGAGCCATCGCTCCCTGTATGTAACTTAGTACCTGTCCATGGTCGAGAGAATCCCTGCTCTCCGTCAGTTCTTCATAGGTGGCAGATAGAGGATCAGCGGTTTGTAGGTCAACTTCATGTCTTAGCCATTTTGAGAAGGCGGTAAACTCGTGGAGCTCGCGACTGCTATGGATCAGCACTTTATGGGAGAGGAGGCCAAGGCAGTCTATGGTGTCCTGGCATTTCTCCAGATCTGCAGTTTCCAGCCCGAGAATCGGGCTGAGTTTGTGGAATTTTGACAGCCCTATTAACCGACTCAGGAGGACTCCACCCCGCTCCAATGCTGGAAGAAGACACTCGTGGGTCAGTCGCCTCAGCGCCTCGTAGCCTGATGTAACTGCTTTTTCCCAACGTTTATGGCCCTAAAAATGAGTTAGACCCAGAAGTTGCGTTAAAATTTGTGCAGGTTACAAACCCTCTCGCCAAGGACGTCTACCAGAAACTCTCTCAGCGGTTCGAAACAGTCCCCAGTCACAAGCAGGTGGTATGCAGCGGTCACAAAATCGCACGCGCATTTGTCCTGCAAGTCCTCAGTTACATTTCTGATATACCGTCCCGGAAGATCCTGAGAATTCTTCCACTCGAGTTGAATCTGTGCCTGCACCTGCTTGATATACCGTAGCAAATTTTGTAGCTGCGTAATTTTCGACGCGAGGAGCGACAAGTATCTTCCAGATTTTGTAATAAATCGGAGGTCGAGAGTGATGAGTCGCATCCCGTTTTCGGTTGAGAACAAAAGAGAATGAGTAGAGCTGATGGGGTGAAAAGCGTGAAGAAGAATTCTGCTGTTAGTAGCGCTCCCAAGAGAGCTCCCGACATGAAAGCAGCCGACATCGAAGCAGTCAAAAATGCGGAGGTGAATAGTCCCGTCGTCGAAGCCAGCTAGCAGGACATCGACAGAGTCACCGGTGTTTTTATTGGTAGTATGAAAGATGGAATCAATCGAAGCTCGTGAACCAAACACATCGTCGCTAGAGAAGATGCATGAGTGAAACAAACGTATATCAATATAAAAAACATTGCAAACAAACAAAATAAAAAGACTCACTCATTCCCCGTCGACGGTAACGTGCTCAGCTTAGGCAATGACCGCTCCATATCCAGCATAGCTAGCTCTCGTGGCAAATCTGCCTTCAACTGCGCGATTTTCGATAATTGCATTTCTGTCGACAGTAGATCATCGACAGTAAGTCTTCCCTCAGCATCTTGAAGACATTTCAACGCGTTCTTGCCATCGGTGAAGTTCATTCCCCAGCCAAGGCAAGAAACGGATGAAGCTGAGCCCAGTGGAGACGTGGAAGACGATGAAGGTGCAGTTGCAACTGAAGATGTCACAGAGTGGCCGCATGGTAATTGATGTACCGTCTTGCCGCTGTACGCGCTTAAGATGCGGATAATGTTATCAGAACAGGCGACGGCGAGGAGATGGCCTGGTTGTAGTAGCTGTTAGGTTTGGAACGTGTTCATAGAAAACTCCTCATCCAAGAGCAAATAATACGGATATTCACATTCGGTGAATCAAAACCAGGAAAGGATAGAGGAAGCTGAAATATAAAAGAAAATAACATGGAACCCCTTACCGTTTCCCTTCCACTTAATCCTTCTCACCTCCCTTCCCCGCTCACCTCCGCCACGTCCACCGTCACCATAAACACCCCCAAACACCCGCTGTCCATTCAACCTGAAAACATCCACTCGTTCATCCACGCTAGTCAGCGCGACCAGGTCCATTGTTGGACAGTACGCCATTGACCCAGGCTTGCATTTTGACGCGAGTGTTTTCTCAGCTACTGAGGCCAACTTCGGGATATGCTCCCCGTCCATGACGGTTGGACTAGTTTGATGAGAGTATTGGGACAGAATGAAAGTGTAAATTCCGTTATTTCTGAGGACCTCACGCCCTTACTCCTGGTGCGTTACTTCGTTTACTTTGTATGCGCGCTAATTGACTGTGCTTGGTAGGTTTAATGTGCGGTGTCCATTGAGGCTAGCTGGAACTGGAAATTGTACATGAAAATGCCACTGTAAGGATTAGCCATAAAGTCAAGCAATTATTTAATAGGGGATGTAGATTCTGATGGTTGTATTATATAGGGGACAAAGAAGTTTTTTTTGGAGTGCCAAAGGTTGTGTCAAGTTGGTTGCGGCGGAAAAAATATTTGTATATAATTTCAACCATATAACTACCATATGTCGGATCGGCATCAAATTAGAAGTTAGCATTAGCACATTCGGCACGCAATTAATGATATTGTGTATTCCACTTCCTCATTTTTTTTTTCTCCATCATTATTTCTCCATCGGGGCCTTCAAAGAATTGACAAATAACCGCCGGATCCTATCAGACGCCATTAAAAGACTTCAGTGTAAAAACCAAAACAAATAAGAGAGAAAAACTTTCAAAGGTATTATGAAAATCCCATAACGCCTCAAAGACTGTATTCCCTACATTATCCGCACATCAACAATGTTTCGAGTGCTGCATTACACATAAGTAGCCGTTATTCGATCGAGGCAATATCGCCTGTGGCTAAATGACCGGACAGTACGCCCAAACCCCGAACGCGACCAAATCCAACAAAATCCAAGAAAAGTAAAAATGGGTTGCGATCTATGATGGTGATACAAGAAGGAAGGAAAAAACGCCATGATGGAAATGTAGTAACTCCGTATTCCCAATGAGATGGATGAACTTGGGACGCATGAACCCATGTATGGTTGGAAAACGAGATTAATGTACTTAAAGAACGGAAGGAAAGGAAAAATGAATAAAGACTAGGAGGATCTTTGTGGGGAGGAGAGTTACGCTCTTATCTAGAAGCTTTTCACAGCATTATCCTCGATCATATCGCCCAAGTAACTCAACTCATCCATTAACTCCTGCATTGTAGACTCGACACGGAGATTTGTTGGCTGCTGCCCGCCACCACCACCACCACCACCACCACCACGCCTCGAAACCGACTCACTGTCCTTGTTCATCGTGTCGGAGTGATTTGTACAGTTTGCGCGAGGGGTGAGGAGTTCAGGGTTATCATCCATAAAAAACGAATCGGTGTTGGGTGTAAAGTTACTATGCTTTAGGATTAAGCTTTTCCGGGGAGGTGTTACGCGCTGTTCATCATTACTTGTCTGGCTATGGTTGGTGGCGTTTTTATTGGCTTCGAGAGTCCAGGGATTGATCTCCCTACTAGGAGATTTGGAGATGTAAAGAGAGGATATAACAAGGTTGTCGGTATGGTAGTCGTGGGATTTAGTCTCGCGATCTTGGTGCGCGTTGTTTATGTACACGTTGGGTTGCGGGGATGGGTTGGAAGCAATATCAAAGAGGGAGGAGCTGTGAGCAGATAGATCGGTAAGTGCGGATTCGAAAAGCCCCCCATTGCTGTCATCCGTGGTAGGGGAGAATGTATTGTCGTTATTAAATGTTGATGCAGATGTCATAGAGCAAGGCGAAGCGTTTTCTGTATCTGTACTGTATTCTGAGAACCGACTACCAGTCGGTTGGAGGAAAGAGTCCGGAGAGCACGAATTACCGGGAGAGTCAACAGTAAAGTCGGAGAAATGACTCTGGAAGTATTTTTCTTCGCCAAGGGAGAAGTCAACAGTTTCCATCTGCGGCAATTCTGCGTCAACAATGGAAGATGGGCTGTGTGGGAGGCTCGGTAAAGCTTTTCCGTATAGATCCAACGGAGCTGTCGTTTTTGAAGTTGAAATGTCACCTGATGATTGTTGAGGAATGATAATCCTGGGCGTTCTTTGTGAAGTCATAGACTCTGGATACGCATCAACAGCAAGGTAGCGGTTTCGTTCAGCTTCTCCAGAGCCAGGCCTATCGATCAATGGATGCTCAACGGTCCATGCGGCTTTCAGCGTCGACCACCCTTGGCTTTCCGCAAGAAATTGATTTCCACTGGCATATTCGCTGGATAGATTTCTATCAACAACGTATGGATGGGGTAACGGCTTGTTGAGACTATCAACAACACTCCACGTGGGAGATGGGGTACCGGAGTGGGCGGATGAGTCCAGTCCTGGTTCGGGAACTTTTATGATGTGGCTTTTATTTACCTTATGACGGCGACGGCCACGGTTCTCGTCGCCCTCACCAAACCGCGGGGAGGTAAAGTTCAGGATGGCAGATCGCAGAGAATTGGTTTTGGGGGAATAATTAATTGCACTTCTTAGGTCTAGAGATAGTTTACTGCCAATACGGAATCGTCGATGTGTTGCCAAGGCACGAGGATGGGAGAAGCTTCTTTCGTTAACGGGAGATATAGAGGATCCAGAAGAAAGGGGGGAAGCTAAGCCGTGGTCGGTACGCATGAGCATTGCTGGAGACGTAGTGAGACGAAGCAAAACAGGCCTCGGTGGAGCTCTCGGATTCAAATATTTGTCTGCGGGATTCATAGTTCCATCGTTGGATATTTGGGAAGCGGGCTTGTAACCGCGTCCAAGATGGGTATGTGACGAGGGTAAGTTGATAGGAACGTTGAGAACGTTCAAGGGTTGACCTGGCAAAAGAGCACAGGAAGTAGTTACTGGCTCGGCTTCATTGAAAAAATCAATTTCATTGTCAAGTTGGTACTATGATTAGAGGTTAGCTTTGTGCGTTTCTGGAACTTCTATATGATACTTTGACTCACATAATACCAATATGTGCCGCCCATCCTTAGACCGCCATTCCTTCCTGGAGTTGGCGGTTTTGTTTCTCCATCACATATGATATTGGTAAAGGTATGACATCCTTTCCAATGACCCCTGCCAATTCGACTATCCTTTTCCATCGGATATGCCCTCGTGAAGTTGTCCCATGATCCAAACAGCTTGACAGATCTAGTATTGGGGGGAGTGCGGCTTGTTCTCTGTCAGCCCGAGTCCATAAGAATGTAAAGACAAGGTAACCTTACACAAGAAATGTCATCAAAGTTGTGGATGACTCGTTCATGATTGCGTCGGAAGCTATGTAAAGGAAGTGTAGGTAAAAAAGCCACTGGAACTGCTCGAGAACCAATTGAGCGCGCAAAGAAGGTAACCTGGATCCAGCCAGGAAGAATCGCCCAAAGCTCTTAATCACAATATAGTTCTGAAAAAAATCCAAGATCGACCTGAACGAATGGCCCGATCTGTTGGATTTTTGATATCGACACCTCCCCAGCAGATATAGGATATCTTATATACATATATCCTGTATCGATACTAAGGCGGACCAGACGCAGATCACTCCAACCAACAAGTCTTCGAGTGCTGCCACGCCAATTCTATTTTGGGCATCTGGTTTCAGACCCCTACCGTGCTCAGGGTGAAAATTTGGAGGGAAATCAAAGCCGGAAGTCGAAGGTTCGATGGGTCCAATGATTAGGCCAGACGATTATGGAAGCGCTCCAGGATTGTATGGGGTTGGAATTATATAGGAGGATTCCTGGCGCTTGCTGAGGGAACAAATGGGATGAAATACTTCAGTTGGTTCTAGAGATACCCATGGACATGCCAGGGAATGAGGTACGGATATATTTGAAGGAAATAAACGCTCCCAACGGATGGGCGTCTGTTGAAACGAAGGGGGCACAGCCATAAATAAAAATGTGGAACTCGGCATTTAAAAAGGATATGATGAGAAAAGTGGCCCTGTAATTCAAGTGTGGCTTTGGGTGCCATTGCTGATAGACAGGTGTCGTCACTGGCCAAAACGAAGCAGAGTTTTTACACAAAAGGCCCAAGCTGACGATCAGAGGGCTGGAGGGACCTCAGAATTCCCACAAGTTCGCGAGCTAGCTTAAATAAAAGTCTAAGCAGAGGAACTGCTGAGAACAGAGCGGGCTAGGCCAAAGACGCCCCCATGGCTAGCCCTGATCAGTGACGGTTTGATCATAGATGCCTGGTCGATTTGGACGTCTCCCATCATCCACGGCTGTGTGTTTGAATGAGGGTAATAGTACGATGATGCCCATCCCACCCCTAGGAATCAGAATATTCATATTCGTAAGGCGGCGTTATTTGGATGAACAATCCAATGCTGACCCCTGTTTAGCGCAATGGTTGGGCCTTGGTTTGACCAGCTGGGAACGCTGTGGTCGCTGTGGTCGCTGAACAGAAGCCAATAAATTACCGAAGGACGCCAAGCACAACCTAAATAGCTGCAAACTCAGCGAGGCGCCAGTTTCAAAGAAGTGTAAGAAAGAGAAGTGCGGAGAGCGGTTTTGGTTCAAGTTTCAAGCAAAGAACTTACGGCGGCTATTCGAACTGCAAACATAAAGGAAGCGATATCCTTCTCCATGCTTGAGAGTATCCGCGGAGGCCTATCATCACGTCAACATCCCACACTGCACGACGGCTGCCATGATAGGTATGGGGATATTGGCAAGGCCCACTTGGCTGTCCCAGCCAGTCAATAGTCTACAGAGGGCGCTATCAAAAGAATTGCGCCGGCAAAAAGACAACTAGACAGTGCCACAAATCTTGGCAGAAATTCACACTGTATTTTATACTGAATACTCAGCTCTTGATTATTCCTTGTCTCCACTGCTATTCAACATGGAATCTGTCTGTCAATCTGCCTGCCAATCTGTGTGCCAATCTGTCTGCCAATCTGTGTGTCAATCTGCCTGCCAATCTGCATGCCAATCTGCCAACCAGATGAGTATTCTATTCCTCCACCTGTCTGTGCTGTCTTCCTTCTCTATACTCATTGTCATCTTCTAACTCTATAATCTTTTCAATATGTACAGAAATCCACTCAATCCATGTCTGTATCTTCTCTTGTGGCAGATTCTTCCATACCTGCTTTCATACTCTAACAGCTTCTGTATGATTCTTAGAAGCTTCTTTTCTTATTGTTCTGCACTTCATTCAGAGTCAAGCTGTCTCAATTGCATTGAGATCAGATGAATTCCCACATCAAAGCAGCTGTTGAATCCCATGAATATCATACATATAATGTTGAATATAGTGATTGTGTGAAGAGGTCTTATCCTCTTGCACAATAGTATTCAGATGATCAATTTGACACTCTTTTACAAAGAAAAATAGCTTTGATAAGAGAATTTGAACTTGATAGTGATATCAATCAATTCCATCATCTTTGTCACAAAATAGCTTGTCTGTGATCTGTTTGAACTTTCATATTGATTTTTGATCTGATTGCTGATGATCAATCTGTAATCTTTGAATACTATTTGACAGCTCTCATTCTTGCCTCTTTATAGATTTCATTTCAGTATTTAAAGTCTCAATATACTCAAGGAATTGAGTATGCTTCTGCAAGGTTTCTCTGATTCAACAATGAAATGAGCTCTTCTTATTGTATAAGAAGCAGACTCAGAATATGAATTCAGATGATCTCTTTTATTATTTGTGTATACAGCTTTGAGAATAGATCTTATGAGATGCATATCATATTCTATATTCATTTTGTTGATGAAAAAGAATAACAGAGATTTCATCTGATCAGATAATATTCTTTCAATTCTTCAAGATTCAATCTTTATACTTCAGACAGAATTGAAGTTGATCTAGTTGCATCTTTTTAATGAGTTCTGACTTCTGTGTAGACTTTGTTTTTCACAGGCCTGCTTTGCAAAGAATCCTTCATATAGTTATAGAAGATATCTCAATTCCTTCATTACTGAATTCATTGACAAGATCAGTACATATCTTTTCTCATTCATATCAATCACATCAAATCTTTACAAGAATAGTGTTCTTAATACTATTATTTCTCTGAGTTGATTGGTCAGATTTGAGAATATCTTGAAGTCATTCATCACAAAGTATAATATGAGACAGTTCAGAATCAAATCTGTGTTCAATTGCACATTTATATATACAGTTGATTTGACTCTTTGAGATCTGGGTGATTTCTGTAGACTGGCCGCCGGGACCATGAATTACACATTTGGTTTGGTTTGGTTTGGTCTCAGTCTATTTCTTGGCATGATTTTAGTGGGACCAGGACCAGAATGGGAGTGTAAAGTGACTAGAATTATTAAAACATGAGTGAAATGGGACTAAAAAATCTTGATATTCCATGTAAAGTGACTGACTATCAAAATCAGAACATGATCTGGGACTGATCATGATTTTGACTCAAGTTTGATTTCATTCTGATGATTATATAATACATCAATCTGATGATATGATTGGTGGAGATATTACCTCTATCTTGCTTAGTGCTGCTGCCAACCTACCCATTGCTGCCAATCTACCCACCGCCGTCAATCTACCTACTGCTGCCAATCTATCTACTGCTGCCAACCTATCTATCACTGCTAATCTATCACTGCTAATCTATCACTGCTAATCTATTGCTGCCAACCTATCTACCACTGTCAACCTACCTACCGCTGCCAACCTATCTATCACTGCCAATCTATATAGGGTAAATCATGGTCCCATTTGGTCCCATTTTGTAAAATGGGACCAAATGGGACCAGAATCACTAATTTATTAGTAAAACATGATCTGGGACTAGATTTATAATATAAACAGTGTAAAGTGACTAATTTGCTAAACACTATATGGGACCAGGACTAAGATATCTAATAATGGGACTGAGGAAAAATTTGGTCCCAGTCCCATGCATGGTCACACGGCCAGTCTAGATTTCTGTGATTTCAGCATTTGACTTGCCAAAATAGGGTGATTTAAGAGTCATCACAAGAGCTCTTGTGGCAATATCAGTATTGGGTGCCATATAAATCAGCAGATGAAATATTAGAGATGAGATATTTGAGAAAAAAGAGGAATCAATTCAGAATACATGGCATTCTCATATAAATAGAATGTGGGGTCATTTGAAGCTAAATGTAATTACTCATTAAAACATTGTGGCGCTTCTTAGTTGTATAAATTGAATCTGAGCGGCGCAATTCTTTTGATAGCGCCCTCCGTACAGGACAGCCAATAGGTAAATCCGCAAGCAGCATTTGCCAGATGCTTCTTTGTGTCAGGTTACCCTAAGCCACGGCAGGTCCCCAGGCGACGCTAATGCGCAATGTGGATTGGGCGCTTCGAACCCTGGTTAAACTTAGGGGGACTGGGAGAGGGAGTTCCTGGATGGTTCAGATATTTTTGTTGTTGTCCATCATGCTCTCATCAACGACGCACGCTGCATACCTTACAACTAGTCCTCGCGGCCCCACCCACTAGAGGATATAGTGGGTGGTCTACGCCGCTGCGCAAAATATCACTGGCTTTCTTCATCAACAACCACGCGATTAAAATCTAGACATTAGATATTTAATTATTCCAATTGTGTCATATTATGGAGGGCGCTATCAAAAGAATTGCGCTGCTCAGATTCAATTTATACAACTAAGAAGTGCCACAATATTTTAATGAGTAATTATATTTAGCTTCAAATGACCCCACATTCTATTTATATGAGAATGCCATATATTCTGAATTGATTCCTCTTTTTTCTCAAATATCTCATCTCTAATATTTCATCTGCTGATTCATATGGCACCCAATACTGATATTGTCACAAGAGCTCTTGTGGTGGCTCTTAAATCACCCTATTTTGGCAAGTCAAATACTGAAATCACAGAAATCACTCAGATTTCAAAGAGTCAAATCAACTGTATATATAAACATGCAATTGAACATGGATTTGATTCTGAACTGTCTCATATTATACTTTGTAATGAATGGCTTTGAGATGCCCTCAAATCTGATCAATCAACTCAGAGAAATGATAGTATTAAGAATACTATTCTTGCAAAGATTCAATGTAATCAATATGAATGAGAAAAGATATGTACTGATCTTATCAATGAATTCAGTAATGAAGAAATTGAGATATCTTCTATAACTATATGAAGGATTCTTTACAAAGCAGGTCTGTGAAAAACAAAGTCTATATGAAAGTCAGAACTCATCAAGAAGATGTGACTAGATTGACTTCAATTCTATCTGAAGTATAAAGATTGAATCTTGAAGAATTGAAAGAATGTTATCTGATCAGATGAAATCTCTGTTATTCTTCTTCATCAATAAGATGAATATAGAATATAGCATGCATCTTATAAGATTTATTCTCAAAGCTGTATATATGAATGATGGAAGGAATCATCTGAATTCATGTTCTGAGTCTGCTTCTTATATAATAAGAAGAACTCATTTCATTATTGGGCCAGAGAAATCTTGCAGAAGTATGCTCAATTCCTTGAGTATATTGAGGCTTTAAATACTGAAATGAAATCTATAAAGAGGTAAGAATGGGAGCTGTCAAATGATATTCAAAGATTACAGATTGATCATCAGCAATCAGATCAAAAATCAATATGAAAGTTCAAACAGATCACAGACAAGCTATCTTATAATAAAGATGATGAAATTAATTGATATTACTATCAAGTTCAAATTCTCTTATCAAAGCTATTTCCCTTTGCAAAAGAGTGTCAAATCAATTGTTCAAATACTATTGTGCAAGAGGATAAGACTTCTTCACACAATCACTATATTCAATGTTATATGTACAATATTCATGGGATTCAACAGCTGCTTTGATGTGGGAATTCATCTGATCTCAATGCAATTGAGGCAGCTTGACTCTGGATGAAGTGCAGAACAACAAGAAAAGAAGCTTCTAAGAATCATACAGAAGCTGTTAGAGTATGAGAGCAGATATAGAAGAATCTGTCACAAAAGAAGATACAGACATGGATTGAGCAGATTCCTGTACATATTGAAAAGATTATAGAGTTAGAAGATGGCAATGAGTATAGAGAAGAAAGACAGCACAGACAGATGAAGAAATAGAATACTCATCTGATTGACAGATTGACACACAGGTTGGCAGGCAGATTGACATGCAGATTGACAGACAGATTGGCATGCAGGTTGGCAGGCAGATTGGCAGGCAGATTCCATGTTGAATAGCAGCAGAGACAAGGAATAATCAAGAGCTGAGTATTCAGTATAAAATACAGTGTGAATTTCTGCCAAGATTTGTGGTGCTGTCTAGTTGTCTTTTTGCCGGCGCAATTCTTTTGATAGCGCCCTCCGTAGTTATTTGTCAAATCAGAATCTAGATCATATTAATTATCCTCCCAATTATCAGAGTTGATGGATTGTGAAACTTCTGGAGTTATCTAACTTCTCGTCTAAAGCTATCTTCTTGCCCATCTGGCGGGTGACATTCAATTGACGAGCAAGGGCAGCACGGCTGAGGCCAGGGCATCTTTCATCGAATTCTGTAGCTGCTTCTACACGTTTGTCGACTTCTTAAGATCTTTCAACCATCTTGAGATAGATATAATCGCGTGATTGGGGATGAAAAAAGGCGAGAATTGGTACAGCGGTGATATTTTTGCACAGCGGTGCCACTATATCCTATAGTGGGTGGGACCGCGAGTACCTGTCGATGATGGGGAGTTCCGATTGAAGTTTTGAATTTTTGCCCTTTGTGGCGTGTCGCGGATAAGCTGCTCAATTATGAAGTCTCCCGTTTGGGATGACTAGCTATACCCTTCCCTTCTTTGAAAGTGTTTTGACTTGTGCTAAGAATTAAGCTGACATGCTGATACCGGAAATAAGTATTGCTGTTCCATCTCTTAATGAAAAGGAGAGGGAGTCCCAGGGGGCTTATAGAGGCCAATGCCCCTAACTTGCCCACTAGCTCACTGCCTAAATCCCAGGTAGTGTAGCCTAGAGATTCAATACACTAGTAAGGATATTTCGGGGTAAATTCTTAGCGTGAGACGACTTTTCGCAGTGCCCTCTGGACAAACTATTTAATTCCCGAATAGTCAAAGAATGGCAACCATCACTTGTTCTCGATTTTCCCAACTTCCCTGCCTCCCGGCTCAAGAAGTGAGCGAAATGAACCATTATTTGGCTTCTCAGCTTCAGATACCCGCGCGAAAAAGCCTTGATCGTACAAAGTTGTGTGGATAGTGGATAGGTGGAACGTCATCAATCATGAGTAGATTCTTCATACTATCTTCCCTGTTGGACTGAGATACTATATATTTAAGTGCTCGTACAAAAATCTTGCGCCGGCGATCCCACGACGATATTATTATCACCCAGGGATGGAGAATTCCGCCGTCCCTTGACAGGCACGAAAACTTCAATATACCGTACCCTTGCCCTCTGCAAGCCAAAAGGTTTTTTTTGCTGACCGGCTTTATGGTGTATCTGGGATATATCCGGCGTGGACGGAGCCTCACAGGGACTACTAAGAGGCAGAACGTTTCTCTACAACCAGCCTGTCAGCCCAACAAGGGGTCTGAGCAACTGCAACTGTGCTCCCTGCTGCATATCACTGCATGGAGACATGGAACATTTCCATTTTCTACATGTATGATTCGTCGAAGTTATTTATCAATTTGATTAATTTTGATTCTGTTCTTGATATCAGGTTACTCCTGCTATTATATCCCCAATTCCTGGTGCATCGATTACGAACTACAATGCACTGCTCATTTGGCCTTTTCCCAAACCTGGATTTAAAGGAAGACAAGGCTCACAGTTGGCTGATTGAATACACTTTGGCAGCTAGG
Organism: Histoplasma capsulatum G186AR; assembly: GCF_000150115.1. NCBI lineage: Eukaryota > Fungi > Ascomycota > Eurotiomycetes > Onygenales > Ajellomycetaceae > Histoplasma > Histoplasma capsulatum. Next base: position 448,782 of record NW_025544802.1, read on the forward strand.
GCCTATCTCGACCACAATAAAATAACTTCAAATAAACAACACAGTATGGTACCTGTAATAGAATTGAAGGAAAAAGATAAGCCTATCAAGACAACCTGGAATAGGAACAAAAGGGGTTGAGTTGAAAACAAGGAAAGAAGAAAACACTATCTGCGTCCCACTCTGGAAACAGTTTGTCGGTCGTATCTCCTGTCCACCCCCCCGAGCATGATCTTCAAAATGGTGTTAGATGACAGCACTGCACCGCTCCATGGCGCTGTATCAACTATGTCCCGTACATGGTTGTTTTTGTGCAGGGTATCATCAAGACTCTCCAACCACCTTGCAGCAGATCGATCGTTGCCAACTTGTACAAATTGAATTCCCACCTGCCACGGCTTCGCATTGCATTCGTCCAGTCGCCTTGCTACACTGATCAACACCGGTTCCACATCATCAGTTGGGATGCCGTCCGTGATCACGATGACGTTAATCGGTTTAACAGGTGGCTTGCTCACACCCCTAGAACCCCCTGCCGACCTGTATCGGACTTCATCCACGTACGGATTGAGAATATCGTGCAGTCGGCCTCCGGTCGGGGTTCGTCCGCTCGGCGTAACCCGACAAAAGATATGTCCAACAGCCTCTGATGTTGTGATGTTCGCATACGCTCCGGTTGGATTGCTCCAATTTTTGTGGTTTAAGAAGTATATATCAAAGCCATCTTCGTCATACTCGGCGCAGATTGGGGCTATAGCTGAAAGTGCTTCTCTGGTCTCGGCCCATCTTGAGCCACTCATGCTTCCGCTGTCGTCGACGAGAAGGATGGTATCGAAATCACTCAAAAAGGCGTAGGGTGAGGAATCAGCAATGGTTTCCTGAGTCTCTGCTGTGGGGGTATAGGCTGGTGGCTCGTCTGGATAAGTCGCCCAGTCTATTGCCTTGCCCCTCTCCTTCGCGTCCTGCTTCAGCCCGTTCCTCATCAGCCCGTTCCTCAAGGAGCGCATGAAACCGGCCATTTCTTTTATTCTTTCTGTTGATGTCTTGCAAGTTGGTTCCCTTGAAAGTCGGAGAGTGATGCGTGTGCAAGAGTTGGAAGGAAATATAACGAGCTATTAAATCGTTGCGCGGGATTTCAAACGCATGTAATTGCGTCCATGAAACGACGCACGGCCAGACTGAAGGATGTATTGTGGTTAACTACAGAATAAGAGTAAAAGTAACCCATTGCCGAAGAATAAAGAAACTATAGAAAGCAGTAAAATGCGTCCTTTATAACTATACATTTTCTTTGTGTTTTGTTTTGGAGCGGCAAATCCCCCCTGAAACAGTGAGGCAGACTCTGGTTTGATATCAGGTACTTGCATGTCCTGCATATAGGCGCGGCACTAACGGAAGAACCTGCTGTGCCTTGCCCAATTGGTGCTGGCACAGCCCTAATCTGCCCCGCAGGATCGCCTTGTCGTGGGGTTATTTGGCGGCGTTATTGGGTGAAACGTTCCTTGAGAGCCCCCCCCCCCCCGTACGGCAGAATCCATGTGTCCGCATATCCCGAATAACCCACACACAACGACTCTCTGCGGTAGAACCCCGAATCTTTACTCATCCAATCTCGTCTATGGTCCCTCGTCTCCGATAGATACGTAGCAAGGCTGAGAAATTCCAAGGATCGAGTCTGGAGTTTTCCTGGAATAATCCCCAATCCACTTTTGTCAAAGGCTTACCCCGCGAGATTCGCGATTCGATAACTTGAGCTGTAGCGCTCTTCCCGAAGCCGGCAATTCACATCTCTGCCGTTGACATGAACCACAAGTACGAACTGACCAAGTCGAGGACCAGTTACAGCAGGACGGACATCTTGACGCCCAGGAACCAGCTCGGTATCTCCCTCTTCTTCATCATATACTTAAGCGTTGCCTACAGTCGCCGGCTCGAATCGCCGTTACTAGAGCCAGTGGGCTTGCGGGGAACTATGATGTGATGATGTAGTGAGTGCTTTGTCAAATTCTGGAGTGAACTTGTTCAAAGGAATGGCAGCTGGGCGGAAATGACAGCCCTACCCGGAGCCCTTATGGCCCTACATTATTACCATTCAAAATTATTGTGAAGTTGTGGGAGATCATTGTACTTTCGCCTACCAAGGTCGGGTGTATTAGTACTCTAGCTCGTCGGAATGCCTGGTATCGTGGTGTCAATCGGGAACGTTTGAATCCACCCCGAAATGCGGTCCATCCATGCTTTCGTTGGACCTTGTGGGAAACTTCCCTTTCTGAAGAAAGTCCCCAGAAGAGTTATTTCACGTCCAGCTCTGTCGCGGAAATTCCGCCTATCACTAGGTCTCTCAGACCACAAACATCGCATCCTCCGGAAACTCAACACAACATATATGACTTGCATTGGCTGTGTTTTGACCGGCTCCAATGCCTGCAGCGCGTCAAAAGCTGGATAGCTGTCCGTGGACATGCGGCCGCAGTTGACAACTGATGCTCTGTTACCCTATTACCGAACGATATTGATACTTTGAGGGAGATACTATTGACTCTCACCCAGTCGGATTCTGGCGCTCTCTGCACACACCTAACTCAGCAAGGATATCCTCCCTGGATATGACTATGTGGAAGCTATCACCGAATCCTCTGCTCTCGTAAGGGAGGCACAGACACCACCCCGCCGGTATTAGCAATGAGCCTCGGTAACTGACGTGAGGACCGCATCTATCGTTCGACAGTTATGTAAGGCGACATTCTGGTCCTGCTAATGTGGATGATGTTAATTAGCGCCTAAGTAGCTTCCTGCTTCAGGGAGATATGGGTGAAACGACTAAAACTCACTCTGTGGGGGACGGAAAATGTCAACATACAGGTTCCTTTTTCAAGAGACTTGATTGTCACAGTAGGCGAAGCATGAAGCTTGCGATGAGCTTGACCTGACGAGCCACTCCCGACTTCAGGCGTAGTTGCGAACAGTAACCTCTCCCCTCAAGATTAAAATGATAATTGCTTGATACCAGATGTTCTGAATTTATCCTCGTAAGGTCGTGGAATCAGGTTTTCTGAATGGCATCGCAATCAGATATATCTACAATCACTGTCACCAGAGGCGAGGTTAAGTTCCCAGACAGGCTTCTCCGCTGCGGAGGGCATTCGATCGATGCATATCAGCCCACAGCGTTATCGTTTGACCTACGCAGTACATGCCAACTGACCAGCGCCACCTTCTCAGCAAGGCAGTTGAGACTTGTGGGAAAGCCTGGGGCATGTCTTGATACGGATTGAAAACGGCATGTGGAATGGAATGGGCGGGGCCGGAAAACCGGACAGCCATGGACTTTCCATCGCCCGCTAACATCCCATGGCTTCAGGGTAAACAAGGTCTTCAAATGATGGCCCACCCCGCTTCCGTTCTTGCCGAACACTGCCTTCGTTCGTTGGACAAGGGGTAGCGGCTAAGGGTAATACAGAACGACCCAGGCCTAGGTGCAGATGACATTGAATATAGAAGGGCTTTTTTGCAACCTGCTTCCAAAGCACTCTGTAATAATCTGTGGGATCCTCAGCTTCCTACTACAGACTAGCACCACACACAAGTGGATATAACCCCCAGAAGATAGCACTCAATACAGCCACTCAGACTTCCAACAAAATCACCTTACCTAATTAGTCAGATGAAGCCATTGTTTCTTGCGAAGGTTTCGCACGTTGCTTCATTCGCAATCTTTTTGATTTTCCTGATTAGGCTCGAGACCATGATCAAGCATTCCTAGGCAGCTTTACCAGAGCCCTATTAGGTGGCTTGGGCGTCACTATCCAGAGAGGGAGTGCCACATCCATCGACACTGGAATAGCATGTAATCGTGCGTTCACGCTGCCAACACCTGCCATCCGAACATCGATTGTTTCTCGAAGGAGCACTGAGATTTAATGAGGGGTGCATTCAAAGTTCACCGCATTTGAAAGTCTGCGCATGGTATGCGATGCGGGTGAAGTAATTCCGGGATAATAGCAGACTGTCCATCACTTACTGAAGGAATGCGCTGATACCATGGTGGTTAGAATGGTGAGGAGGAAATGGCGCAATATACTTGGGTGGGAGCATTGCAGACCTGGCCCGTATTCTCAGATTTGCCATGGTATGAGCACTGGATCAAAGAATCTTCTCGTATATTACGGAGTACAGTGGCAGAGATTAGCGTGGCCAGGTGAGGGCCGAACAATCTCATTCAGGATGAGTTGACGACGATGGAGTCCATCCTGGGACAATGAAGCCAGCCTCTCAGATTTAGGGGTTGTGGCTCTCGTTCAGCCCAGCCATGATGTTGTAAAAGGGAGAAGGTGCTGATGGTGTAAAAGGCCCCGGTTAGCGTGTAATCTAAATTTTTAAGTTTTGGTTTCCAAACCCTTTAAAACACCCAATTTTATGAATTTAACCACCACACAAGGATAATAAATCCTTCAGGTGGAGAACCATCTTTAAGATATATTTGCCTGTTTGTTTCAACACACTTTCTCTTCCCTCTCTTTACGAGGTAACAGCTCAGAGTTTCTTCTGAGTAGCCCAACCCCACACCATAGGGTCTAACCAGCAGGACTCTGATTACAAGCGCCACGTGAATCAGGACACTAGGAGGAAGAACGAAGTCTCCAGAAAACCCCTGAAAACAATTCCAAGTTCCTGTTGAACGCCACAGGTTAGCATCCAAGGTGATGGGATGTGAATAAGACGAGTTCTGGTGCTTACTTGGCCGCTGAGGAGAGGTGCCAACTCGCCGTTAAGCGAGCTGAAATTCGCTGTCCATGTCCACAGTGTCCAGTGCAGAGCTCGGCGGTATCGCCTGCCCATCTAGGCATGGATGCCATGGCCGGCGCTGCACCGTATCGGACTTGCGGTTCTGTGAATCTTGCCGAGAGATTCCTCCACTTCACGAATGTGATCCTCGCGTGCCCGCGATGACAACGTGGTTTCCACATGCTAACCATCATTCTCAACCATTTCTCTGACTGGATATACCGAATGCGGAAGTCCGGCTCAGCCAGCTGTGCCATTTGCGTGCGTGGAGGGCTGGACTATGATGGAGATCAATGCGCGAAAGCACTCCAGTTCGTGAGACTCCGAATGGTGAGTGGCGTCGACTAAGGAAACCCTATCTCAATGCCTAAGCTTGAGATGGAAGGACCTTGCTACATATTATATTACAGAGTGAAAGAGACAGAAATAAAGCAAGAGATTGGTGGTGGTGCTCCTGGAGGTCGTGTGCTTCCGCCTCCATGACAACGTCGGAATTTTTCGTGTTGGCTTGTTTGAAAACCAAAAGCGCGAAGACAATAGTTGTGCCTGGGAAACCATCCTTCAACTCAGGGTCCTGTTCGCCCAAAGAATTTTTATGTGGGGTATCTGATAGGAAACCCTTGAAAGTAAGTCCACTTGATCCTTTGCCCTGCAGACTTCGAGAAGGCGTCAAGACCGGGATACCATCCGTCAAGAGAAACACCTCGATTGCGCTAATTGATCACAATTGTAGATTACTTATGGTCCACCGTCCGTCACAGCCTTTTGGCCTGGAGCGGGGAATTTTACTCCGATCAGCGGGTTTGTCTTTCCGTCTTGAGAACAACCGCCCATTCTCTCCGTCTGCTGATGAAACCCATGATCCTGGCAACACGCTATCTGACGCCGGTTGGACGTAGTCTGGAGAAGGTCGCTGGTGCCACCAATGGCGAGCTCAATCGGCGAGCCCAAAGGCTTGAGATCGCGTTCTCTCTCTCTTGTTCTTAGCGGCATTTCCTCCGTATTATTGCCAAGTTGGATGCAAGACGAGCGTTTCGTCCATCGCCATTTCTTAAAACATGAACCACTGCTGCACGCCCAATGCTGGGTGTGCACAATCTCCGTCTTCATTGACAGCCTACCATGCGTCGATAAGAGGAGTGTTCGTCCCTTTTTCTTTCTTCCTTTTTCTCTTTCTTTCTTTTCTTTTATCAGTCTTTGATAAATTCGGCTCTCTCTATGACTCTTTAGTCTCCTAACTTTAGGTCGCGAGAATGAGCAGCGTTCTTGGTGGTGCTCCTCCTGGAACGGACCTCACGGAAAATCGCAATCGCGAATTCAATGCCTCCGTCGCCACGGTATATGGCCTTGCTGTAATTTCCGTGGCTTTACGTTTCTTTACAAGAGTCAAGGTGCAGAACTTCACGGTCAAAGCCGATGACTGGCTGATATTGGTTTCACTCGTAAGTTGTCCAGCAACCGACGGGATTTTATATGCCTCTGACCGTCAGTTATCAGGCATCTGTAACGTGCAGTTTCGCCCTTGCGATATCAGGTGAGGACAACCTTGGATGTTCGAAGCTTCCTCTCAATACCCATTCGGACTAAAAGTGGCTGTTTATAGGGGGCCAATACGGCCTTGGGAAACATGTCTGGATTGTACCTCTGTCTGATGTGATGGTATTAATAAAGGTAAGGACAAGAATTACTATATATATATATATATATGTGTGTGTGTGTGTGTGTGTGTGTGTGTGTGTGTGTTTAGAATCACTAACAGTTGTGAGTTATGAAGTTACACTACATATACATGTTCATGTATATCTTAAACGTTCCACTAATAAAATTTTCAATCCTGCTATTTTATCGCCGTATTTTCGGGATGAACTGGTCGATGTGGGTCTGTTTTTTTCTCTCGGGTGGCTATTACATTGCATGCACCATCACTCTGATAATTGCTTGTCAACCGATATCCTATTACTGGACCCAGGTCCAGGATGCGAAATCTGGAAGTTGTCGCTTCCAACCTCACATTTTTTATCTCGGAAATGCAGCAGCCAATGTTGCGACAGATGTATTGATACTTCTTGTCCCCATTCCGCTTGTCTGGAAACTTCAGATGCCCACCTCCAAAAAAATTTTAGTGTCCAGTTTATTTTTGTTAGGCACATTGTGCGTAATACGGCTCCTTCCTTAATACCTTTATTTTCACCAGAAGCTCATAGCTAACAACCAAATGTTTGGCTGCTTATAGTGTCTGTGTCGTAAGTATTATTCGGATCAAATTTATGGGCGAGCTCGCGAGAGCCAAGGATGTCACATTTATCCTCGTTAACATTTTCCTCTGGTCCTTCGTCGAGCCATGCATTGGCATTGTTTGCGCCTGTCTGCCAACACTACGGCCTCTTCTTCAAAAAGTATCACGTGTTCTATTTGGAACGGAATTTGGGAAGAGCTTTAGTTCTGGCCCAGGGATTTCACCTGGGTTGGTGCGAACGCAACAAAGTACCACCGTGGACGGCACTAAAAAGCAGAAGAATGGCTTTCAGAGGATGAAAGGAGCCGTAGGGGAAAAGCCGGAATCGGGAAATGGTCGGATGCGCTTGCGACCCACAGAAGATGAGACTGCGCTAACGACAGTGTCCGCGCAGTTCGAGATGGATGATTTTAGACGAAATGGGACGAGTGATGTTGACTCTGAGAGCCAAAATCAATCTTCGGGGATCAGAGTTAAGACGGACTTCGGCTGGCAGGAAGATGTGCAGTAGCTTATTGAGTTCCTAATATGCAATGACATATATGAGATGCCACATTGACAGTTTTTCTGAGCTTTCTCATATAAGCTTCCTGCTCCATCTACCCCACTTCATGAATTTCTCAAGGGGTATATGTATTGAGCATCAAACACAGCGGCGCGAATGAAGTCGCTCTGAGCTGCGTGTATCAATGCCAATCCATGTTCTAGAGCGATAGGTTAAAGCAACAAACAAAACTATTGCTTAAACATCCCATGCATCTGATGTGGCAATCAGAAAATGAAAAACAAAAAAAAAAAGACATCAATTGGAAGAAATGACAACAGAAAAGCAGAGTTTCATTCTATATCTATGTGCATTGACAGATTTACGGAACATGGAGTCGCATTGAATGACAACTAACATCTGCTGAAATCGACCATCTAATCTTTGGTAACCCTAATCCCGACTCTGTGTGTGGTGGTGAGCATGCAGTAGTAATTCAACTCAATGTCAGTGTTGGAGTGTGGTGTGTGGTCGGTCTGATGGAGTGAAAACGTGGCTCACTTAGCTTTTTCCAGATAAAATCGAGAATGATCATCTATCGATATCTCAACACCCAGAATATGAAAATATTATATTATACGTAATTTACTGATTTAGACATATACATTGATAAATAAGATAGTTATTTAGAATTTAAAATTAGAAGTATATTGTTGAGCGACAGTCTGTATTATTTGGCACTTTTACTCTTAAATTATGTATACAAATTGCAAGAGATATCCATTCAGATTACAGTATTGTCATCAATATATCCGTCTATTATTTTTTATTAAAAATTATATATATTTTAGGATACCATGTAGTTACTGGTTAGTTTTAACAATGAATATATCCCATATAAATTTACTATGAGAAATTCTTTGATTTTTACACATGTAATACACATCATAATATAGCTTTCTAGAAAAGCAAACTTCTTCAAAGGTTTTAGATTACTATATATAAATCTATTATAACAATTCATGGTTGAGATATGTCTGTCAAATATCTTGAAATTTGTATGGGAAAATGCGAGCATTCATTGGATGGAACTAAGGGTTGAATTTCTACTCCCTAGTCATCATGACATTGATTAATAAATAGCAAACATACAGACTAGTCAACCGGAGCGCCCACAGTTGGATACCATCTCTAGAAATTAAGGAAATAATAACAGGAGACCAAAACACTCATTTCGACACCGCAATCATGGCTCATATAATCATCACGAAAATAGAAGCCTCAGACTGGAGCGAAATAATCCAAGGCCATTTCCGAGCGTTTCAACAAGAACCCTTCCAGCAGCTAATACATGGCGAGGATACCCCGCGCAACCAGCAGATCTTCAAGGAGAGGAGCCTGAAGCAGTTCGCGACTCAAAGTAACTCCATCTGGCTCAAGGCGATCGATACGAACAACGGTCGTAAAATTGTTGGCGTGGTCAATTACAAGTTGAAACCCGCTTATGTTCCCCTGGCGCGACCTGAACTGAAGATGGAAGACATGATATGGCTCGAGGATGTGGAGGATAAGAGGATTTTAGATGTGATGTTTAGAGATATTGTGGATCGGAAGCTGAGGCTTTTGAGGGAGGGGCATATTGGTGGGTTTCTTTTGTTCTCTAGCTTTTTGGTTTTTTCTTTTTCTTTTTATAGTCCCTTTGCATATTTGAATGTTTGTATCTATATATACTCCTTCCACCCCTCCAGCACGGGATCATGGCCTGTTTCCTTGGGGAAACCTACATGCCTTGCACAAGTATATCCATCCTGGCTGAGCTATTCTGAGCACCTGCCTAATGTGTAGCCACATAAATCAATTACTGTTGGCATGGTTTAACATGATTCTCAGAGCTCGACGCCCTCTTCGTCCTCCCCGAATACCGGGGCCAAGGAATCGCAAGCCAGCTCATCAAATGGGGCTGCGATCTTGCTAACCACCTGATGGTGCCAGTATGGCTGGAGGCTTCCACGATGGCACACCCCGTGTATCTTCGACATGGGTTTGTCGACATCGAGCACGGCCACTATGTGATGGGGAAGTGGGATGTGGAGTATTATGTGATGAGGTTGGAGCCGAAGGCCCTGGAAGTTAAAGTAAAGATGGAAAACTAGTTAATTATTATGAGGATGTGAAGGTTATGTTGTATTTAATTGGTTTTTTAAGGGTCTCGTGGTCTGAACAAAAATAGAAGCGGGACGGAGTTGTTTGGAATTTATAGTTGATCCATTTTAAGGGTATATACTTGCATGCGTTGGGTACTTCTTGGGCGACGAAAATGTTCCGTGAACTCAAGAAGCTGTCTACCTGGACTGTTTGATATAAATATGAAGCAGGGTTTTACGGATTTGTAAGTACTTGTGAGATGGAAGCGACATCAAGGGCGCATCGGATATCCCAGCCTGAATGTGAAATAGGAAGCTAATATAGTCTTCAGATTATTTGGCAAGGGTATTTTTATATATAACATGCTTCAGTCTCCCTTCACGCGGAGGAATCAGTGTGATTCAGATACCACCATCGTTGATCGAATGTTCCAGTTGAGGGGATCAAGTATTTTCACTCCTTTAGGCTTGAGGGTTCTGAGAGATTATGATAAAGTCACAGGATTCTTACCACTATCCTAGATCCTAAGTTGACCCCCGAGCTAGACCTGGAAACTCGGCCAAACTATGGTGAATTTTTAGCTGCAATTTAGCCGTTTCATAGACTAACTTCTCACCCCCAATACTCTGTAGCTCCGTTAAGGAGCTGTTCATGTCCAATGCTGAATGGACGATTTTGTTCGTCGATAGGACATGTCGAAGCAACTCTGCTCCGAGCTCCCCGTTCTCTGCCACCACTTCGTAAAATTCGTCGTTCTCAATCAGTATATCCACATTGTCCAAGACGAGTGCGAAAATTTCGTCAACAAATTCGGAGTAATTTCCAGTCTCACATCGGTAAACCGCTCGGATCACCTCCACAAAACTGTCGCTGCGGGGGTTGGTTTTGACCCATAAAAGGACCATTTCTTTTGCCCACTCTTGCAGCCAAAATATGTCGAATCTGTCAACGAGAGCGTATAAACGGAGCAATCGGAGGCCCGTGTTTTTCTTGGGGGTGTCCAAAGCGCCTTCAATAGCTAACGTTGACGCTTCGGGGGGTATAATGCGCTGAGTTGACTGGTCGATACCGTCTAGCAAGATCTTTATATCCGCATGAGCTTCTGGCCAGAGCTCTGCAGAGTATGAAGACTCGAAACCATATAGGATGGAAATTAATAATTCGAGAGTATCAGCATCTTCCTCTGGCAGATGGATTCTTTTTGAAGTCGATTCCTAAGAGAAAGTTAGCTAGTCTGTTCGATTTATGAAGTTACCCATAGCTGAAAACAGGATGCGGGTGAAGAATAGGGGCTGAATTGGAGTTGAAAAAAAATCATTGCCTACCACAAATCTCCCCTTCACGGCTCTATCGAAAAATCGTGACCGGGAGCAAATAACGCTAGAATGGACTTTATATTCGCAGTCTTTACCAGATATTGTGAAATCCAAGTTTTCTGGCGGTTCGTCAAATTGGGCTATTCTTTCAACAAGTTTGCGATGGCGAGAGATTTCTTCCTCTGCTTTACTTTCAATTCCAGGTGGCGCTTCTGGGTTATCCATTTTGGCTCCAACCTGCTTTCTCTGGCGCTCTATCCTTCTGAGGGTGTATGTGGAATTGTCTGTCGTTGGAAGTACTGGTAGTTACAGCGAGATTTCTTTGAGCGGCTTATCACAGGGAGAGAATACCATTTATAGTTCAGTGGAGCCTAAAACGAGGATAACCACCAGGGAGGTGCTTTTGGCAGGCAGAATATTTCCTTCCAGTCTGCCTTCAAAGGATGGAAGAATTGATTTCACACAGTCTGATTATGCTTGGGCCTTGCATGTTAGCTGCATACAACAATGTCGCCAATGAGAAAGTAAAATTTGCAGCCTGCAGCCTATGTTTGGATGCGCTGGAAAAACGATGACTTGTCGCTAGTTTTCAACTCCACAATAGGCTTCCTGCTCAATAATCTCTGGGCCGTCCACGGCTTTCCTTCTTCTGCGCCCGTCTCCGCATTTCCGAATAGAAGTTAGAGCAAAATCAAAATAAACTAAGGTCGATGTCCGCTCTCCGTGATCTTCAACTTGCCGGCCGATGCTGACCTCGTGCCATCTTCCCATGCACAGCAACCAGTACTCATAGGGTTTTTGATGTCTCCGTGCCGCGAGACTTCGCCTACTCAGATTTCTTCTATCCTGTCATATTATTGAAATTTCATAATGTTAAGTGTGGATCCTGCCCAGGACGAAGACATGAGAGCCGGGGAAGCGGAGCTCAGATAGAAGATCTTCCGCCTCTCTCGAATGGCGATAAATTCCTCGCCCCGAATGGAGGAAATCCAGTATGAGGTGGTGTGACTGTCGAGTACCAATTAATAATTCCAATGCCCATTGAAACATACATCATCGGATTAGTGATGTTTATTTCCGTTCAGCAGCTTGCGCATGCGATTTCGCATTTTGCTATCAATTCAAAGTCACATGACCATCACCGGGTTGGGACTTGGTAAGTTTGAATCGTTCCGTAATCTTGTATCCGGTTTTAGTTACCAGATACTAGGAGGACTTTTAGTTCGACGCGTGAACTCAGATCATACAATACCGCGTTTCCTCCTCCACCACCACTGCCAACATCCCACAAACATCGACATGACAATAGTGACATTCAGCTCAACCAATTCGATGTACCATTCATTTCTCGTGCCTGCTTCTTTTTCCTGTGATGTATCTGCCTCGGAATCTTATTTCCCAGCTTTACCTTAAGCTCCTACGATCCCACCATCCCCTCTCGCCGCCTGTACTCATACTTGCTGCCCTCGAGCCAGATGCACTGTGTGCTTGTCGAATCTTGACGACATTACTTAAACGAGATTATATCCCTCATAAAATACAACCAATTAGCGGATATGCGGATTTGTCCCGTGCTGGAGAAGAGCTGGTTCGTCCCATGCGAACCTCGCATGGCGGAAGCGGTGGAGTGGTCGTCTGCATGGGCGTGGGAGGCCTAGTGGATCTAAGTGATATATTAAGCCTCGATGTGGATGAGACGGGGAGCATGGGTGGAGTCGAAATTTGGGTCATTGATGCAAGAAGACCCTGGAATTTGGGGAATGTCTTTGGAGGATATCCCGGTTGCGCTGCGCTGGAGGAACAAGATTCACATCCAAGACGGAATGCTGTTGGTTTAAATAAAGGATGTATCACGCCATCTTATAAATCTAATGAAGGAGGAATAATCGTTTTTGATGATGGCGACATCGACGAAGAATTAACAGCGGAAAGGGAAGCTTACTTCGCACTTCTAGAAATGCCGGAGTTGGATGAGGGTGATGAGGAAAGTGACGATTCTAACAGCGCATCGGACACAGATGAAGACTCTGGCTCTCACTCGAAGAAACGAAAGTCATGGTCAGGTCGCGATGACGACGATGAGCGCTCTGATGACGAGGGACCACCCCGACAGAGACGCAGAAGTAACTCTGTTCGTATCATTTGATATCATAAACGGTCTCAAGCCTGGACTAATTGGTATATTATAGGGATCTTTTATAACGTCACCAAGCCGTTATCAACGTCAACCGCGAGATTCCTCGCAGTCATCTCGCTCTCCATCGCCTTCATCAAACTCCGAATCCCCAGCCGCACCCAAACAACCATCGGCCCGTACTCTACGGCGTCGGTTAGTGCGTCTAAAACGAAAACACGAAGGTGTTTTACGAGCGTACTACTCCCTTGGCACTTCATATTCTGAACCTATATCGTCTATATTATACTCGCTTGCATCAGAACTTGGCCGGGAAGATAATGACCTTTTGTGGCTTGCAATTGTCGGCGTATCCAGTTTAGAGCTCTCAGGGCGAACTATGGCGGGTGTAGGGATATCCAATGCCTCTGAGTCTGGAGGCTTAGCTGGGTGGGGAGGTGAGCGAGGTGAGCGCATTAGGCAGGTTCTTCGCGACGAGGTTCGTCGCTTGAATCCTCCCGAACTCTCCGAGACTGGCCGCGATGCTTTACGAAGCGAAGTCAGTGGCGTTATACCGACCACTGGCCGCTCACCCACCGATACTTCGATACTACTTTCACCTGAACCACGATTCCTGCTTGTACGCCATTGGTCTTTGTATGAAAGCATGCTGCACAGTCCATACCTGGCCACTAGACTTCATGTCTGGAGCGAAAATGGGCGAAAGCGTCTACACAAACTTCTCGCTAAGATGGGCGTGAGCCTTAGTCAGTGTCATCAAAATTATACTCATATGGATATGGAAGTCAAACGTGGACTGCGGCAAAAGCTACTCAAGTATGCGCCAATGTATGGGCTGGAAGGACTGGTACCACCTGCATCTTCGGGAGCTCAATTTGGCACTTATGCTGGTTGGGGCTTTGTACGCAGTTGGGGCTGGAAGGCATGCCTGTCCGCCACCGATGTTGGTGTGATCATTGGCGCTATCCTCGAAGTCGGCAAAATAGATCCCACATCATCAGATAGTGATGGCCATCACTTTCAAAAGTTTGCACGTAAACAAGACGAGAATGTATCCAATATCGTTTCTAATCCAGACTCAGACTCTTCCCAGATCCTTGCCCGGTTCTGGAGTGCCTATGATGCGATATCTTTAACGTCATCCGAATCCCCAACAAATCTCCTCAGCTCCTTACCTCTTGCCCAACACCTCCATCGTGCAATTTTACGCACAGGCACCTCTCTACTTTCCAAACACCAAATCCGACATTTACGCGCATTTCGAATTGCAGTAGTTAAGGACGGCCCGGATGTGAAACTTTTCACTAATCCCGGCGCGTTGACTAAACTCGCACTATGGGTGGGGGAGGCGGTTCGTGTGCAGGAGCAAGAAAAGGAAGACATTGTGAAAGTTGGCGGCAAACGGGTAGTGGGGACACCACTCGTCCTAGCCGGCTTGGATGAGGATAGAAATGTCTACGTGGTTGTTGGAACAGGTGGCGGGGGAGGAGTGGTGGATTTCACGGCTCTCGCGCAGCAACGTGATGAGAAGCGGAAAAAGAAGGAAGCGCAGGAGAAAAGGAGGGCAGAAAGAGAGGAGAGGAGGGCTAAGCGGGCGGCTGAGAGAGCGGAGCATGAGGGTGATGAGGATGATGGGTCGGAAGAAGAGGAAGAAAGTGATAATTCTTCATCCTCTAGCTCTGACTCTGACTCGGATGATGAATTTGACGAGCAGAGTAACATACACAATCGAAAAATGGCGCGAAATCGTTTTGGGATTGCTTTCCAAGAAGTTGTTCACGAAACGAATGCACGGGTGAGAATCGACAGTTTCGAGCATTGTGTTGTAGAGGTGCAGAAGGAAGATCTGGGCGGATTTCTTGAAGCGCTAAGTTTCCGAAGCGTTGTTGGCTAATAATAAATACATGCATGATATGTCAATGCATTGTGCCGGACATTACAATCCCTTGCTAATCCGGCCGCAAACTTCGCACAACTTTATTGGGGGATCTGACTATCTCTGGGCATTCCATCTCCTAATGTCCTATCCTTCAGCCCACATCGGCGCATAGTTCTTTCTTTCACCCTGTTACATTATCCTACGTTTTTTGCTCGCCTTGGCTCTCATTTCCGTTCATGAGGAAACTCATCCATCTTCATAATATTCGCCAGAAATTTCCAGCACGATGGTGTTAATGATGTTTCTCGGCTTCTAAATCGCACAATATACCTCTCCTCTCTCCCCTTCCAATTTATCTCTATGCACAACTCCCAACCTTCCGTTTCACGACCTTTCCACGAATGTCACATTTTTAGCCCTTGTTTCGCGTTTTTTGCAACTAGCTTTTTGGAGTATGTCTCACGGTCTCATTTCATCCTTTCTCCTATTTATTCTTTTTTCCGTCACGAAACCGGATATACAGGCCTTGTATATAGCGTTGGAAGGATGTAGAGGGTAACCATAAGGGTTACCGGACCATTGTTGGGAGTTTTCTGAGAATGATTATCTGCTTCGTTTGTTCCGTCATTTTTTCTTTTCTTTCTCTCTCTGTCTCCATTTATCTTCTTCCCTCCCCCAATAGCTACAAGATGGAATGGAATGTTAGTTATATATGAAAGAAAGGGATGCGTGTGCTGAAGTAATATAGAAGCATAGATTCAAACAGGGTTTTTATATATGTGTATTTATGTGTGTGTGTGAAGAAGTTGTCATAAATCTTCAGTTCTGATAATAAAAGTTTATAATTTTATACACAGATTTGCCCTCCCGTCAGATGTTTGAGGGAGAAAATAGGACGAACAAAAGGAGGTATAGATGTCTAAAACAAAACTATCAAAGAAAATGATGGAAACTAAATGGATCATAGCGTAAAGAAAAGTTAAAAAGGAACTTTGAACGGCGTTATGGCTTCCCAAGCAATGAACCAGCAAACCATACCGCCCCTAGACTCGCTAAAACAGATAGCCCCACAAGTCGATTACTCCAGCTGTTCGAATCATCCATTTTCATGGCACCAGGAGATATCTGGTTCGGACGGCTGGTGCTGTTTTGTCGTACTCCCTCATTGCTGATGTTGTTTGAAACAGATTCCGGGGATGACTGTGCATGCACCTGCGGCTCCTTTCGCCTCCATTCCTCAACTAACCTAGCAATGGCTACGAGGTCGTCTTTCAGTGAACCAGCGTCCATTGTTGTGTTCCCCCGATCCCACTCGACATCGACATTCTGCACATTGCCGAAGAAATCCATAACGATACGTTGTCTGCCTTCGGGTTCACCACCAGGGAACAAATCCCATCGCACCCCAGGCTGAGAATGGATCTTCGATTCATCGTAAGAATCGAAGAGGTCGCCAAGAGTACTCTTAGAGTTCTGGTTCGTTACTTGAGTTTCCAGAAACTCAAGGATGTAGTATGTCCAGCGGTCGATGACAGCGACGCCCACGTCACTATCGGCATGGTGGGAGTAAGAGGACTGGGAGAGGGCGCTGGAACCGGTGGCGATGATGTTGGGAGAGTAGAAGTGGGTGTACATGGTATTAGCCTGGCAGGTATCGATCATGAAAAGGAGTTCCCGGTATCGTTTCTTCTCCCACATCTGTCCGAAGGCATCAGCCAGGTCCCATGCGCCAATTTCCTCAGAGTCCTGGAATTTCAGGAACTGGTCCCCGCCGTGTCCGGTCATGTAGACAAGGACGTTGCTTCCTGCATCGGATCCCAGCCGCTTGCTTCGAGGTACGTCATCATCCAGCCGGTCCGTTAAGAGTCGAATAAAGCTTTCTACAGTCACTTCGTAGCCACGGTAGTCTACCTCTATGTTATCACCATAGAGATCCAGAGCGCGGTCAGCGTTGTTATAGACTGTTCCTGGGAATGCGTTTCGAGGGTTACACGCCATGTCATCTGGTAGCATCAGGATGATCTGGGAATCGGGAATCCCGAGTCTCTTGACTGTACGGTAGAGGGAGAGGACATTGGCGAGGTGGCGGTAGTTAAACCAGAATCGAGAGGTTGAGACGAGGACGGCCCAATTGGAGGTATGTCCTGCGGAGACGAGGAGGGAGAAAGCGAGGCAGAGGGAGAGGGAGACGGAGAGGAGGGAGGGAGTGGAAGGAAGGAGAAGCATGTCGGGGTTGGGAGGGGGAACATATGGTGATAATTCAACTCATGGAGACGTGTGTACCTGCTGTGTAGGATTCAGGCAGGTTGGTTGAGTAACGGTAGCGCTGTCGACAGTATCAAAACTAAGTTGAGGTGAGGTTCTGGATGTTTCCTATCTGGGCAATCAGCAAGGCAGAACCTTGGAAGTCGTCCGACGCTAAGAGTGACCTGGACCCGCACACAGTTTCGGGTGGGTGCCATGTACTGGTACCTGGCCCAAGCTCGTGGTTGCGGCTCAAGCCAAAACATCATTCACCATCATCCGCGTCCTGTCTGGCTTCAACCTCGACGAACTTCACTCGCTCCCTTCTTCTTTGTTTCCGATCGCCCCGCCTCTTCTTTTCTTCTCTATTTCTGGTTGTTGCTTTAGACTGACTCATTCTGTTTTTATCCATCGGTTTCGGATAGACAAACTTTAAATGTTTTGTTGTCTGGGTGGCCCTGATACAACAACACTGCTGACAGTTCCTCGGTAACTTGCTTGCACAGCTCTATGCCTGCCGGTTGATGCCTGTTCATCTTCACCATACGCATACTATCGATCAGCAATATAAGATCCCACTGTAGTCTATCTTGACTATTTTATCTTGCAACCGGTATTCCTGTATGTTTTGTCAACTGGTCTAGCCCGCTCGTCAACCTTCTGCTGTGCCATTTTATTATTTAGTTATATGTTTTACCTTTTTTTTCCCCCCGCGAATAGGTTTTGCTTATATTGATTATCTTCATCTCCAGTTCAACCATCTCTCTTCTGCAATTCGATAGAAGGATCGCTTCAAATCCCGTGATTACTCCCTTCGCCAGCTTATAGAGTTGACAGTAGGCTGTATAGATCAGCCTCTCTCGTCAATGTCTTCACCAGTTAATGTCTTTGGGGCTTCACCATACGAGAAACTGTCAAAAACGCCACCGATACTACGTCTTCCCCCAGAGACGCTGAGTTCCATATTTGCGTATGTGAGTACTAGTATTCGCAAACCCCACCAAAACTGAATGATAGAGCTATGCGCTGAGCCTGTCGTATTTGCTAACATACCTATTTCTCACCCTTGTCAGGCTTCCTCTTCAGATTTGGTTAACATTTCCCTCGTCTCGAAATCCTTCCGTGACATAGCTGCAGCCCAGCTCTATCGCTCATTAAGCCATATTTTTGTTGAACGTGACACAAGAACCGGACAGCTGGCAGTGGATCGTCTTACTGGTGTTCTAGATACACTGATAACGAGTGACTACAACTATGCCGCTTACATTAAGGAAATATCCTTAGATACGGTCCAGGGAAGCCATATAGGCATGAATGTGGCTTTGGAATTCAAATATGGCTCGAGCTGTGGAAAGTTTTTGAATACTCTTCTGCTCGCGACTATAAAAAAGATACCAGCCCTGGAAAGCTTCCGGTAAGTCACCTACCTTTTATATTATTTCTAGATAGCGCTATCTTTTGGCCCATCAGTATTTTCTGACCTGATTTAGGTGGAATATTCGCGTAGAAATTAGCCCCGCCATCTTCGAAACATTGGGCAAGCACGGGAGCCTCCAAAATGTCCATGTTCGATTGCAGGATGGGCAGTCTACTCATCCATCCCCGCCAATGGCTCCTTCGTCCGGCACATTTTCGTTTAACGTTCCTGCCTCGTCCATACCGCCTACTACGAGTCACCACCCCCACCCGCATCACCACCCGCATCACCACCCGCATCACCACCCGCATCACCACCCGCATCACCACCCGCATCATCACCCGCATCATCACCCGGCTCCACCTAGTTCCAATCTAGGGTTATTTGCAAATAATAATGTAAAGCCAGTGAAGCGGTTGAATATTCAGAAGTTTCCTCATTCTCCACGGACTTTCTCCAAGTTCTCAAGTCTGAAGAGTTTGGCCGTTTTAGATATGGATACCCTCGAGTATGTCCAAGAGATTGCGGAATGTATTTCGTCGTCCTCAACAACGCTTAAGACCCTAAAGCTTTCTTTTTCGGAATCGTTGGCTCTCAAAGCTAGAAAGAAGACTGTTGTGAATGTGTCGGACACGGATACAGCACAAGACGACGACGACGGCGGCGGATTTTTAAATGATCCATTGATGCAATCTCCAGCGCCTCCACCACCTGTAACGTCACAATTATTCGGAAATATCTCTACACCAAGTGATGCCGATATGCGTCATGAACGTGCTGCCCAGGAAAAGGCCCTTGCTCGAATTTTTGGACTAGAAAAGGAGACTGTTGCGCAACAGAAACTCGAGAAGATTGCGGACCGTGCAATTTATAATGCAGACAAAGAAATTCGGTTGGCGCTCAAGCCATCGAAATACGATGAAGACCGTATGTTTGTGGAAAAGCTATCCACCATCGTACGCGGCCTGGCTCAGAGCAAAGGGGCTTATGCCGCCTCTAGTAAGAGCCTAAAGGCTCTTCAAAAAGTCGAGAAAGCAGTCGCCGCTTACTTGGAGAAGAAGGAAATCGCGGATGGCTATCGAAAGATGAAGAAGAAAGCGTTGGCTAATCAAAAACCTTCTCATAAAGTCCCCCCTGTACCGAAGTCGATTTCACCATTCGCAACTAATCTTCCTCAATCCAAAAACATATTTGGCTTGGATGAAGGAAGCCCTCCCGTGCAAAATCCTGGTATGATATATCCACCACCAACACCATCACAGCTTCCACCATCGAGCAAAAGCATATTTCCCCTACCTTCGAAGGGAACCTACCCTCCAGGCTCTTCATATGTTACGCAAGGCCCTATCCATAAAAACAATACCTTTCATTCAGGAAAACCTGTACCTGGTTGGAAACCTGCCGCTAAGGCTTTCATTGACTACTCATCATCCACATCTGACGCTAGCGAGAGTGTTTTCAACAAATTTTTAGAGGTCCAAAATCAAAGTCATCAACCGTCATTTATCCTTAAGCCAGAAGAGAAAAAATTTGAGGACGAGTTGCAGGATATCGTTGATCTAGAACATCCAGATGAAGTCAACAGTGAAGGTGGTGAGGACCAGGAGTTTCTCGATTTGACGGATAGCTCTATGGAGGATGAAAGCCCACTTCCATGTTCGGGGGGTATATTTAACGAGCCTCAGGCTAGTTTGTTCCCCTCTGGTGCAGACGGTCATGCGTCAAGTTCGTCAAGTAAAGGGAAGCAGCCCGTTAAGGTTTCTGACGATTCCTGGATGACTGGCGTACCAACCTCTGTAGCACATCCGGATACTGGAGCTATGGAGGACACTGAAGACGCCATCCAAGCGTATATTCGCCTCCATCATGGAATCCCGGTGGAAAGCTTATCCATCTACCTGATCCCTGTGAAACCATCCGTACTTTGCCGTGCGGTCAACCTTTCCTCACTGAGGCATCTCTCCCTTCTGAATGTGGGGCCCCAACGTCCATTTTGGTCCATGCTCTCCAAGCTACAAAGAAGTACCCCACTCCAACTAGTTTCCATCCATACAGATAATGTCACCCCGAGTTTTCTTGCGTTTCTAAATGGCCTAAGTTACCTAGAAGAACTCTTCATGGTCGAAAGGATCGCCCGCTCGAAAGTCGAGTCCTTGGCACCCAGGACACAAGTTGTAATAGAAGATATTCAGAAGCAGGTACTCGCAAAGCATGCAAAGCATCTGAAGCGGTTAATGATTCGAAACGATGAAGATTCGACCTGGGCCTTGAATAGGGAATCTGTCGCGCTAATCTGTAAACGTGGCTTCGCGCTGAAAGAGCTCGTTGTCGCCATGGCCTCGCCTAATTTTGTAAGTCGTTCCTGTGCGATCACACTTTTACCTTCCTACTACCTGCAGAGAACACTAATCAAATTTTAAAATTGAAACAGCACTTGCTCATGCAGCACTTGAATGGCTTACGCTCTCTTCGGGTCCTCCATATCCTCTTCGTCCAAAGCGATTACTGCGCCGGCATACTTCGCGAGATAAGATACTGTGCCATTGACAGCATAATCCGATGCCCAAGCCTACAAATAGAATATATTGCAGTAAGCTACGCTCTGAATGGGCCTGCCGGAACTTCTATTTCCCGCCTGGAGTACAACCCATCTTGGCATTCCGCCCGCTCAAAAACCAATAAGAGAATGTCGGATTCACGACTCGATGAGGATAGGGATAGGAATGAGGAGGCGAATGGGAGTGGAGGCAGTTTCGACTGGCACTCACCATTCACTGGCCGTCATACTTCCGGGGCTCTCAAAGGCAAGGGGAAGGAAGCTCATTTTTCATGGATGGCGAATGGGAGTGACGGGGAGGACTCTTATGATGAGGATGATGACGGCGATGATGAGGAAGAGGAATGGCATGGCAAAGTAACGGTGCATGATGGTGTCAAGTTTCGTGATATCACCGGGGTTAAAGTTTGGCAAAAAGAGATGTGGGATTTGAGGCTTTGAATATGAGTGTTGGTTGTGGGGAAGTGAAGGGAAAGCCGTCACCCAATTGAGTGCAATCCTACTTTTGGCCTTCTTTTCCTTTTTACAACCCCATCCATTCTTTTTCAATTTTGCGCCGTATTTCCCGGGCCGCCCCCCTCCACTTGTCCCCTGATAATCCCTCCCTTACAATACAAGTAACTTTGATGCCAATCCCTCACCTTGCGGGACTAAATTGCACGAAATCTGCACCTTGCGTACTTCATGTTTATAATTGATTTTGTCTTTTGTTTCAATTTTCTGGCCAGTTTGTTCTCCTAACAACCGTGGTTTAACAATTCCAATGTTAAGCAAGAAAGACCAGAGCCGACACAAAGGATAGTGAAAAAGTGTGTGATACCGAGAGAGCATGCGAAAGGAGACCAGTCAGTATATGAATGCAAATGAGGATGGGGGCCAAAGCAATCCTCTCTGGGATGTGATTTGTTTTTCCCATTTCGACGCTCATGAGGTTGACGATGATGACGAAACGCATTCCTTAAGGAAGATACATGATCACGATCATGATTTTTAGTTTATTTAGACAATGGAGTTTCCTTGAGTCCTTGATGATTACTCCACTTTAGCTCAATAATTCCCCCCGTAAAGCTTTAATTCCGCCTCTTACCACCAAAAGGGACACAGTTGAAGATGCCACTTCTTTGGAGCCACCCTATCAAAAACTCTCACACTGTGACAACATGGGGCTGGAGATGCAGTCTATAGTATTTAGGTAATAAGAGCAAAATTAGTAGCTACTGGTAGTTAACTGCGACAAAAGCAAGCTCCCTCCATAGTTGTTGGTTCCAAATGCTGGAACCATATTTTTCCGGCCGAAGATTGAACGAACAATGATGTTGAAGTCATAGTCAACTATTACTTCTGTCAAACCACAACTTTGTTTTTTCCCCCATAAGGGCTATTTTTCCTGATTTGTTCCTTCTATTTAGGATCTGGATTAGTACACTTATATCCCGCAGCCATGGCGGGGAAAAAGGGCGGCGAAAACTCCAAAAAAGCGGCGGGCAATGCAAGAGTATGACTCGTTTATACCCCTCCCACTATGGAGGTGACTGACTGTGCGCAATTTGTAGAAAGCCGAAGCAGCCGCACAAAAAGAAGCTGCTGCAAACGCCAGGAAGGCCGAAGAGGAAGCCCGCGAGTGGTCCAAGGGAGCAAAATCGAGTGCAAAGAAGTATGAGATATCTACCTTCTACTACCCACCTATTTACTTCGGGAATGAACCCGTTTTACCAACTTGGCCACCAGGGCCAAGAAAAGCCGATGTAATCGCAGTGCAAGGTTGTACCTGAGAGGAAAAATCCAAGCTAACAAACTGCTCCACAGAGACCAAGCAGAAGCCAAAAAGGCAGAATCAGCCCGCAAAAAAGCCGAGCGTGACGCCCAACTAGCAGCCGAAGAAGCATCCCTACCCTCCAAGCCCAAAGGCGCGGGTATAAAAGCCGCCGCGAAAAAGAACGTCAGCTCCGGCACCACTCGCGCCGGCACCCTCGATCTCTCCCAGCTCGACGCTTCCGACGAGAAACCCACAAGCTACAACAAGGCCGCCCCGGCCCTCAACGCCTCTGGCATCGACAACGCGCTCGACGCCCTCTCTCTAACCACCTCGCCCGGCACAGCCAAGATCGAGCGCCATCCGGAACGAAGGTTTAAAGCCGCGTATACGGCGTTCGAGGCGCGGCGGTTACCGGAGATTGAGCAGGAGCAACCCGGCCTGCGGAGGCAACAGCGCCTGGAGATTGTGCGGAAGGAGTTTGAGAAGAGTGAGGAGAATCCGTTTAATCAGGTTAGCGTTGCTTTTGATGCGACGAGGGAGGAGGTGAGGGCTGTTCAGGAGGCAGAGAAGAAGAAGATTGAAGGGCGGCTAACGGGGAAGTCGGGTTTGTGATGTGATATTTTTCTTGCTCCGTTTTGTTGATTATTACGTCTTTTCTGGGCGTGGTTTTTCAAAAGGGGACTGATTTAGTTAGCCCGCTGTTTTCGCGTACATATTGTTACGGGTGATGTCTTTTTCTTCACTTCTGCTCCGAATGAATGATGCTGATGGTTCGATGATTGCGACTTGGATTTTATCCACTTAACGCAGATGGATATGACATATGAAACATAGGGGTTTTTCTGGCTCCATTTACTCAAGATAGATATATTTCCCCACTCAGTTGTTTGTTTGGCATTTAAACTGACGACCCCAAGCTTATAATCCCGAAACTGGGAATGGAATCTTTGAGCTTTTTCTTTTCCTTTCGAATAGACTACTACAATTGAAAATATATGAAAAGCATCTCCGATGGGCTAAGGAAAGAATACCAAGGGTCTCTGTTTATTCTATTATGACACGGATTAGATTAAAATCTTATATTCTAGTTAGGCAAATCAGAAAGAAGCAAACATTAAAATGTGACTATAAAGTCAAAGCTTTTAAACCAACCTTGACCCATACTCCAAGATTCGAAGACTTAAAAATTTGCAATATACAACACCGGATGAAGGGGTGGTAGTGAGTGTGGAAAAAGGAGATGTGCTCACAATTATGGGCACATATGGAGATCCAAAAAAAAAGAAGGGAAAAAGAAAGAAAATAGAGGATGGGTACTGGAATATCAATGGTCACCCTGTAGAGATGAGTAGATATCCGAATCACTGGGTATTATATTAATGTTGAGATTAGCCTCCACTTATTAAAGAAGCTTGAAATAAATCAAAGGATGTTCAAACGCGGGAAGGGGTGGGGGGGGGGGATACAAAAGAAAAAGGCAGTCACATACAACTTCCCAAAACGCTCCCTGCCTGCCGCATCTTCCCGAACCCAGACACTCACGTTACGCGCCACCACACCAAAAACGCCATAACCGCGACTATCTATCTTTACTCTGGAGCGACAGTAGCCATATATCTCCGTCCAGACACTATCCGCATGCGCTTTTCCTACATACATGCGCTTCGTGGCTGCGGGGCCATTGCTAAGGACGCAGGCCAGTCCATCAGGATGTCCCGAATCACCGAAACGGACGAATCCTGCACGGGGAGTGTCAATTAATCAACCAGGGCGTCGGATACGAAATATTTGAGAATATGTGGTATGAGCAAGGGGCAGACACTTACCAATACAATGCCTTTTATCAAAATAATCTCGCTGTCGACCGTATGCGTATAAATTTCTAGCGAGCGCTAGATCTGCTAGTTTGTCGTTGCAGGAGGGTTTGAGGATCCCCTTGCAGCCACCGCACACTCCGTATAGATCGCCGTAGAAAAGACACGGGTATCCCTCCTTGCGCAGGAGAATGAGTGCATATGCGAGCGGTTTGAAGAAATCTGCTATCGGTTCCTGGTTGGTTGTTAGTTGAGTCTGATGGTTGATGTATCCTTTTGGTAGCCGACCGGTCCTTGAGGACAATTTACCTCGAGCGATTGCGATGGTTGCTGGATAGTTGTTAGAAATTTGAAATGAGATTCAAGTTTGTGGGGGGATAGCTTACAGTATCATGGTTCATCACGAAGGTCTATCCAGTGTCCGGTAAGTTAGCATTAACCTGGTCGACTAGATGAAAAAAGGATTCGGTTTCAAAACGTACCACAGCATGTTTCCGCTCATATTTAACCAAACTCCCCTCAAAAACCTTACGCAAATCTGCGAATTCTGATCTGGAAATATCTGAAAACCGGCGGACTAATGGCGCATCAAATAAAGAGACAATGTAATCCATTCGCCCTAGATACTCCAGAAGCTCGCGAACTTCCGCCTTCCAATATTCAGCCACAAGCAACCAGCCGGGTCCAACCGTTCGCCGAACGTGAGCGACAAAGTCCTTCAAAAACCCAGATGAAACATGCTTGGCAGCGTCCAACCTTAGGCCTGAAAGTGGTAGCTGGTGACCCATCCATTCAATCCACTTGAAGACGTCCTCACGAACTTCTGGGTTCGAATAATCTAGATTTGAAAACATCAAATAGTCGTAGTTGCCATTCTCCTTGCTGACGTCCCGCGCCCAGTCTTTGTTCTTATCAGGCCCCAAGATTTTATATATTCCCTTGTTCTTATTACGGGCATCAAAATCGACTCCTGAAAAATGGTACCAATGATATTTCATCTCACTGTACCGTTCCCCCCGGCCAGGAAAGGTAAAACCCAGCCAAGCTTCAATCTCCACGGGCTTACTGATGACTTTCCGGCGGTCTAAAATTTTGGCTTTAGAATTAGTATCAACAAGGCACTTGTATATTTTGGTGTCCATAGACATATTAACATCCCCATCCCCATTCTCCATTAGCAAACTCAGATTAGATGGCCAGAAACCCACCTTTCGGATGAACCATCACCGCATTACACTTCTCCGTATGATCAGCTCCAGCCTTATGATTAAGCACCGTATCCCAAATGATCCGGATCTCCATCTCATGCGCCTTAGTCACAAGAGCAACCAGCTCTTCCTTAGTTCCCCATTTGGTGGCCCTCGACCCTTTCTGATAGAACTCACCTAGGTCGTAAAGGTCATACAACTCATATCCATTGCCGGACGGGCTCATGGCCTTACAGCCTGGTGGGAGCAGGATGCTGGTCACTCCGATTTCCTTGAGACTTGGTAGGGCTGCCCGCAGCCGTAGCCAATGTCGCTGATCATCAGGCACGTACCACTCGAAGGCCTGAAACATCAGCTGGTTTGGCTCACCCGGCTCGTCAAGGTCGAAGTCTGAGGAAATTGTTTAGCGAAGGAAATTTGTGGCCATTGTGTTCAAAAAAAAAAAAAAAAAAAAAAAAACCAAAAAAAAAGGCGACAGGATGATAACGACCAACGTGTTTGGAGCTGAAGCGTTTCCATCAAATACACAAGCAAAAAACAGAAAACAGTAGAATAAAAAAAAAATGATCAACCCACAAGAAATGAATTTAAGAAAACAGACAGATAAATTGAAACAAGAAAAAACAGGAAGCGTAAAGCACCCCGTGAAAGCCAACTTAAAATAAAGTACTTCAGAGGAACAGAAATGTAAGAAATACTCACCGTCAATGTCAAGCCATTGCGTCTCCCGCTTTCGAAATATGTGCTGGTAGGCCGACGATATAAAAGACCCCATTCTCCCGCAACATGAGTGTCCCAACAGATGCCGTCTTAAGCAGTCTCAACAGGATCACCTTCAGCAACCAAATGCAGACAGTCTATTTTTTTCTTTCTTTTCTTCTCTTCAAAATATGAAAAACGAAAATTCAAAACATCACCGCATACGCATGTGTTCACGCACACATGCACACGTACGTCTTAGTGGATATGCATAAACAGCTTGGTCCTTGGTCTTCTCTTCTCTGCTCTATTTTCTCTCAAGAGGTGTGATCCTGATGTTCTCCAAGTTTGAAACTTTTCAAGGCGTTAGATAAGGTTTCAGGGGCACTTGGGCCTCGGGTTGTGATAGGCCAATGGGTAGTTCAGGGGTAACCTTGGAATGAGAGGAATTGACGAAAGAACAGGGCTCTCTGATATAGATATGCGGATGGGAAGATGGAGATGGGATTGGGGAGACAGATATCCTGGGTATCTATATATATGTTCTAGCTGTCTGGTATGTTGGCAAAAAGCCGCCTCATCCTAAGGCCGAGCCGGGGTAGGAGCGCGGTTAAGGAGGATGACCTTCCCGCCTAACCGTAACAGGCAGTCATTTCTTGGCAGCCATTGGGAGCCCGTTGTCTATGACCGCTGGATGGCAGATGCAACCATGGATATCGCGCTGTATCTCCTCGAATCAAGTGTTGATGCGTCCAGTGTATAACGTAACCTATGGGCTGAACCATGGAGAAAAAATATCGTCATGAGGCAAATAACGTACAATTTTCTAAAGGATCATAGTCTTGAATGCAAATGACAGTGACAAAACAGATGTGAGAATCTATGAACACACTATCTATGGCATATGGAAAAGCACAAGAGTCCTTTTGAAAAACCAGGGATCCAACACCCTCTATCTATAGATACAATAGAAAATTGTCCTCTAATAAAATAACTGACAAGGAAGACCAGATAGTAGAGGAAGAAAGAAGAAAGGCAGATAGTACATGCTAATTTTGTGAAAACCAAGAGAGACAAACGAAGACAAACGAAAAAAAGAAAAAAAAATGAAGGCTGAATTATATGGGGACATGGTTCTTTCAACACAAGTAGCAGCTTTGTCTATCTGGCATTTCATTACTTTTCATTTTTTATATCAAAAAAGTACTGACACATGAAAAACCCACACGACGAATAAAAAAGAAAAAAATATACATCCCGGATGGACCTGCTAGGGATATATGAGAGGTCACACAATGGGTTGAGACCGGGTATTGTAGGAGGTTAACGCATCGAAAGAGTTGAACGAAACGGTGGGTGGTGGATATCGGGTAACCAAGGAATCAAGGGCTAATCTATTTCAATTCGACGCCTTGCGTGGCGTTAAGGACGCGCTTGATATCACCTGCAGAGAAAGGAAAGGTCAGTAAATCGTTGATGCGGGGGAAGTGCGAATGCAAACGAACAAATAACCTACCGTAGATACCGAATTGACCAGCAGTGATAGCACCAACCATGACGAGACGAGCGCCAATACCGGTAAAACTACCCCGGAGTCCGAGTTCCTTTGCAATCTTGATCAAGCGAGACATATTTCCTTCACCTGGAAGGCCTTCGGTCTTGTTGATCTTGCTAAGCATGGTGTCGGCGGGTTGAGAGATAATAGCAGCAGCGAAACCGGCCATGAGACCAGATCCTAAGTTGATAGAAGTCTTGGCCCCATCGGAGAGAGTTTCCTTATCGAATTGACGGTACAAAGCCTCCGAGACTCTCTCGAAAACGACGAACTTGGCCATAGTGTATGGAACCCTGTTCAAGAATTAATATTACTAATGAATGTGATACGCACGGGCGCTGTTTGGTTGGGGAGAAAAGCCTTACTGTTTCAGAAGGATAGGACCGAAACCAGAGTAGAAAGCACCAACTCCTTCGTTCTTGAGGATCTTCCCGAATCCACTCATTAGGCCAGAAGCAAATTCGGGTTGGGAAACGAGACGAATACGTGTAGCCTCGAGGGGGCAGAGAGCGATATCAGCGAAGAATTCAGCAAGCGCAGACGAGGCGAGGTAGACGGCGGTTCTGTTTTTGGCCGCAGTCTCGTAGCCAAGGAAGTCGATGGACTGCTTCTTGAAGAACTCGTAACCTCCGAACTTGAAGGCCCCCTGCAGGAAGTAACCGGCAGCAGTTGGGCCAAAACCGGTCAAGAGAGCCGCGGCTCCTTCATTCTGAACGACCTGCTTGAATCCCCCAATCATGCCTCTGTTGTAGGTTTTTGGATCAAGCTGGATTCTTGTCTTGACGCTGAAAGACATTCCATTGTGAGCCTCGGGTAAACATCGGCGAATCGGCCGCAATTCCAAGGGGCTTATAACAGACAGGCGCAATGAGACTCTGGGACTTACACGTCGACAGGTGTGAGGGCGCCATGGGTAACTGAACAGCAGACAGCGCCAGCAAAGGCGAATCTCGAGTACAGGTTAAGGCCGCTCATCTGGGGCCCCTGGGGGGTGGGAAGGGCCGGTTTCTGGATGCCATCCAGTTTCGAAGAAGGGGCAGCAGCAGCCATTCTGAAAACGAAGAGATAGCACGAACCAAGCGAGTGAACGCGAAACAAGGAAGATAGGGAGAGGAAGGGGGAGGGGAAAGGGGGAGGGGAATTATTAGTATATGGCCACGGATAAAGTTGGAGAGGAAAAGTATGGAAATCCGCGATGAGAATTTTTTAGAAAGCAAGAGGCTCCGAAAACTTTTCGCGGCCAATCACGGGACCCGGAAATGCCGAGAATCTGTCTGCAGCCGCACTAATGTAAATATGGAATAGCGGATCACAGGCTTAGTCACCCTCGTTCCCACAGGCTGGGCGGCGATTGGCGGAAAACAGCAACATCTTCCAATTCTCCATCTCCGCTTGTACTGGAACTGGGCTTGGGGCTGCACGATGAGCAACAATATCCGGAGGAACTCCCATTCCAGCAGCACAGCCTTGTCATCCACTGGCGTGGTATGTCCAGGTCAGGAGGTTCAAAAGCTCTAGACGTCAATATCAACATCCCTCACTGCAACAAGCCTCTTAAGTCCTCTCTACCCGATCTTTGGGCAAATCTGAGCCAACCCTCAATTCATTTACAGCATATTTTGGTATTTTGATACTTGATGTGTTAAATTCGGAAAACCCTAGAATCAATCTTGATTAATCATTTCAGCATCAAATCTACGTAGGTATTTATGTGCCCTTTTCACATAATGCTAGAAGTGGTATAGCGAAGTGAAGAGCTGTGGTGAGTATAGCTGGAAACATGGGTTGGTATGGGGTTCAACAACTTGTATTACAAGGATGACATCATGGCAACGGAGATTTCCTCCCATCGTTTGCTCTCCTATCACCTATGGCCTCTTGGTCGCCAACCCCTCGCCATAGCCCATGGATGTGCTCTCCTACGAGCTTTGACCAGGTACCATGGGTTTTCAGTCCTCTTTCAACATCATTGGTATCGTCACTTTTTGGCTGACAGTGTCCCTCCAGTCATCGAGTTTCGTGGGCCAACAACAGCTTTCCAGAGCTTTCTTAGGCCGATGATGTAGTGGCTTGCCAATCCGCGTTTTGTTTTCCTCAAAGCCACCGGTCTCTGATGATGGCCTATTCCTCATGTTCATGTTCTGTACAGGAACGATCGTAGCAAAAATGACGATACCGAAAATGACGATACCGATGATCTTTTGTCCCAGTCATGCAAGTGAAGAAAGCTTGGGTGATACGAGGAATATGTCGAGCTTTCGGCACCAACCTCATCCATGCTACCAGCCCTATCTGTTAAGGCGTTTTTGATTTGGGGCAGTGGATTGATCGGGTAAAAGTGTTGATATTCGGCAGACGTAATAGCAGGTCCTCAAGAGCATGGATTTAGTTTCCCTTCAAGAGGAGATGGTGGGGTTCGAAGCCCGGGTTGATAAGATCAAGCGATTTATCTTTCAGACATGCTCAAAAGAGAAACCGATCGGTGGATCCGGAATTCTGGTTGGATGTGTGAGACTTTCGTTGTTATTTTCTTTTCATCTTGAATTATGGAGCTTTTGCATTCCACTGCTCCCAGACGTATCTATACGTTGCCACATAGCAGATGTGTTGCAGCAACACTGCCTTTAATTGCCAGCAAAGGTTTCTGTAATATTCCTAGCAGCTACATATAGGCTATCTATCTATCAACTAATCTACGTACATATATATGTCCCTGAAACATTTCATCAATTCATAACTCTGCTCAAAAGCCAGCAGATGGCACATGACAATGAAGAACATAGCAAATAACTCAATAAAAGTAGGGCGAGAAAAAAAAAAGAAAAAAGGAAATACTCCACGCATAAATTCGAAGACCACTGGCTCGTATAAATACCCATGCTTCCGCGAAAATAATCAGAGAACGGTGAGGGAGAAGGGCTCTTGCGGCCGACGAGATGTATAAAGCAAGGACAATGACGGATGTGAGGGCAGAGATGGGAAGGTTGATGCAAAATTTAGATATCAAAAGTCAAAAGGAAATTATCACCTCGTTATTGGGTAAGCAAATGCTCACTTTGTTTAACAAAGGGGGAAAATAAAACGAAAATAAAAAACAGAACCATCATTTAATGACTTTCACGCCCCATCATCGCAGAAACCAAAACCGAGAAACTGCGTCTTCCTCATCGCTATAGTCATACGAGTTCATAAACGCAAAACAAGTTGTGTTAATTGTCAACTGGCATCGAAACACAACAAGGAAGCGGTACGGGCTCTGTTTCTAGTCGTTCCACATCTTTCTCCACGTCGTGTATCATGACTTGCGGTGATTGTGTTACCCTTCTGCCGATGGACCCTCAGCTCCTGTTGATGTTGAAGCCAGCGCTGATGGCTGACATTCTACGCCTAACAGCCGCTGAGATGACTCTAACATTTGAGCGGAGGACGCAACAGTACGGTGCTCACTTATGACATCTGGGTTTAATATGGTTGGCTGCAGAGCGGGCTGCGCAATATGCTGAACTGATGAGCAAAGGGTGTCACGGTGCTTCCTTGGCGAGGAATCGTTTGATTCAGCTACTACCGTAGGTTTCAATGCAGCTGGTGTTTGGGGCTGAATCGAGGGCTCACTAGAGTGAGATTCACTTTGGCAAAGATGTGGAAAACGGTTTGGTGTGGGTTGCGATGTGAGAGTTTGCTCTAATGGCATATCATTAGTAGATGTCATTTCAAATATAGGGCTCGCACACGCGGACGTTGTGTGGATCACTTCGTCATCCATCTCGGAGCTCAGTGGAAATCCTGGTTGACCGGATGGGATAACAGGAAAACCAATGACTGAGGGACGGCTACGTTCAATAGCTATTGGCGTCGAGATATTTGGCGGAGGGGCATGCGGGGGGATTGATGTGGGGTGTATAAAAACCCCTTCTCTCCTCGTCAGGGTAATCGATAAGTAGAGGACAAGAACACTTAGGAAAGCAAGCGCGACGTTCCGTCTATCACTGGCGAGAACACGGATGTAATTTGCGCAAAGAGTCTGCAAATCAATCTCATTAGATTTGGCGGGTATTATCTTGTGCTCATGTCCATGCTTATAGGTTGACACGGAGAGAACCGTTGGCCGTGGCCCTGGCAGTTCTAAAGTAGGCGGAGGAGATGACCTGTCAAAATCCGATTGAAAGGGAGGAACCATATCATCTTCGAGCCCATCTATTGCCTCCTGGGTGGGTGGTGGCGGTTCACCGTATATCTCTCTCCTCCGTTGTTCCTCCTCCAACAAACGCCGTTCCTGCTCGATCTTCATCTTACCCTCTTCAGTAATTCTCCGCTCTAGCTCCCGCTTTATCTCAACCGGGAGTGCCAATCCGACTTCGACGTCGACCTTTTCCATTTCTCTCCACGCTGCGGCCCAAGCGCCAGCTCTCATTAGTCCATTCGCAGCATAGACTTTTATTTCCCATTTCCGTTTTTCCCCTTCTAAATGCCGAAGAACCCGTGCGCCACAATCAGCACATTGTTCCCCTTCACATCCATCGCTGAAATCTCCGCAATCCTCTTTCGCATCAGGCTTCTTATCCCCATCATCATCATCCGCACTGTCTTCATCTTCCCGACCAAGGAAATGCCCGTATCCCAACCTTGGCCGAACCAACTCTAGACTCTCTAATAGCCGCTCCTCAAGCAAGTCATACATTTCTTGGGGGTGAGATATCAGCAACCCGCGATCCCTCAGCACACCTGAATTGACAATCTTATCCTCCAACAACTTCCACCTCGCCCAGTACTTTTCCGGCAAAATCTCCTCAAGAAGCTGCGCACTAGGCCTTCCCAGGCCATGTGGCAGTGAAAGAGACGGTGGGAGCAAAGTGCAATGAAGAAGGACTAGTGGGTACTCCTTCTGTACTGGCTCCCCCTTTGTCGATGGTGATTTATAATTCCACCTAGCAGACGGCGGCGTCGAGACCAGCGAGCGCATCGACATACCCGACACACTCTGGCACGAATGGCCACGGCCGTTGCCCCGGCGCTTCCGAGATCGTGATGGTGTAGTTTTCTCATTGTCGTACTCATACCCATACCCGTCATAATCCTCCTCATCGCCCATTTGCATCGCACGCACTGAGCTGGGGTGTCTAAAAGGCGAATCACGATCTCGAACGCCAGGCGCAATTTTTGAAAGCCGGGAGGTATAAGTGTTCTTTTTAAAGTCCTTGCTGTCCACGGGAATGGGTTGGCCATTATTACTCTCTATATAATGTTGCATGTAATGCCCGCGGAAATTCGATGGGGTAATGGTGCCGTTGTAATCATGCTTTCCTGGAGGATATACGACGACGGAGCCCGGTAAAGAAGAAATGGATGAGCGACTTGATGTTGACCTTGCGGCATGTCGGCCCTCTTGATCGAAATAATCGTCATCACCAGTAAAAGTAGCAGAAGCATGAGAAGAGGAGGAATGAGGTCGCTCGTGGGGGTTATGGTCAAATGCATGGTATTCAGTAATCCCATCAGTTTCCACCTGCTGGTCCGAGGAAGCGGTTTCCGGTTCGGGTGTAGAAGTTGTGGCATTCGCTTCAAACTGTTGCGACTCCCCCGCATTCATGATTGCGCACGATTGCGACAGATCGGTTTCATTAAAATCACGGGCATCTGCATCCACGGCATCCGATTTTTCCGCTTTAGGAGCTAAATCCGCCATAACCTCAGTTTTCCTGCGTATATTTGTTCGCTGATGTGCTTTGTTCCCGCGCTGCAGCTGAAGAACCCGAATTAAGTTTGATTACCGGCCCGCCGAAAGCTTTTCCCTTTATTTTGCTCGTATATCGGTTAGGCAAACGCTATATGATCGGCCCAAAGATTTCGCGATGCACAAAATCGATCGTAAACAGTGCACATAAAGGAATATATACAACCTGTCTTCACATGCAATATCAATGTGCCATGCGGATGGCCTTCACTGACGAAAAGGAAGTTTGAATCTTGCAATTGGCAAATAGCAATAACAATACTCCGTACCTTCCGCTATGTTCTGTAAATGTTGAATGCCAACTGATATCGAGTCGAGGGAGAAAATTCTGTTCAAACAAATGTCGGAGTTTCTTGTCCTCAGTCGTTAGAGGAGGTTGGGGTGATATGCGTTGTTAGGGGCAACCATTAAAAGAAATAATGTGGCAGGGCCTGGGCCACTAGATTAGCAGAATATCTGCAACGGCTTTTTAGTGCAGCCATTGAGGGTTGCTATCCCACTTTCCCCCGCTTATCACAACGGTAAGAAATTAAAGGTTCGACAAGGATGATGCGGGAGACCGATAACAGATCAATATGCTGTAACTTGTTAAATGTTTTTTGAGAGTACGAAAAACGTAAGAGAGAAGAATATTACAACTCGCACCAAAAACCAATGCCACCAAAGCTATCATTGAGGATATCCAGAATGTAAATCCATTTTCAGTGGTGTAAGTTAAAATTTCTCGCACCGAAAGTCGGGTATCAATGGACAACAAGGTCTGGCAAAAACATTGTGACCAAAAAAAAAAAAGGGGGGGGGGGGGGGGGGGGGGGAAATCTCTATTTACATAAGTGCAGAAGTATCTATATCCATACCTAGCCATACACCATTCTTGTTGAGGGGGAGGGAGGCCAGCTTGAGCAATAATAAATATTAACATGATATCACAGCAAGAAATCTGCTCAAGCAGGGTGCTGAACTGAGGAATATATTACAAAAACAAATTAAGCAAAAATATCAGATAAATGGGTTAATTCTTAACCGGATGGGAGAGGACGTCCATCTGCCCCATCATTCGGTTTGTGACAAGTTTTGCAGCTAGAATGTACGAGATGCAACTGTTAGCTTTTAATCATTCACAGGTACCAGGAACCAAGGTCGCGGATTCTCCTTGAACCATAGCACTAAACGAGGGGGTAACCAACACTGCGGCAACCCTGCGTCCCTTGGTTGAGGCTGCCGATGGGTAGAAACAAACCGAGTCTGCCGCGGTTGAGCGGCCTGACAGGCGCATTGCAAGTGGACTGGCAAGCGCATTTGGCAGCAACGCGGCATTGGATTCGTGCTTTCTAGGGCGGGGCCAACCATGACCAAGGGAACGAAAAGGCTTAAATGGACACATGCCAGATACAATATACCAAACACGATGCTTGGTCACATTGCCGAAACATATAGGGATTGCATCAAATACTAGCACTGCTAGTAAATGTTAGCCGGGCGATCCTTGGGTCAAAGGTAGTTAGATATTACCTCCAACACTATCAGTTGTCGAAACGAATATAAATAGGTACATAGACAAAAGCAAGTATATATGCGCCAGAAATTCAGAATCCATCCGGCTCTATCGAAAAGGGAAAAAGGAAAACACAAGGGAAGGAAAAAAACGTGCAAGGGGAAAATCCCAGCAAGTTATAAATAGAGTACATACGCAGCGGGTAATTTCTAGAACCCGATGCTAGAGTTTCCTAATTTACTGAGGGTCGTGGAATCTCCATCATAGTTGTCGACCTTAGGTATGAAATCCCACCAAGACGGGCAACGGGTCGAAGAACAGCAGGATCAAGAAGGCTCCTCTCGTCATCGATCGCATCCTCTCGTGCCCAAAATCTCGTCCCCTCTAGTATCACCATAACACCACTCTTCTTCCCTGGATTCGCCCGGCTATTCCACTCCTTTGTTTCCACGAGTTTCGTCTCAATCGAGAATATCGACTCCTTAACTCGAGGGGCTTTGACTGTCGTGCACGGGGCCGGGTGCAGCCCTGACAGTTCGAATTCGGATATGCCATGTGGTACGTTGATAGAGCAGTGGTTGACAGCTTCAAGATGATATTCGCTGACTGTGTTGACAACGCACTCCCCCGTTTCTAGGATGTTGCGTAGAGAATCCTTTGGCGGATCCGGACTTCCCGTAAAACCCACGACGATGATTGGCGGGTCGAAGTTGACCATCTGCGTAAAGCTGAAGGGGGCAACGTTTAAGGTCCGCCCGTCTCTTGATCTGGTGCTCAGGAGTCCAATTGGCCGTGGCACGATCGCGGAGATCATGAGCTTGTAATTGAGGTGTGCAGTCCGGCCCGCTTCGTAGGGGTCGATTTCAACATGGTTTTTCTCCAGGCTGGCTTGGTTATCGTTTCCTCCTTGTCCTTGCTTCCAACCGGGATTGGGTGATTTGGTCCAGGTTAGCGGCGCTGAATGGTCGAAATCGGGCCGTGATGCTTCAACTTCAGCGAATGGAGGGCGGATGCTACCCATTCTTATAGAGAAATATGAAGTTAACGGGTAAAGAGGGTGCAAGCTCTTAAAAGGGGACGCAGAGTTCAATTGACGATATGCTGCCCATGTGTCAACCACCAAAGCACAATATTTACTCCAAATGGATCAGGCCGGGATTTTGTTTTGCCGAAAGGTCGTGTCTCCGCCGAAAGTTAAGAGGACCGAGAGTAGCTCTAACAGTTAGCACCATTATCGCATCGTTCCCGTCTACTTCAAGTTTCATGTTTCGTAGTCCAGGAGGTCAGTAGGACACCATTGTGTCATGTCTTTGCCGGAGAATTGATAAGGAGTCAGATGTCCCTCCACTTACGCTGTAGTTACTACCAGCGCTTAACCGCGGGTAAGCCGAAGGAGTGCATATATATTACGCTAGTCCGTAATGGGAAGCCTATATTATAAACCCACGCCGCACGCCGCATTGGCGCTAAACCAGCCAGATATCTGCTTGACTCAAGTTCAACTCAAATTGAAGATATACAAGAAACGGCGAGAGCGGAACCACTTTGCAAAAAATTTGTCCACTTGGGGTAATCCCGCTGCCCATCTTTTAAGTATCGTCCTTTTCAGTTCGGCACAACCGCTTCTAATCATACCACTCACAACTGTAAACATACATATAAGCAGGATGCTCAGGTCTATCACATCAGCCGTGTCAAAGCACTTACCCCACTAGCATTTATGCCTTCAGGACGCCCGCCGTTTCCTCCGGACTCCCCTCGAATTGATCCTCCACCGCCTGCAGTCCATCTGCGGAAATTTTCCTGTGACTCCTTGAGATCGACCTGCAAGGATTCGTTCTTTTTTTTTTTTTTTTTTTTTTTTTTTTTTTTTTTTTTTTTGGCGTGAGATTTATCGCTGTAAGCGAGAAGTTTGTTCATCTCTTCCAACTCTGAAATTTTATCCTGCAATTTCCCCTGAGAGTCCCGACACCTGCAAAGCTGCATTAGCTTCCCATCAGGCAATTTGATTGCTAGAAAATTTTGAAATGATTTACCTTGATGGATTCTACCGCGAGAGGAGTCTTCTTAATTTCGGATGGAGGGATTGTCTCCAGAAGCTCCTTCATATACGCGGATGCCTTCCACCGCGGCTAATTGAACCCCCATCGGGCAGATGAGGGCGACGTTGTATGACTCCACTGTTTGCTCTTGGGTCCTTGGCATACCCACGACGCTCGTCGCCAGGATGAGAAGAAGGAGTAAAATTTGTTCATACTCTCTTTGGCTTCTAGGAGTCTCAAGTGATAGGATAATGCGCAATCATCTGAACTACTTAGTTAACTAATGCATGGAGCAAGCGTTGAGGATCAGAGTGATGATTATATATTAGCATCTTACGCTGAAATGCAAGAATTGACCCTTTTCTCATGCTAAGCTAGCTCTCACCCGAGGTTTTAATCGTCTGCTTCTACGTCGTGAAGAGAGCTGATATTGACAAGCGACGTGCGTACGCTGCAGTGTGTAGGCCTGCCCTATGTAATTCCCAGGAAAACCGTGATGATTCTCCACTTCATGCTTGCTGAAAAAATTTTAAGTTGGATTGTAGTACCTTTATTTTTTGACTCGGTTGGATTTGAAGATTTGAAATGAAAGGGATGTGCTGATTGAAGAACTGAAGTCGAACATGGCCTAACACATAGGATTGCAGATGGACCAGGGTCGGGTTTTTTATGTGTTTGCAATGCATGCGGCTACACATTGAATTTCCCTACTACATGTGAGGATGCAGCCCAATAGTTTGCGACTTTAGTCTCCATGGCATGAGGGTTCGAATTTGAAATTTCCTAGAGGCAACCGTACATATAGCGGCCAATATTTGGTCTCTAATCAAAGAGAAAAGCAACATAACTGCTTTCGCTGACATGGATTGCTGTTTGCTGTGGCGTTGGCTGGGCCTATTTGTCTGAGTATCACCAGCCAGGACCACTAGATAAAGGCCATGTCAATATAGTTTGTCTGTTGTCTTTCTGGGATCTATATCCCCTCAGCATTAGTGTAGCCTTGTGCATGCAAAAACTAAGACCGATTTCCCTGTTTCCTCTATGGAGAATTGCCTTTCTATAGCAAGTGTGAATATTTCAACTATATGATTAGGCAATAACATCTTGCTCTGACTATCTTATAATACACAGAAACAGTTCATCTTCAATCCAGAACTATACAGAATGGCAATTCAACACCTTACTGATATAAACCCCAGCAGAATCTAGAAACATGAGTCATGCATACACAATCACAGAGAGCAGCTGTCACATCAAGAGTTTTTGGAAGGTTTTCGATCTGGTCAGAGACAAATTAGCTCATAGCAGTTTTGGAAAGACATGATTGAGAAAGATATGATGAAGTGCCAACACAGTCACACAGTGATCAAAAGATCTATCTAAGACACAAGTTTGTCAACAAATTGATCAAGAGCAAACTCAGAAAAGTACATTCCCTTTTTGTGAAAGAAAGAACAGCCAATTGCCTGCAGATGTAGGTTGTTCAAGCATACGCCCGGGCCTTCAACAAGTCCTTGCCAACCTTGAGAGGGTTCCATCACCTGACTCACCAATGAGGAGCCTTTTCTAAATTAGGAATTTTTAATGCGGATTCAGCCTCAAGTTATTTTGCCGCGCGTCTAGAATATGATGACTCAGCCAGACCAACCCGACTGCAGCTTCACACAGCTTCGCCGAACTTCCAGCCACCTGCCTTCACTTTTCTTTGCATATTTCTATTAGTTCAACCGTGTGGGTCTGGTGTTTGGATGTGTCTTCTTTGTTCAACTGCACGTTTCTGCGCCTTAGTCTCCTCCCTTGATTTTCTCTTGTCCATCTGTCCACCCATGATAGCCTCATTTGCAAGCAGCAGGAACACTCGATTTTGGCAGAGTGAACTCCAAATCGCGTTCAGAATCGTCATATAGGGACAGCGCGCCCTCGACGTTATGGCTGCAGCGCCGACTAGGCAGTGGGGAGTGACTCCTCCGGTATCGAATGCCTTGCCCACCCCAGCAGAGATCGCTGCCAACGATGATCTAACCACCGAGCTAAAACGACAAAATAACTTCGAAGCACCGGCAGAGACTGAGCGGAGGTATTTATCCAGATAACAACTATTGTCTTCAGTTGTCTTCCTATTCTTCCTTATTTTCGTCTTTTTCTTGAGGCACCACCGTTAACTTTACATTCGCCTTAGAAAACAGACATTACAACTAATTCAGCGGGTGACGGTCGAGTTTGTTAAGGTAGTCAGCCGGCGCAAGGGTTTGTCGCAGGCGGCTATCGATGTTGCTGGAGGGAAAATATTTACATATGGCAGTTATCGTCTGGGCGTATATGGTCCAGGTCCGTTGGCATTTTTGGTGTCGGCCCTATGACGCTTGGGGAAAGTATACACTAACCTTTCGATTGTCATACAATAGGATCTGATATTGACACCCTGGTTGTTGGCCCGAAACACGTTTCTTTCGAAGACTTTTTTTCCGATTTTCCTCCCATTTTAGAAAACATGGCGCCGAAAGGCGCTATTGAAAAGTTAACTTCAGTTCCAGATGCCTACGTTCCTATCATTAAAATTGAATTATCGGGTATCAGCATTGACCTTATCTATGCGCGTCTCCTTGTGCACTCCGTGCCTCCGAATTTGGACCTGAGGAACAAGGATTTGCTACGTGGGTTAGATGAGAAAGAGATACGATGCGTCAACGGGACACGGGTGACGGATGAGATCCTGGAACTTGTCCCTCAACAAAAGACATTTCGGCTTGCGCTACGTGCAATCAAGCTTTGGGCACAGCGTACGCAACGTCGACCTCTGTTTCAATTTTCAGATGCTGATACAGTTTGATGTAGGACGAGCGATCTATTCAAACATCGTAGGGTTCCCTGGAGGCGTTGCATGGGCTATGCTTGTTGCCAGAGTCTGCCAGCTATATCCCCAAGCTACAGGGTCGGCGGTCGTGGGAAAGTTTTTCCGCATAATGAATCAGTGGAAATGGCCTCAACCAGTGTTACTAAAGCCTATAGAAGAAGGTCCGCTCCAGATGAAAGTTTGGAACCCGCAGGTAAGTGCAGTTTCCATAGCTCTAACTACGGATGTATTTCGCTCAAACAGGATCGTTTAGATTTACCACGGCGATAAATATCACCTAATGCCCATAATTACTCCTGCATATCC
This sequence comes from Histoplasma capsulatum G186AR, assembly GCF_000150115.1. NCBI lineage: Eukaryota > Fungi > Ascomycota > Eurotiomycetes > Onygenales > Ajellomycetaceae > Histoplasma > Histoplasma capsulatum. Next base: position 489,418 of record NW_025544802.1, read on the forward strand.
ATCTATGTGTGCGACACACAACGTGTCACTATCTACGAAGACGGTTCTGCTTCGAGAATTAAAACGCGGTGGGGATATTGCTGACAAAATATTCGTTGGGCAACTATCTTGGAACGACCTCTTCACTCGCCACACATTCTTCTCGCAAGATTATAAGTATTACCTCAATATCACGTCCGCAAGCCGCAGCAAGGATGCACAATCTGTGTGGTCAGGCCTTGTGGAATCTAAACTACGACATCTTGTTGGAGCGCTTGATAGGAAATCATCAATCGAGATTGCCCATCCGTTTCCGAAGGGATTCGAAAGAATTCATATATGTAAGGACGAGAAGGAGATCGTAGAGGTTATGGGCGGATCAATGAAGTACCAAGCGAAGGGCACAAAAACCGAAACTACCGACGAGAGTAACGATCCCCAACACACCGCGGCTTCTCAAAATGGCGGCGAGGCTATCAAAATGCCGGAAACAGATCATCCCAATGGAGATAAAGGCTGCACACTATACACGACAACATACTACATTGGACTTGAACTCAAGCCATTAGTTCCAGGTAGGCATTCCGACAACTTACCATGATACAACTGACTCTCGAAGGTGCCTCAAGATCGCTAGATATCTCGGCGGACACGCATATATTCAAAAGTACCTGCACTTCATGGGCACAGTACCAACCTGGCATAAATGATCTCAATATTACTCATGTCCGCAAGTGCGTCACCTGCTCCCTCCCCCGAATATTTTTTGGACCATTACTGATGTCAGCAATAGCTACGACCTTCCTGAAGATGTCTTCCAACCCGGAGAAGTGCGACCATCCCGACCTAAGAAAAAAGTCGTGAAAAAGTCTGAACCAACAGCTCAAAAGAGAAACATTCATGCGTTGGACGTAAGTAACTACCTTAGAAACAAAACTACTAACCAACCGGCAGCACTGGTTTCACTTGATGTTTATCTTTGGTTTTTCGGGCTCAACGGGCTCGAAATCGGTTTCGCTGCTAACACTAACTCTACACAGAATGAAGCGCCATCCGAAAACCCTGCGAAACGCCATGCTTCACCAAATGGCATGCCATCTGCCGCGGCTACCGCATAATAATTCCCAACCATCACCACAAGGGATTGGATGAGAATTTTCAACCCTGGTTTGATTTTTTTTTTCGCTTATCATTCTTGCGCTGACATTCGCAAGGCAGACCAAATCTGTCCCTTGTAATCCAGCCTCTAGAACCGATAACTCGTGTTACAACCAAGGACCTAATCCGTAGTCTATACTAATCTGCCAGCTCTTTTGGCTATATTGAAAACAGATCACTATCGATCCTCCTATCTGGAATTATGGAGATGACCCACCCACCCCGTTCTTTGCAAAATATTTTTCTTGTTTCACATCACCTTCTCTACATATCTTCTTCCCTCTGTTTTCTTCAGGTTTATTCACCTTCAACTGCGGTTCCAAACGTACACAAACATGGTACATGGCTTTGAACTTCCTTATGTTTTTCCTTTCGTTTGAATCAACTTTCCGTTCGGGAACTTTAGATCCTTATCCGGAACTCATTTTCCTTTTCTTTTATCACGTACTACAGTCGTTGTATAGTTTCCAGTTGTACATACATAGGGGTGGCATGTCTTTGTCCCACTCGCCTTTCCAGATAGTCGGTAGGCGTCTCTAGATTCTAGGCAGTTCAATCAAAACATTTCGTCGGTGCCTACGGGCTCCACCGAATACAACTCAAATGACGTCTATGGATCATCGAGTAAATCAAGATTTAGTTTATTTTAAACACTTAACTACCTCAAATGCGTTTCTTTGGCTTTTGGGGGACAGTTTATGTTCATTGCGGTTGTTCCTTGTTCCCCTCGCAGCACGACACCAAGGGGTGTTCACGATTTCGTCAACCTCTCTGCATTGACGAGACGAATCGTGTTTGCAAAGGTATAGAGCTGATGTTTCAAAAATATTAATCGCCTCAATGTAAATGTGCCGTACATGTATCACTGTTAGAGAAAACCAGGGGAACCAGTCATGCTATAAACTCCTTAAATCTTATTCCGCGTCTACCTATGCATGAATCATTCATCGTAAATAATATCGGCATCTATCTATATATATGTATAGATATATATTAGGGCGTGCTATGTCAGAATAATACAGTTTCTAAAACACAAAATCAACTATAGTCAATGTTCCATGACTGTCAGCAGAGGGTAAATGGAAAAAAATCACAACTTCGATCCCTGTCCACTGCTTCCGGTTTGCTGAGTCCGCACTGCGCCATCAATGATGCACATCGCCTCAAACAAGGTGTACTCATGAAGCCTGGGGGCGATGACCTGGATGCTCAGTGGCGAATCGAGGTAGACGCGTCGGTCAACGGTATTGGAGTTCCCTGTTTTACAAGCCATGTGGTTAATAGCAAGAAGGGAAAGGGGAGGGAGGAAAGGAAAACTAGAAACGAAACGTACACAGCTCCCTATTCCTCTTGTCCCAATTCGATAAGATCTTCCCATCCATCTCCTTCCCAAATTCGAGATCCGCTTCTGTGAATTTCCGCACCGGCACTGTTCCAGCGGCGTAATCAAGTAGGACCCAGCTGGATGTGTACCCGACGGCGTTGTAACGGTCATGCTCAGGAATAGGGTGTGGGGCGATGGGGTGGATGATCGCATCCACTCTCCTGACTCTAGATTGGAAACCGGAAGTGGACGGAGGGGACAAAGTCCACATCTTCATCATCTCCTTTTCTATTTCTGACCTTCGCCCTTGAGTCGCGTAAGCCTGGGCAAGCGTCTTTGGTGTGCCGCGCTTAAACCTCGTCTGTAGCCACGGAATGAGAGGCTCCGATGTGGATTCTAGAAGATCAGCCATATGGCCAGCGCCGTCCAGGCCCATAAGCTCGTTTGCCACGCGTTGGCAATCACCCAGCGCCTTGGGGATGGGCACCTCGACGACCTCAACTCCAGGGACTTTGCGGAGGGCTTGTGCTACTTCGTTCAGCACGTTAGCGATGGGCGGGAGAGGTTGGATGCGTCCGTCGGAGGGTAGGACGCCAATGGTGAATTTACGCGGTTTCGTCAATGAAAGTGTCTCACTAACCCCCCATTGACCAGGGATACAATCTTCGCCATATAGCTCTGCTATCGGCACAATTTCTCTCATCACGACGTCTATATCTGACATCGATCGTGCAATTGGGCCGGCAACAGGTTGCAAGTTAACCCGTGTCTTACCAGGCACACTGCCGCTCATTTGGCCACCAAACGGGACGCGTCCTGTGCTTGGTTTGAAGCCGTAGATCCCAAGGCACATTGCTGGGATGCGAATGCTGCCACCGATGTCAGTACCAAAGCCTATCATTGAACCTCTCATGGCAACGAGCACTCCCTCGCCGCCAGAGCTACCCCCCGGTGTTAGTTTGCGGTTTAGAGGGTTCAGAGTGCGGCCGAAGAGATTATTTACGCTATCAAGCGCGCCGAGGGTTTGAGGGATGTTGGTCTTCGCAACGATTATGGCGCCTAGGTTGAGCAAGAGGTCCACCAGGGGTGAATTTTCCGTGGCTGGTTTAAATGCAAGACAGGCTAAGCCAGTAGTAGAGTCAATGCCTTTGATATCGTAGGTGTCTTTGACAGAAATAGGGAGACCATGGAGAGGCCCCATAGTTTCCCCCGTGCGCTTGAAATGCGCATCAAGTTCGGAGGCACGATCCAGCGCTTGCTCGAATAGAGGCTCCGTTAGGCAGCGGGTGAGTTGGTGGCAGATTGCCGCGCGCTGGAGACGGTTAGCTATGTGTTATTTAAAATCGTATACATGTATAATATTTCAAAGAGATGAATGTTACCACTTTCTGTGGTGAATACGTATTGAGTGGGATTTGCGCTTGGTCAAGGCGATATGGAATTACGTTTACATGTATACAGGATAGATATGAATGAAAGCTTCCGCGAGGAATATATAGTCGAGAAAGATTCAAGAGCGGAAAGGAAAAGGAAAGGAAAAGAAAAAGGAAAAGAAACCTTGCAAAATGCCTCAGAAACCTCCCTAGCTGATAGCTCGCCGGTAGCAACCTGCTGCAATAATCCCTTAATGTCCCATTTCTCTGTAATCTCCAGCTCCTCTGCGTTCAACAGGCCACATTTGCGTGGTACATCCATCACATTAACCGAATCATATTTATCCGTGACCATGACAGATTCTTCCGCTGAGAGCATACCGGCTGGGATCCATTGGCCCTCGAGACGCCATGCTTTGGGAATGCGCGATTCGAGCTGCTCAAGCTTCTTGCGAGCAATGGCTTTGTATGCAGGTTCGGTAGACATATTTCGGTGGGGTGTAGATTTTGTGCACGTCGTTGAGATTTCCCCCCCTTTTGTATTTTCAAGTATGGGGTGGAATGCAATGTCGTTGTCAAGGATGCGGAGGTGGTTAAAAAGTATAGAGGGGGATGCATGGCTGTGAGTGTTTCCCAAAGCCATCTATTATCCAGAGAGCCATCGCAAGTAGCCGAACCAACCAACAACACTGGCAAAAATTGGGGTTTTCGGTAGAATTCATAGCCGAGCTGGCCGTTTGCATTCTACCATGAATTTCAAAATGCCGACTTTTGGCTACATTCACTTCTTATGAAATACGGTATCTAGAAATAGGATAAGGGAAAGAAAGGATCATCCAGTCTAAATGGAATTATAGCCAGATACAAAAGCTGGCTGTGGGGAACCCGCAAGCACAGGGATAGGCCCATTTGTGTGAGTGCAGTAGCGCAATCGAATTAGTACCTGGACACATCTCTCCCAAACAACCAATTCGAGAACCAGGAGAGTAATATCCTCAGCCGATTTCTCCAACTCATGCTCATGGATAGGTATGCTCCTTTCCAAATCAGCCATGCCGGGTAGCCTTTTATACCGCGAAAAAATCCATTGTCGTTCGGCTCACTACCGCCCTCATGTGGCAACTGCATCAACGCTTTAGAACTGCCAATATATGCAAGGACTCCGAGATTCTTGAACGAGAAACCGGGTGACAGGTCCAGATTACCCCGATTGAGTACATTGGCCAGCCAGATGGCTTCTTGACTTGTCGCTTGAGCGGTCGCTGGGGGGGAGCCAGACTCTAACATACAGGTATCCCCAAGGGCGAAGACATCTTGTAAGACAGCGATTTGGCCCCCTGCTGATTTCAATTGCAATCTTAGGTGGCTATCCACGAGAAGGGCGCCAACTTTAGGAGTCTTATGCACTTTCCAGGTTGTAATTTGGGGTTCAGTGACAGGGCTTCCAGTTTCCTTTGAGAGAGCAGACAATATTGGAAATGGATCGATTGTATTGAGTGCTTTGTTGACGAATGGGCCAATTTCGTTACCTGTCGCCCAGACACACATACCAACCCCTTCTTCGCCTTCCTCCTTCGTCCTAAGCGTCAAGCAGCTTTTTGGATCCATTTCATGGAGTCCTTCGGTGTTAGGTTCTCCCCAGCGCAATTCTTCAATGTGCCGGTTCATTTTTATCGTCACGCCCTCCCTCTTCAGCGTCTCCATTGCGTAACGAGATAGGGATTTATCAAAGGTGCTAAGGACTGTAGGAGCTACGTCATATAAAATTATTCGAACATCGCCCTTCAGTTGCGGGTAGACTTTGAACATATCTTCGTGGATGAAGTCACACAGGGACGCAGAAAGCTCTGTCCCGGTGGGACCTGCACCGACGATAGCAAAACGCAGAAGATGTCGTCTCATCTGAGAAGTCACCCTTGGCATCGCCGCCAGCTCGAAACATTCACGGATACGCCGTTTAACCTTCCTCGCATCGCCGACGTCTTTGAAGAATAACGCATTATCTCTTACACCAGGTGTGTTGAAGGTTCGAGGGGTGCAGCCCACGGCGATAATCAACTTATCATACGGGACTTCAAAGAGCTGACCTTGCTCCCATGCCCTCCGCTGCTTCTCAGGCTGATCTTGTTCCACACGAGCAGATTCCGTCACGCCACTCTGAACAACAGAAGCCTCGCATGTTACCACTTTCCGATGGAAGTCTACGCTTTGGGCGGCCGCTTGGATAAAATTGATATTGCTTTTCCGATCACGAACGGGCTCGACAATCTCGGAGAAATTGAGTGACCCAACAGCCGCGTCGGTGAGGAGAGGGGTAAAGACGAAGTATGAACGAGGGGAAATGATGGTGCGGTTGAATTTCGAAGGGGATAACTTCCGAGAAACCGTCCATCCTCCCCATCCCGAGCCTAGGATGACAACGCGCTCTTCGTTTCCCCGGGGCGCAGGATCAGTAGTATAATTGCGAACACCTGCCTGGGTCTCGGCGTACATGGTTCGAAAGGCGCGGTTAGACACTCTCAAGACTCCTGAGCTCATAGCCAACCTCCGCAACCGGACATCACTGGTCACACGCATGTGACAAAATTCTGGAGAAAGCCAACCCATTCTTGCGCAAATGGGGCTCGTAGGTGATCGCGAAGCTCGCCAGTTCGGTGAAAATTTTCTTTTTTAACATCCCACCTACTGAGCATGGTATTTTCACGAGGGGGAAACATCTTCCATTTTATGTAAAAAGGTTTCATTCCAACTTCTTTCGGTCCCCGGACCAAACACATGCTGTTATCTCCTGCAATACAAGAACAGACTCGGCATGACCTCATTATTACTCAGCTTAATGCTAGAGAGTATCAACAAAGATACTTGCGGGAAAAAACGGAGCTTCCTACATGATCTGTGAGATCCTTGGAATACTTGTGGGAACGAGTTTCAACTTGCCCACGGCGAGAATTATCGTAATTTCTCCCTGCATTTAGATACTAGTACTAGTAGTTATCAGGCTTCGGAAGGAGCATGGACGACATCGTCAAATCACATGCTGATAAGATAAGATAAGATTGCTATCACGTGAATTTGCTTCCAGAGGGTTCCGGAACCTTGGAAAGAGCTCGGAGATTTCCAATCTTGGAACGGCGCGGAATCATCCGTTGGTTCAACAGGAATTATGCAGCCTGGGGAAGGGAAAGGAAAAGGAAACTTAAGAGTCTGTCCTGAGGAAGTTGGGAAGTCATATCTGCGTTCGAGTGCCGGGGACCCCATAATTCCGCCATGCCCTTGCAAACTTTGCGCACGACCCATCAGAAATCACAACTCCCCCCTTCCTCAACTCTCAAATCCATCCACACAACCCTCCACCTCCTCCACCACCGCAACAAGAACCAACATGGCAGCACAAAGTGGTGGAAATGGCTGGCAATGCTGAAGCGGTCGATAGCACAGTTGATGAGAGATGTTGAGAGATGGGAGTGGAAGGAGGAGCACAGTGCTCATGATGATGATGAAGACAGCAGCTTTCAGACACAGATTCTTAAGAGGATGTGGTATTTGCATGTCTTTGTTGTGCCGCGGTGTTATGTGTAAGTGAAGGAGAGTTTTTTTTTTTTTTTTTGAATCCTTAGCTTCAAACATACCTGATCGATTGATTGCTTGTTTTCCCAGGGATGGGTTTGAGCACAGCTTGTTTTATCACACATTGTTAAATCTCATTTCCACCACCTCTGTGTTTCCTGAATTTTATTTCCCTCCATTCATACATAATTGAAAATGGAATTATTCATTACTAATGCTCTGCCACAGTGCCTTCTCCACTGTTCTTGTAGATATGCAATTCTCTGCCCTGGGTGTTGTTCTTCTTGCAGTTCTAGCACAGGCTGCAAAGACTGTTGCACATATCGAGGGATTTCATCTGCTTGCTCTGGAATCCAACACTAGCACTGATAACAACTCAATGTCAGCTATTGCCACTGCAGCCACTGCAATTCCTGCTATCTCTATCAATCGCAGTGAGAATGTTGGTGTTGATGTTGGAGAGGTGGTGAACAGATTGTTACATGTCCCAGAACTGACAGCGGGTCCTGCTGCTTTTGGGGAGAAAGGGAAACAGAAGAAGAAAAGGGATGATAGTGGGCAGAAAGGGAAGAATGAGAGGAAGAGAAGTCCTTTTGTTTCAGATGCTATCAGAGAAAGACAAAAGCTGGGGATGACAGAGAAGTCTAGGCAGGAGAGCTCATTGACACAGTTGGATGAGGATGAGGGTGAGAAGGAGGCAGCCCGGCAGAAGCGGAAGAAGATTAAAATAAAACAAAAGAAGCAGAATAGAGATGCAATTGATGACATTTTCGGGAAGTTGTAATGTTGGACGATTTGGCGTAATGTTGTTGCCTTGGAGCAGAAATGCAGTTGTTTGGCCCGCCACCGGATTCCAAACCGGGGGGGTGGGATACTTGCTCACTCTTATCATTTGCGAGACAATGGATGTACTGTACTATATTTTCTGGGTTGTTCTCGATACTTCGAGCACTGCTTAACAATGTGAAATTGTAAGCCGTACGACACGTAATTAAGAAGCTGCCTTCAATTCTGGTCTATATATACCATGCTTCATATATCTATTTATCGTTTTTTTATATATTTTTTTCATAATCCTTTGTCCTTACTTCTCTTCCCCCTTGATTCTAGACATACGTAAAGAAAGACAAACAAAAAACACTATTCCTGATACCTCCCAATCTTTTGTTATATACTTCTACAGCCTAACCAAATCTCGATCAACCAACATGACAAACATCTACTACCTCAACCAGCAGCCCCACCCATTATGGAACGTCTTGACGGATCTAGGGGAGTATGGACTTCACATGTTTCCCCAGCAGATGCCCCACGCTTATGCTGAACATGTAAATCGGCATCACCATCACCACCAACGAACCCAGAACACAAACCAACCTACCCCACCGGAGTCAGGAGCCCAGAACGCCCCTGACAACGACAATAGCCGTTCCCCACCCCGTGCCGGTGGGGCTGACGAAAGCAGCGCTAGAGAGCCTGAGCAGGAGGAAAACATCAGGGATCTTCCATTCCGTGGCCGCGGATGCCATCGTGGCCGCGGTGGGCCTTGGGGACATGCTGGACATGCTGCCTGGGGTCCTCATCGCCGACAGCGCCACTGCAGACCCGGCCCCGGGCAGCCAGCAGGAACACCGCCGGACTTCCTCCAGCAGTTCATCAATAACTTCTCCAACCAATTCGGCGTTGACATCAGCGAAGTGTTCAACCTAGTCAACGGCGCCTCAGCTGGACGATCCGACGACAAACAGGTGGACTTTGTGCCCCGCGCCGACGTCTTCGACACGGCGGCCCAATATATCATCCACGTCTCCCTCCCCGGCGCACAGAAGAAGGACATCTCGGTCGACTACGATGCCGAGACCTCCACCCTCCTGCTCGCGGGCGTGGTGTACCGCCCCAACGTGGACGAGGAGCTCAGCAACGCCCTCGTCGTCGACGGGCGATCTCGCGAAGTCGGCGTCTTTGAGCGGGAGATCAGCCTTGGATCCCGCGACCGGCCCGTCGCACATGTCGACGCGGACAACATCAGTGCGAAGCTGCTTGATGGTGTCCTCGTCGTCACTGTGCCGAAGGTAGTTGTCGACAGGGACTCGCTCAAACGGAGAATCTCGGTGGATCAGGTTAGGGATGAGAATGGCCGCGCGTCTGAGGCGGATGCGGGAAGTGCATATACTAGTGAGAAGGAGGAAACCGGCATCGAGTCCCAGGCTATGCAGATTGATTCCGAGAATGAGGCTTCGGAGGCGCGCAGTGTGACAGCTGGTCGACGGTCGCCGCCAAGCCCCAGTGTTCGGTCGGAAGAGGAGGAGAGGGACTATGTTGCCGTGGATGTGGACTAACAAATACCCGTAGCCTTCATATCTCTGATATCCCATTCGGGATTTTCTATGTTCGTTTCCATTTTAGTTTTTTCGTATTCTGTTGTGTTTTCTTTTTTACTATACTTCTCATCGATGTCATTATTGTTCCTGTATTTTCCGATCGTTGGTTATTTGCATGTGAAACAGGAGATAAGCATGGGAAATGGCATGGCATTGAATGAAATTTTATCATTGATACCCTCTGGTAGTTGTAATGGGGTCATTGATCGAGAATGGATTTAGGTTATATTGAATGAAAATTTGATGAATTACACACACGATTTTCCTTGCTCCAAGCTTAACACTATCATTTTCGGCCCCGAATTTCCATCACTCTGCCAACTACACTTCTAGCCTTCTCAAACGAAACATCTGAGTGTAAAAATCGGCAATATTTCCTAAAAAATTCAGAGTGACTTCATGGAAAAGAGGATGATACTTACATTCCGTTCCCTAGATCGTAGAAACAAAAGAGAGAGAGAACATTTCTACCCTGAAACGAGGGGAAAGAATTATGAACGCGGGGTCGTCCAAAACAAACAAATAAATATATATTCACAGTGAATCAAAACAAGAGACACGAAACATTCCAGATAAAAAATGACCCTTATTCATGAAATTCTGATGCCCTCGGAAGTTCTTGGAAGGAGTTGATAATAATAATAATAAATGAATAAAAAGGTAAAACATTAATAGAGGTAGGATTAGAACAAAAATCATCTCTCATCATTTGAATGAACATCCATGTTTCAACTTTTCCGATTCGCGGTCCTGAAGGAGATTTTCATGAAAGGAAATGGGAGATGGGGGATTGGAAATGTGCATGAATTTTCTAGTTGTCACTTGCTTATGTCCGCTAACTAACGGGAGAGAAAGGGCCCAGGCGGGCCGTGGTCGTCGACCTGTTCGAGGCATGGGGTTTTTCTACTTTGGTTTTTTTTGGTTTGATATTTCTCCTCGGTCCGTTGAAGTCGAGAGGCAGAAGGTCTCTTCATCGACGCTTGGGGATGATATTAAATCAGCATCGACCAGATGCCTGTGATGCTAGGGACTTCGTATGAACTTTGCAGACAACACCGTGTGCAGCCGTTCGATCAGAAGATGCTTTTTCATGGAGTCTTACTATTGGCAATTGCTGCAAGTGCTGAAAAAAAAAAAAAAAAAAATGATACCTCCTCCTGGGAAATCGATCGATCGAGCCCTTGTGATATGTTGAGATTTTCCTCTGCGACTCTGCATGTCCGGCACAGAGGATTTTTCCTTCTTGCCTTGTATTGATAACACTAGTGGTATTTTTGGATCCCTTGATCATTTTTGTTTTGTTCTGGCTCCCTTGAAGCTTTCCGCAGTCCCGTTTCGAGGGGTGCTGAGATGGACCAGCCACATTTTATGTTCGATTTCAGCGCCGCCTAATTGGGTACACCCACGATCGAGAGAGTTCGAAGGCATAAACTGACTTTATGTTGTGCAGCCTCCCGTAGATCTCTGTAACCTTGGGTCCTTGGGAAGGTCATCGTGATTGACGCGGGGAGGGGATGTCATCTGAGTATGTACAGATCTGTACATATGGAGGAGGTTCCGGTTGTTGAAAATGTTAAAAGGGCGACAACATCTCACCAACTTGAATCATCGGTTATCCCCCTTCCCCCCGTATCTTCTAGTGGAATCCAGCCAACCGGCATTGACGATCGATGGTTTTCCCCTGGCCGGTTTATGGGCTAACTGGCAACCGGCGACCGGCGCGAGTTTAGAAAGCAATTAGCCCTCATGGTGGCGCGTGCTAAAATCCTGGGGCTGCCGATCGCCCGACTTTGCTTATTACCAAGAACCTGGATATTTGTATTATGATTTCACCCATGCTTGCAGAAAAATAAATGCGGAGGACCCGTTAGGGAGAGACAAAAAATAGATCTTGGATGGCGCACTATCCTCCACGACTATTGGGCTCGGCTTACCTAGGAGGCTGCCTGCCCGTATGAAGACTGCCGGCCATCCCAATGTGTACGCTGTACTCCGTCCTTGTGTGTCTGCTGGAACATATCAGCAGGGCAGTTTTCTGTTCATCTGATACTCCATGGTTGGGCGCGTGGGGCAACTCCCGCAGAGCCGTCCCGCAAATTGGAAGTGAAAAGGGATAGACGACTGATATAAATTGAAGCAGCCCAACAAGTGAGTCAATCAGCCAGTACACTCCTCTCGTTGGCATGTTACCAATAAATCCGGCTCTCTCCTGCTCATTTCCATACCTTGCACTCTCATCAACAGTCATCAACCGACGCTGTTTCATCACGGCAAACTCGAAACAGGTCCCTTCGCGCTGTTCCAGGGAGTGTCGCAGCTAGGGCTCGGGCGCCCTGTGTGAGTGGTTGATGGTGGCTGGCGCTGGCTGGGCGCAGCTAAGCTTCCAGGGGCCGCGGTTCTGTCACCGAATTACGCAGCGAATCAGCGATAAGCTCAGCGCCGTGCCTGGTACCGCGCCGCCAGGTACCGGTGTGATACAGACAATACAGACTTATATAGGAGTGAGTACTTCAGCTTCCATTCCGATGCAGGCATTCTTTTTTACTGCTTCCCTCCCGCTCGCTCTCTTGACTTCTGTTCTTTGTGTGCAGTGGGTGTCTTCGTTGAGTGTTTCTGCTGCTTGATCCACAGTGGTTGTTCTTTGACTAACAATCGCATTATTGACGGAACTTCCCCCTGGTGGTGCACGGCCTCCCCGCATCCTCCAGACAGCCTGCTCTTGATACCAACACTTGTCTTCTCTTCTTTTCTTTTCTTCTTCTCCTGCGCTCCTTCAGATTCATCCTCTTTCCTCAAAATCCTCCCACATTCGCTTCTCACACTCTCTATCCATGTCCGCTTTCAATCACACTGTCGTTTAGCTCCCAACTGTTTACATACTTAATCGCCCGGTGCTGTGCACTGGAACCTTTTGTCTCCCAATCCTCACGTTTTCCTAACTACTTTTGCTTCCGTGTTCAGCTTCGAGTGTTCCCTGGCCTCTTGGTCACAACACGATGATGTTATCATCATCAGTCCTCTGGGTCGTCACCCATCTATGGCTGTTGTTGGGGGGGTTGACTAGTCTTGCCAATGCTATCCCTATGCCCCAGGGAAACCCTACTCCTCAGGCATCAGGCTTCTGGGTGGGATCCATTGACCGCAGAGGTTCCCCTGCATTCAGAACGGCAAGTGGCGAGTATCAGGTCTACCGAAACGTTAAAGAATTTGGTGCAAAAGGTATTGTTTGAACGCTGTTGGACGCGTTTCTCCGCTCCGTGAATAGTGAACCATTGCTGACCTTCCATGCGTAAACACAGGCGACGGTACCACAGATGATACTGAGGCGATAAACAAAGCTATCTCAACGGGAAATCGATGTGGATTGGGTTGCGATTCTTCCACTGTGACCCCTGCCATAGTCTATTTCCCAGCAGGCACATATGTCGTCTCCAAGCCAATTATTCAGTATTACTACACCCAACTCGTTGGTGATGCTTTGAATCTGCCCGTCATCAAGGCTGCCTCCTCCTTTCAGGGGATTGCCGTCATCGATGCTGATCCGTACACTGACCAGGGTACTAACTGGTACAACTTCAATCAAGTTCTCATATGCTTCGATCTGGTTTATCGCGACGCTGATAACGATTCCCGGATTAGCGTACGCGATTTTTATTGGCAAGTGGCGCAAGCTAGCAGCCTGCAGAACATCCGTTTCGAGATGGTCCAAGGTGGTGGTGAAGCCAATAGACAACAGGGTATTTTTATGGATAATGGCTCCGGAGGCTTCATGACAGACCTTGTTTTCAATGGCGGTAACTACGGCGCCTTTTTGGGCAACCAGCAGTTTACTACTCGCAACCTCACGTTCACGAATTGCAATACAGCAGTGTTTATGAACTGGAACTGGGCATGGACATTCAAATCGGTGACCGTCAACAATTGTGGCGTCGGTCTGAACATGTCCAATGGCGGCTTTAACCAGACCGTAGGCTCGGTTCTGATCCTCGATAGTAAATTTATCGGTACTCCGAAGGGCGTCGTCACCTCTTACAATGATAAGAGTGTTCCTGAAACAGGCGGAACCCTCATCCTCGATAATGTCGACTTCACGGGTTCGGATGTTGCAGTTGCCCATCTTGATGGTTCAGTTGTTCTCAAAGGAGGTTCGGTTGTCTCCTCATGGGCACAGGGTAATGCGTTCACCTCTGGGTCATACGCAACTATCCAGAACTCTAAGAGGGAGCCCGAACCTCGAGTAAAGGGACCAGTTCCTGTTTATACGGTGGAACGTATAATCAAGCGGGATTCGTGCAAAGCCCGCTACCCACCTCCACCTCAACCGGCTCCAATTTCCCAAGCGCCTACCCCATCGCCTCTACCGCCACCGTTTACTGGTAAATATCCAACGCCATCGCAAGACAAGCCAGAGGGTACGGAGTCGAAGTCGCCAACGGTATCCCCATCGTCTGTTTCGTCTTCTGTCCCCCCATCACCCACCCCCTCGCCAACAGAAACTTCACCCGCAGCATGTCCGACAGCGCCTCCTAAGAAGGCTCGAATCAGTTCCAGGATCAGTAGTCCCGCTAAACCAGCAGTTCTCCTGGACCCATCAGGAAAGGTATTTGAGCGGACAAAGCCACAATATGAGGGCGTCCCCAAAGGGTCATTTATCAGCGTCAAGGGCGCCGGCGCCAAAGGAGATGGAGTAACTGATGATACAAAAGCAATCCAAGCAGCATTAGACAGCGCGCAAGCAGGGCAGATCGTATATTTCGACCATGGAGCTTATGTCATTACTTCCACAATCAAAGTGCCCAAGGAAATCAAGATCACCGGTGAAATCTGGCCGCTGCTCATGGCATCTGGACCCGCCTTCTCTGACGAATCAAAGCCCATCCCAATGCTTCAAGTTGGACAGAAAGGCGACAAGGGCAATGTTGAAATTAGCGACCTAGTGCTTGAAACCAAAGGACCCGCACCCGGCGCCATCCTGGTCGAGTGGAATGTTGCTGAAACAACGCAAGGTTCCGTCGGAATGTGGGACGTGCACATGAGAATTGGAGGTTCCGCCGGTACGGAACTCCAGAGCGACCACTGCGCCAAGACTCCTAAGAGCAAAACCGTACCGGACCCCAAATGCGTCGGTGCCTTCATGCTCATGCACATCACAAAGGAGGCTTCCGGATATTTTGAAAATAATTGGCTATGGGTTTCGGATCATGAGTTGGATTTGGCCGATCATGGACAGATTAATATCTACAATGGCCGTGGCCTCCTGATCGAAAGCACTGGACCAGTATGGCTCTACGGTTCCGCGAGCGAACACTCCCAACTCTACCAGTACTCCATTGTCGGCGCCAAAAACGTTTTCATGGCACTGATCCAGGTGGAAACCCCGTACTATCAAGCCAATCCAAACGCTCTGGTCCCCTTCAAGCCTAACTCAGACTTCCACGACCCAGACTACTCCCATTGCAAGACGGACGCGTGCAGGAAAGCCTGGGGTCTGCGAATCCTCGACTCTACCGACGTGTTCATCTACGGTGGCGGACTGTATAGCTTCTTCGAGAACTACAGCCAAGAATGCCTGGCCACGGAATCCTGCCAGGAAAACATGATTGAGGTGGACTGTTCGCCTGTGCATCTGTTCGGCATCAGCACCAAGGCCAGCACAAACATGATCACGAGAACGAATGGGGGTCAAGGACTGGTGAAGCAGATTGACAATCGGAATAACTTCTGCTCCACCCTGGCCGTTTTCGAGCAGGCGAGTGAATGAGGTATAGGATCATGTTTTTGTAACCTCTCTTATTTCGATTTCGATGTTTGTGCCACCGCCCAAAAAAACAAAAACAAAAAAGATAGGGAAAGAAATGCACATGCTAGTTTACATATATATATATATACACTTTGTGAGTGCCAGGTGGGCGGATTAGTTTAGAAATAGCGGGCAAAATTCCCATAGATGCGGTTTCACCCGCTCGCACATTGTATAGGTTGTTTAATAAAGTTGAAATTTGTCTTCCACCAAGAAAGGAAAAAGAGAATTGTCATGATTTTTTCCTTTTCTACCTTTTTTATGTTTTATGTTTTATTTTTTTCATCCATCCCCAAAAAAACACGCGCTTCCGAGACACGTCTCTTCTTTATCTCGCCTGCTTCCTTCCAGTGGGAATCCGAAAAGTGTGCAGAGCCCGGCCACCTGATATCATATATCGTTACTGGTTGTCCCTGGAGGTAGGTAGAGGTGGGCATGTATACATGAGTGATTTTCCTATGTTGGTACAGCAATACTAGTTTTGGCTGCAGGGATCGCCATATCCTCTTGACTTCAAGTTCCCTTGTTCGAGACTTGAATGGATATCTGGCCTTCTATCTGGCTGAGTACTACTCGGCCATTTTAACCGCGATTTGATCCGCCTCCCTATCCTCCCCCCTAATAAACTCGGGCCCCTGGCTTCCGTTTCCCCAGATCCATTGCATTTGGAAAATGCGGTGTTCAGAGTTGGTATCTTGGTTGGCTCCCCTATCCCCTATACTTTTCCAGTTATGACAACCAATGCTTATCTGAGGAGAGGCTGGGGAACTGGAATCCAAGCCTCCAACTGGCAAATCCACTCTACCCACAACTAACCACCTCAGGCAACAAGATCGTTCAAGTGCATTCCCACCTTTTCCTGACTATGAAATATTCGAAGCAGATTCGACAATTTTCTTTCTGTCTTGCTTTTCTTTTTTATGCGGCAATAAGTCAAGCGCCAACAAGGGAGCTGGAGGTTAAATGCAGGATAACTCAGACGGTTTATCTCCAGTTCTGAGACGCCAAAACTGATTTATTGACCTTGTGGTGGGGGAGGTATTTGCTTCGAAAAGATGACCTAGTGAGAGTGTCTTTGCTGTATTTGTATTCATAACTATCTCCTTTGTAGGAAATGTGGCAACGCATGGCTACAATTGATGTTTCCATAATCTGGAATCGGAGCATCGGGGTCCCCGTCGGTGTGCGCAGATAGTCCAGTACATGTCCGGCATAAGCTTTGGCAAGGTCGTTTCATTTTCGTATATCTCTTCATTTGGCTGAATTATATTCATTTTTCCGTTACTTCCAGCTGTCTAGCTAATTGTTGTCATGATCGTCGTCCAGTTTCAAACATATTACAGGCATTTCAACCGCCACCCTGACCAGCCATTTCTCTGCATATCCGGTTTGGTTTCTACGGGTTAAATATTGAATGCCTGCCATTGGTATTAAGCCCAGCCTTTGATGAACACCCGATGCAAGTTGCCACAGAGTGGACTAGTTGCCAAACTCTCGTGGTTGTACCCGCAGGGCGCTCTCGAAAACGCGATGTCGCAACTGCAAGTCTGATACCCAGTGACCGCCTCTTTACCCCTTCTCAACCGATATGCTAACATTGGTGCTTCCGTGGTTGACAGTTGACCAAAAGCCTGGAGACTTTCCGGGGAGCCTGATGGCACCATCAATCTTCGCGGCCCCAAGCTCCCCAGAAAGTTTAAATACTCCACGGCCCACGGGTGCAGTCCGCAGGGTCTGGAAAGTTCGTCAGGGCTCAACGGCTAGGCGATCCTGTCCAATAATAATCAGAGAAATGAATAACCAGAGAAATGCTTCCGAGTTCCAGGAGGGCCGACTTGGGCAACAGCCTTCCCAAGAGTTAACTTGGACTGATACATCAGCGCTTGGTCTTTATTTGTTTGGTTTATGACCAGATGGAAGATGGATGATAAGGGAGCACGCCTTTTTTGGTAGTTTTATTATATCAACTAAATCAAGCTTGATATCACTAACTTGCGGCATTCTTTTGTGCGTTCGCGAGTGGCAGTTATAGTTCCAGGAAAACAGTCTGGGCGTTCTGACCCCCCGAACGTCAAAATCCTACTCACCCCCTATTCATCATTTTATACCCATCAAATATTTATTAAAAAAAACAATTAATTGAAGGCAAATAGATTTCCTATTTAGGTAATCTATACTTGACTGGGAAGATTATATACAATATTAGTAGTGAGTACACCGTCTCTTTGCATCCTGAGTATTCTCTACGCATAATCCGTTTCACCCATGGCCCCTTTGCTAACCACTGCATTTTCATCATCCAGTGCTTGTGCCTGTGTAATCGTCACAATTTGCACCATGACTTTGTATTTCAGGTGGCAAAATAGCAAAGCTGATCGAGGTGAAAAAAATCATTGGCGATAACCCGGAGTTTAGATACACCTTGTAAACAGGGTGATACGAACAAGGTCCCGCTTCATGAGGCTTGGGATATAGCATCACTACGAGTGTGTTATTTAATGTTCTGCCGAAACTCCTTTTTTGGTTATTTTTTTTCACGAGGGGTGTCATTGTTATCCTCACACTCTTGAAGAAACCAAATATATATACATATGATTCCCTTCTGGCATGATCGTTAATGGTAATAATGAACCAGGAGCGATTCGTGATTTTTCGGCTCTCATGTTGGAGGACGGTCCTTCTGAGAACGAACTACGGAGGCTCCTCTCAGTAGATTTAAGGATGTGAACAGTAGGTAGATCGTATATGCCTAACACTGCTCTCCTCAATAGGCTTCAAGAGCCCAAGGGCAAGGGGGATAAATTAATGCAAATAGCGATCATAGAACAGGGAGAATGGGCGGATACCCCGTCAAGGGATAGATCTATGCTTTGAAAACAGGAGTCCATTCACGTATTGTGGATTTTCAATGGGGTGAGATTACCAAATAGAACATGCTCAAGCGAGCCTAGATCCGGCTCTTTACGGCAATGGCAGAGACACAATCCACCTTGTTGCAGGAGGTTATCATGTAGTTAGTGTTGATAGTATCAGGGACCTCGTGTTGGAACGGCAAGCAGCTAATGCGCAGGCGACAAACCAAGGACCGAAAAGAAATGAAGGCTGTCTGAAAGTAGTTAAGTTGCAATTTATATTGTTAGTTACGAATCTGCTCTATGCATTTCCCTCCGAATCAACCTCGCAAGTCTCGCTGCCCCTTCATCAAACTTCTCTTCTTCCTCCCACGCGAAGCACAACCTCACAAACCCCTCAAAATCTTCCGGCTCCTTCTCTCCGCCACCATCACCATTGCCGTCTCCAGGACCCTCGCGAACAACTTTAAACAAACTTCCATTGGCAATAATCAAATTCTCTTCCTCATGCGCCTTCTTCGCTAGGTCGCTAGCTCTCAGGCCGGGTGGGAGGCGAAGCCAAAGGAAGTAACCGCCTGCAATAGCACCCTTACCGTTGGTACAAGCGCTGATCGTGCTGCCATTTCTCACGGCGTCAGTGGAAGTTTCATTTGCTGGACCAGTTGGCAACGACACGCCGAGAGGGACGAGGTGTTTTTGCACGGCTGTCGTGAGGGTGTGGTAGCGTTTTGAATACGCAGGTTGCAGGATGGTTCTGATATGCGTTTTTAGTGCGTTTGAAGCTAGTAGCTCGCGGATGAAAGTTGATGTGAACTGCGAGGGACAGCCACCCGAACGCGAGGAGCCACTGTTCCGTGCATAAATACATAAGCCATGGTTAGCTAGGCTTGTCTCGGAATAATATATTTTGCTAACTCTTTACAAACGAATTCTTTAATATATGAACTGTGGATGTTCATGTGCAACACATACACCTGTGACAGACCATAGACAAGTTTTTCAGTCCCTTCCGCCCAGCCAACGCGACATCCAGGGCCGATGAGTTTGCTAAAACTGCCATTGCTAACGGCATTTCCGAACTCTCCTGATGGCCCGCCATCGAGATATCGATCAACATCGACGATACGAGAAACAACGGCTTTGTGTGGATATTTTTCCTTAGCCGATACGGATGGAAAAGCAGGCCATTGAAGATGATCGTATACGTCGTCGGAGATGATTAGGGCGTCGTATTTTCTCGCAAGCCGGACAAGCTCTTCCCGACGCCGCAGACTCATTATCTTTGTCGAAGGGTTTGAAAATGTAGGGGTTGTGTAGATGATATGCTTATACAGCTTTCGCCAAGGACGGGAAGGTTTGAAGGCGCATCTCTGTAATTCTCAATGGAAGAATGCAAAATGAGCAAGGGCTTCACACTGGGGACGCAAATGACTCTGAGGTTAAGAAAGAAGAGTAGCGCTCTTAGGAGCTCCGGGCAGAGCATACCAGTTCAAGATTTTCCTCGCCCTGGTTTCGATTCCAGTCGCCCACCCGCTTCCATTCAGCTCTTGTTCGTTCCTCACTCCTCTCCAAGCCCGTCTCCAGTTCCGCTACATCCAACCCCTCCTCATCTTCCCTCACCCCCCTCAACCGCCCCGCAAACCCCGCATCATCAAAAATTCTACAAGCCAAGTGATACGTCGGCGCCACCATCCATACATTCTTAGTGTACAGCGGGTCAGAGAATACCTGGAGTAGACAGGCGAGATTCTGGCTGGCTCCACCGGTGATACAGATGCGGGAAGCTGGTACGGGGGACGGCGGGGAGTAGAAGTCAGAGAGCCAGCGGGCGATCTCAGCGCGGAGGGAGGGATCTCCATCATCTGGCCCATAGTTGAGAGCCGGAGTGGAGAGGAGCGGGTTGGAGAGGATGGCTGTCGCGGCGGAGGAGAGGGCAGGCATAGGATGGAGGGAGGGGTTTGGCCATCCTCGAAGTAGGTTTATTTGCATTTCACTTTTCATTTTCCTGTGTCTTTCTTCTTGTGGGGGGAGGCGATGAGGTGGGTTCTCGTACCTAGCGCAGAGTTTCTTAAGGTAAAGCAATTGACGATACTAGTATCAATCTACAGAAATGATGTATTTTACATTGATTTATACGAAGGTAGGAGTCTTTACCTCCATTTGATCAAAATGGATTCGATGCATGTAGAATTTCAGGTTGATAAGGGCGATTAAACGCACTCTTATCAGTGTTTGTGGTCACGACCGCGCTAGTCTTCTTCGGGCCAATATCAACTCATGCATTGGGGTTCTTCTTTTCAGGGTACTAGTACACGTTAATATCCCCCGAGTTATACGTTCGCTTCTACGTACTATAGTGAAAAGGGAATCTGGGTTTTCCTAAAATACTCTGCTGGCACTAGTTCTGAAGGAGCTCTGAAGATGAGCTGCTTTAACTCAGAGTTGTAAGACAGTTGTAAGTGTAGCAAAACATCACTCAATCTCAACAAAGCAATTGCTCAATCAAGTGTGCAACTCATAAAGTGCCTGTCAATCACTGAGAAACAGTCAGCTCAATGTAAATGATGCTGGATGTCTGAGTGGTTGTATTGGTTGCTATCTAGTGGGTGAGATATATGCTGGGTGCAGGGCGCTAGTCCGTAACAGGAACGCTCAGATCCAACAGATGAAAGGTTCAGCGCCTGACTGGTCATGTGACCGTCTCATCCTACGATATTATCCAGCAACAAGTCGCAACTTGAACCTCGTAGACAGCAAACTGGAAAGTGAGACAATATATCACCTCTTTCCACCACGAGATTGCAGGCCATCATCATGGAGAGCCGCGATCGCCGCTTGACTTCACAAATTCCCCTGGACGCTGAAGTGCTTCACGAACTCAGCCCTGCTTTACTAAATATCTCCTCCCTGTCCTCGAATGGGCTCGAGCCCTCCACGACAAGGAGTCTTTCGGCAACTATCCAGCGGCTTAACCAAGCAATAGTCCAGAGCGATGTTGTCTGGCAGCTTGGCTCTACAGTTATACTCGGTCTCAGCTCAAAGATAGTCATGAAATCTGGCTTTGGCCTCGACATCGAGCACATCTCGACCATGAACTATATCAAGGACCGAGTTCCCCAACTTCGCGCACCAGATATACATGGGGTGCTTCAGGCTGGGCAGCGTTGTTTTGTGTTTATGACCCGGTTTGAAGGTGAACCTCTTGATCGAGTCTGGAAGTTGCTGAACAGGTCTCAGAAAGACTCTATCAAGGAGCAGCTAGAGTCTATGTTTTTTGGCATCAGATCAATACCAGCACCTCCTTCTTCATCGGCAGACGCCATTCTTGGTGGCGGCGCCCCGAGAAGATGCAAAGATGCAAGGAGGGAGATACGGGTTGCAGAGCACTCCATCGCCAATGAGGCTGAGTTCAATCAATTTCTTACCACAGACCCAAGGCGTACGGAAACAGGGTGGGTGAAAATGATTCGTTCATTTCTCCTCTCTGACCATAAAATGGTTATGACCCACGGTGACCTTCACCCTCGGAATATCATGATTTCTATGAAGCACAAGGCGCCCCTGTCGAAGCCGGTTACGGATTGGGTTAAAGTTACTGGCGTGATTGATTGGGAAATGTGTGGCTACTATCCTAGTTACTGGGAGTATGTGAAAGCTCTACATACTGTTGGGCCTAAAAGTGAGTTTAATGACTGGTGGTCTTTCCTGCCAGCTTCAATTGGTGTATGGCCCAAGGAGTACGCTGTTGACCAGCTGATAAGTCGTTGGTGGGGATAGAGATCTAGCTGCTACCGTGTTTTGTGCTTTTTCCTTCGGCCCGGATATTGAAGTGATGCTGAGGGAAGAGAAGCTTAGGGGGTGGAAAATCCAGCGTGTATCTCAGTTTTATGCCATAGAACATGTGTCCCTTTTCAGATACCCTAATAGTATCATGTACAAAGTTGATGATAATAGTTAATTGTGATAGCATCTTTCCTCTTAAATGACCGCCATTTCTTGGTTGGTGGATTTGGATTTGGAGTAGCATTCCTTAATCTACAGAGCCACATTGGGACAAAATCGCCGAACACAAAGTTGCGGTTGGCGACTTACATACCTGTCGAACAAGACACGCCCCGTCTCATGCCTCATTGTCGTTAACGATATGGTTTGCTCACTTCCTAAATCCATGCGGATCAGCTTGGTGGTTGGTATTGGTGAATGCTCTGTACACATCTTGGAGTCATCGTCATTATCCTGTCCGTTTGATAGTAGCTGCGGGGTGGTCGGACGAATTTGATATGATATGAGAAAATAGCAAATCGTGATGGTGAACTTGAGCGAGCTGGGCCTCTGGAACGTTTAAACATCCAAATCTCATTGAGCTGGCTGGGAGCCAACTACTCGCGATACAGGGGGATGCCTGGATAAGGGTTAAACATGTTACTAAAAACGGGAAATATCATATTATATAGTAAATACCCAGTAAGGGCCTGTCTCCGAATATCGCCGCGGGGTATTTCGGTATCTTTATTTTTAATTTCTAATTAGCATTTTGATGCTGCCGTCCTTTATTTATCCTCTTTGTTTTGTGCAAGAAGGGGGTTGTTTGGGGCTTGCGGATACCCAGGGCAAGGAAACTATCGAACAGGTTGTAAATAGAAGAGCCAATAACATTTGAGACTTGGACTCTGCTTTTCGACTGTCGACTGCAAGTAACCAACTTTTGCCTTCTTGAGCGACACGGAACTTGGATAAGAACCCGTGAAGGGAAATGATTTTTTTTTTTTTTTTTTTTTGGAAATAGTAGTGGGTTGAGTGGTGTGGAAACCAGCTTGACCAGGAACAGTGCACCGGTTTAAAATTATCCCGCTATGTTTCCGGAATTTATGGTGTCGACTTCTCACGCTGTGCCGAATATAAAATAGACATCTTGGCGTAGTCAATTGTTACTGGGGTGTTGATCAACGGTCCCTCACAGTGATCTGAAGAAGTGCAAAAATCCCCTCTCCTCAAACGAACATTCTACAGCTCACTTGCCAACCAAGACTCTGAATTGTCAGACTTCAAGCTCTCTTATTTCTCCACAAATTTTTAACAGTCTGTTCTGTCTGATGGGAATGGCGAGACAGAACTGGGCTAGTGAAGCTGTTATTATCCATTATTGAAAAAATGCCGTATAAACACACTGAATACTTCATTGTATGGAGTCAGTCGTATCATGCGACAACCGTCACTGACAGTAGTACAACTCTGTCTTTTCCTGTTCACAGCACAAGGAGATGCAGCACTGCTGCTCTCAAACCGCTGTTGCTTTCAAGTAGTTCAACAGATTGATATAGCTGTCAGCTATCTATTTTTAACCACCAGTGAATCAACTTGTGCTATTGTATAAACCTAAAGCATCAGCAACCCCTTTGACAGTGACTACAAATCACTGGAAATTACATTCCTTCTCTAAACCAATTCTTAGTTAGTTATGGTTTAGGTTTTTGTTGGGCGAGGGTTGTATTTTGGAAGAATGGGCGGCGCAAGTCAAAATTCCCCAAATGAACTGGCCTCATCACTGAGTAGCTGGGGAAAGAGTGAAAGAGCGGCTATGGCACCTGTCACGCGACTTTCTCCCATAACGGCGATTGAATGAGGTTACTTTGGAAACTCTCCACAGCCGCTGCGTGCCTTGTAGGGCGTATTTAATCCCGCTTACTCAGTTTTCTGGTACTAAGCCTGAATGTAATTTGGACCCTTCGCAAAGAGCAGACTCTTGCATGATAATTTGGATACGGAGCACTCAGGCTATTTCGAGTGGTGGTTCTATGCTTTCCTCAGGGGCCAGGATCTGGCACACTCCAATGGTTCCTGAAGGGCTGGTAAAGTAAAAATCATAACTAGTTGATACCACAGCCGCCATTTTGTTGGAATATTCCTCTCCCGGAGCCGCGGGTAAATTTGTCACCTGGATGATATGCTCTGGAGTTTGTGAGGGGGAGTTAGAGGCAGAGGCAGCAAAGAATCACCCGCTGAAGAGCTACTTTCTTGGCTTGTTGGATCCCAGATCCCTACTCAAACCCCTGGTTTGACAGGCTTGGCCAACGCCAAGATGGCGGAAATCAGCGAAGATAAGGTGCTTATTTTGCTTGGTTTCGCGAAGTTAAAATCTGACGGGCTGAGCAACGGTCTTGTCCGAGGAAAGACACTGATTGGGGAATTCAAATGCGAAGTGGTCCAAAGAGGGGCTCGAACTTACGAGCAAAATCAGCCACAATCAGATTCCCCTTCTGGGCAAGTGTAGAATTTCATCCGCCAATTTACTGTCAACGACGCGATGGCGCTGGGAGTGAACGCCCGTCATTTTTCAGACCAACACACACCTCCGACAGCTTTCGCAGACAAACAATATCTGTCCGTTGTTGACGGCTTGCCTGTTGTCCCAGGGACCCTGCAGCAGCAGGATTTCACAACATCTTTTCAGACCACTAAGACCAGCAGGTATCACCGAGGTGGCCCCCAAAGAAATGCTGCCTGACCGAGCAAAGGCCCAAAATTCAAGCACATTCCAGGCACTAGAGCGCGGGCTAGTGGGCAGCTGGTCAGGTTGCTGAGCCTCACCTTGCGGACTCACGCCAATCATGCAGGCCCAATTTGCAGGGTTTCTGCGCTGGTGGTGAAGTGGCAATAATATCGCTCGAGTGTCTTGCAAATTTGCAATAAGGGATGCATGGCTATTCCGCTTTCCTCTTTTGTTGGTTACCTGACGACACCCCGCATATATCTGGACGCAGAATTGATTTCCTGCATAAATTAAACGCAGAATTTCAGGATTGACGACAGCATGCTTCGTTTCAACTTGTTGACTGAGGAACGGCAGAGAATCGCAGATTCTGGGATGTGCTCACTCTGGTCATTTATTTTTATATCTTTTGCCCCCATTTATTTTCTTTAAATTTTAGGCTAAGTCGGGAAGTCCATCGAATAAAAGCTTGAATTTTGTTGATTTGTCGACCAACGGATCCGGATGGCCAAATCCTGGACATCCTTTTATCATTCGTGTTTCGGGAGTCGAGAAACTTGAATAAACAATCCCGTAACTAGTCAATCAGCTGATGTATCAGGTGTCAGAAAAGAAGAAAAGAACTGGAGGAGGAGGAGGAGGAGGAGGAAGAAGCTGAAGCTCAGGAGCAAGTGGATTCCCAAGGAGGTAATGTGCGGGAATACGAGAGAAAAATGTATCTAGGCAGTGTTTGAGGCGGGGCCAGTCAAGTGGAGTAGTAAAGAGGGCCTAAAAGAAACTAATAAAGCCCAAGGATCCCGATTTGCTGGTAAGAGGTGGTTCTGGTCCTGGGACAAACGGCTTGGGGGCCACTGTTTGTTGTTCATTTGCGATTTTTTTTATATCATTGTTTCTTCCGACTTCTTCCTCCTTTTCTTCCAACTTCAGAGTCACCGTACGTACATCCTAGGAATCGACTCTGCGCCCCTTGTTTTATTTTCCGTCGGTCCTTTATATCTTATGATCTTGAAACTTCTTTTCTGATCTCTTTTGGCCCCTGCCGCCCCGATTGGATGTTTCAGTGACGTTTTGGCACTATTGCCTTGTGCTTCGTTTTCGATGTGCCACCGCCTCCTTGCCTTCTCTTCCACAGTCCTACCTTATATTCAATAATTCCTCATCCATAGTCAAATCAGCAATGTTATCTATACCAGTGAAATCTGCCAAGCGGCTGTCCTCTCTCTTCTCGCTGGGTTCCTCCAAAGATAACTCCGACCAGGACGTGCAAGTTTCCCGCCAATCTGCCCTTCAAAAAGCCCCTCCTCCGCACGAAACTCCTGTCCGCGACCAGCGTCAACTACATCCGCAGCAAAACAAAACCTCCACAGGCCGTAGCCTTCGTCATGCTACCTCTGCCCAGCACCTTTCGGCAAATTCTCTAGGTGTTCTCCCATCGAATAGAAACGTGTCCGCTCCTCTTCCTGCCCAAGAACCCGCTAACGACAACGATGGAATACTGCTCCCACCGCCGCCCCTCAATACCTTGAACGCCGATCTATCCGACTCAACAAGTGAACGGCGCATGAGCTGGAGCGGTGGGCTTTCAAATATGGCTACTGGATTTTCACGGCCTGCATCCAGATCAGGGCTTTTCTCCGCCGTCAACACAGATCCCAAGTCCTCGAAAGGTCGGAGTTGGTTGCCTGGGAAAGGCCGCTTATCGTCTGTCGACTTAAATCAACGCGAGCCGTCTATGCGGGCATGGATTGCTGGGAGGGATATTGAGTATGATATAAATCCTCTGCTGAACGGGGAGAAGGTTAGTTTCGACCTAAATTTACTTTCCGGTTGCTCCTCGGCTAAATATCCCGATTTTCTAAAATACCCATTCTCATATAGGTTGATGAACTATGGGATGACTACGCGGATACCTTTGTATATCTATTCCCGCAAAATGCAAACAGAGGACCTTCATTCAAGGTTGATTCCTCTATCTTTGTATCATCCTCAATTCTCACTTTCCTGGCTCGAGGTACAGACCCAACCCCTAAATTCAAACGACGTACAATACCAGAGGAGTTGCCGCAGCTCAACTTGCCAGCGACGGGGTCTTTACCAGTACATAATCAGATAGGATATCTGGAGGACGATCGGAGCAGTTCGGTTGGCAGGATATCTGGGGACTACTCATTTGATGAACCTCTTCAACCACTACATCTTTATGTCCCCGTACCTCTCGAGAGCGACCTTTCCAATCCGAATTCCGCCTTAGTAGATGCAGATATCGACATGCTCGTGCTGTTTCGAAATCTATTTGCTTTTTTAATCGGCCAGTGTTTGATTGGTACTCCTGGAAATCCCTCGGTGTCTGATGTTTTTATGGAGATTTCCGGGATTCTTTCCAAATTTGAATTTACGAATCTGGACGGCTCAGGGTTCGGAGAGACTGCGACCTCTAGCTTTGCTGCGTACTGTGACGAACTTAGAATATATGACGTGCGGAAGAGTCGCGAGAAAATTCTTGAAGCAATCATCCTAGGAGAACGGATGAAATTCTTTCCATTATACCGGGAAGGCTTTATTCATGGTGTTGGAAGATTGAAGAACGAAGACTTTAATAACCCCAAGTACCTCCTTATTTCGGACCTTTCGCGGGAGAACATTGAAAAAGGTTCTAATGCCCTCCGAAAGGAACTTGAAATCATCCAAACTAAGCTTAACGACTTTGACTTTCCATCTCTTTTCGCTGGTATCGCCAACTCGAACACTCTAAACGGAGCCAAACAGGTACGGTTCAAGAACTGGAAGAATGCGTTTCTAGCACTCAGGAAGGATGTCAAATCCTACTATGCCAAACGTTTTGGAGCTTGGCCACCGAAAGCAGGTTCCGAAAGGAACCAATCTGAGAAAAGTGGCTTGAATCGCCTAGTCCTGATGGAACTCTATCAAGACTTTTCAGATCTTTACGACATGCTAGTTGATAGAACATCCTTGACTACACGAACGGTCGATATGGCGATGATGAACGAGTGCAATACTACAGACCCTCAGGATTTAACCATTCGCGTTCTTCGACAGATGATGAGCGAGTATGACCGAAGCACTCCACCTGTCCAACCCCCAGTCCCCTTTGACCTGCCTCTTATGCCAAGTATACTGTCTATCCGCAAGAAAATGGACCCGGAAATGGAAAGCAAGGAACGGATTAAAAAACTCGCACCAGGTGAAGCCAGCGAAATCCTGTTCAGCTCGTACA
This sequence comes from Histoplasma capsulatum G186AR, assembly GCF_000150115.1. Lineage (NCBI taxonomy): Eukaryota > Fungi > Ascomycota > Eurotiomycetes > Onygenales > Ajellomycetaceae > Histoplasma > Histoplasma capsulatum. The sequence continues at coordinate 517,577 of NW_025544802.1, forward strand.
ACCACACGAGCATCAAACCAACTGCTTTCCTCGCAAACTTCATGCACTTTGAACGCGAGCAGGCGAAAGAGAAAGAGAAGAGCTGCGATGATCTGGCAGACTTACGCTGCGGCCAGTGGCTGTTTATGTACGCTGTCCTCCAATCGCTGCCTAGGGTTATTATCGACGCGCCTGATGTCCGCTTCACGCAGGAGGTGGACTACTTTCTATCCATAGCCCCGTGGGGCGGAATGCCATGGTGTCGCGACGATTCAAAATCGGGACGAACGTGGTTCGGCGTCGCCGATGGCTCGGCCGTAGTGAGCCTACCTAATGCCTCAGTCACGAACGCTCCCGACAGCGCCTACCGCCGCAGTCACTGTTGGGAAGTAGCGATGAAGTGGGCGAATCAGCAACAAATGCTCTCGCCAGCGATGCTTGATGGTGGTGAGGCAGAGAAGCGATTCCAAGGCCAGAATTCGGCTTCTGTTATTGGAGGAACCGTGCCACCACCACCTCCGCTTTCGATAACAGGTTCTTCATCGGATAGGCAGCCAACTCCACTCCTAACACCAGGTAGCCAGACACCACCACTTATCAGCATCGCGGTGCCCAGAGAGCATTCACCGGGGCATCTCCCAGGGGTAAATGGTGGTAATCGCGCCTCTATCTATATGGGCTTAGAAGCACTGCCGCTTCCCCCCAGCGTGGTGCCTTTTGAGCCCCCCCCGCGACAGAAGAGCCATAATCCCACGATGAGTTTTGATGACATTCTGAAAAGTATGCCGCAAAATAATTTGCAGAAGTCAAAGAAGTGAATTGTCCTCTCGCCAGCCCTCCTGTTTCTCAATTTTTATTTTTCGCTCTGGTCCCTGCCCCATTTTGACGGCTTCTTTTTTTTCATTTTTCTTGCCTCTTTTCCATTTTCTCTCTTTTGTTTTTCTTTTTTTGATTAAACACGTGCTGGTTGGGCATGAAGTTTGTATTATTTATTTCTAGAAGCGGGTTAGCTATGAATCATTGTTTCCATTCTTTTCTTTTCTTTCCGTTTGTGTCCATATTGGGACTTTGGCTTGCCCATTCATTCCCCCTTTTTTCCCACTTTTTCTCGCTTTTTCTGCTTTACTTTTCCTGATATTGGTCTCACCATAGAAGCCTGTTGCTCCCAATTACTGATAATAGGCATACTTTTATGAACGAAAAGGAATAATGAAAGATCGCTTATTAGATTAGACTACTCTGCAGAACCTTGGCCTTTGTTTCTTGTTTTTTGGAGGTAGTGGCGAGGTCCCATTACCTTGTTTTTGCCGGCCATTTTTCTTTTTCTTTTTCTTTTTCTTTTTCTTTTTCTTTTTCTTTTTCTTTTTGTTCTCTTTTCCTTTTTTTTTTTTTTTTTCTGAGCCCACATCTCGCGTTTGTTCTCTTGTTGGATTCCCCCAAATCACCAATTGCATTATCATTACTAGTACTGCATAAATTTCACGACAGAGTGAAGTTCCTTTTATAAAATTTCATTTCACTTGGTTTTTTTCATTTTTTTAAGCTAATTCTTGCTAATAAACCTAATAGTGCTGATCTTTTATACTCGTTTCTTTTCTGTGTTCTTTTGTCTTTTTGCCGTTTATTTATGATCTTGGTTCAAGGTTTCTCACCGCTTACGATGTCTCCATCGAGTGGATTCCCCTAAAACCCTAAAGGTTCCACTCAAGCGCAAACCGTGATGTAGGAATCTAGGTACCTAAGAATGTGACTGCAGTATGCACTTCTCCCTGCTGACACAGGCTGATCGAGATTTCCTTGAAGCTGCCAGAGGAAGCTGTGAAATTGGTTAAATTACTAATTATAACATCTGAAAATCGCGGCAGCATCTTCATGCACAAGTCTCACGAAGATCCGATGAGAGTGACCTAACCCCCATTCTCCGAGCCCCGATCTTTTTCCGCCTTGGATTTCGGCGGGATTTCTCAGTGCACTGAACTTGTTGATGGACGTGCCTTTTGCTCCCGAATATCTTTTAATAGGGACTGGAATTACATCTGCAAGAGCGTTGGGCAGCCGTGTACAACCAAATGGATACCGAACTGAAACAGTCGTTCAGGAGGCTGAGTTATGTCCTCAAGAAGCATTTAGGCGTCCTGGCTACACAACCAGCCCTTGCTATTGTCAACATTGCCTGAAGCCCTGCGGTGGTGATTCTCTGCAAGATTTTTTTGCTTCTCTGGCAAAAATCTCCATGGTTGTAACTGACACCACTTAGCTGCTCAAGTCGGTGCTGCGAACCTCACAACTCTCAGAGAACACATATGAACCTCAAACCCTCGATCATTACTTTTGACCAGGACATGCGTGCAACTCTTGTCGATGTTGAGAGCATGACTTGCCACCTATTTCTCGCTCGCCCCGGAAAGGCAATTTTGAAGAACTCCCTTCTCACCAGACCGTTTCAAACCGCGTGCAGAATGATATGTAGGCATACGGGAAAGTACTCGAGATCGCAGGGAGCAAATACGGGAACCCATTCAAATACAGCATCGCAAGAAACAGCGCATAAAGTTCATTCAGAAAGAGCCAACACCACCCAAATCATTTGCCGAAGCAATCCGCCTCCTCAGTGAAATGATAAGGGAAATAACGATTTGTCCCTCGTCGAAATCGCCATTTGCTCTTCCTTCCATGCAACTATTTATCCATAATGGGGAAGGAAGCAGGCAAACGGGAAAGAATTCAACAAAGGGCCCTTCAGAGCATAGGCCTGGGCAAACCGCACTGAGGCGGTCTAGTAGTTGATGCGTATTTGGTAACTCAGGAACGGTGTATGGATTTTGTTTTTCTCTGATTCTCAAGGTTCCCTAAGGCTCAATGTAATGGCTGTAATTGTGTGCATCCGCGCTATAGCTGTTCATGCGAGATCTATGCCCATCTATATTTGTCATAGGAGAGATATATTTATGGTTTTTTCTTTGGCTCGCGCGCCCTATCCCCATGTTTTTTTTAAAAAAACCTTTTCGCATTTTTTACCCCTCTTCGCTTCCATTAAAGAATAGGCCTCAAAGCGTGGCTTTTAGGCGGTGCATGCGCATGTATACATACTGTATATACGCGCAGAATACGTCATAAAGGCTTTTTACTCAATCTCGCCCTTCCCACAACTGAACCAGGGTAATGAACAAATCCCGATGTGCAAGGATTGCAACCCCATGGCTCGCAAGATCTATTTGAGGTAGTATTAGAGGGAGATTAATTTACCTATAATTTCATAATACTTTGAGAAACGGCTCAAAGTCAGATATTCTAGATGTTGCTCCATTGGTTCGCACATGAATGTCTGTAGTGCAGTTTGCCATTGAGTTGCGAGCTTTGCAAGGCGGGTCAGGCGGATTCCGAAGAAGGGCTAAATATAACTCCTCTGTAGGTCCCCTCAAGGCTGATGATCGTAGATAGCATTTGAACAAACTCTGTAGCACAATTTAAACAGTGGAGGGGATCTGTTAGATTGATGGAGCTGTTCCCAACCCAACATTCAACGAGGGTTAGCTAGCATTCTGATTCGCTGGATTCGACGTTCGAGGGGTTGGACTGACATCCTTCCTCTATTTCCTCCCAGATTCAGCTAGCTACCTGTAGTACCCCGGCTTGAAGTAAATGAAACGGCAGTGGTCAGAGGTGAGCTGCGAGCACGGATCTCCTCTGGTGGCAGTTCCCTGTGTCCGAGTTGCATGAAAGCGGGGAACATCCCAAATGATTTGACGGTCAGGCACACATTGACAGGAATACCCTCAAATGCCGTTTGTAAAGAGTGTCCGCCATGCGAGGAAAAAAAACTCGTTTCTAGAGGCGCGAATATCAGGATCGCTTGGCGTCTAAATATAGTAGCTAATGGGATGTAACTAAAAAGTTCGATTGGTACTCCGTAGTTATATGATATTTCCAGCCGACTCGCTAGCTTTCAGTGGAGTTTTGAAGCTGAGAGGAGCCGACATTATTCGGGAGTTGATATATTCGCATATTGACCAAGACAAAAGATCAAGAACAAAGTCGAGAATGCCTCGCCTAAGCATTCTCCTCGGCCGGCTTGGCATATGCTCAGCGCGCTGCGATTTTCCGCAACAGGCCAAGCTAGATCTTTCGACATCGTGTAGAGGATATCGTCCTTTCTATCAATATCATGTTGTTGACTGTCGAATGATCTCTAACCACATCGGGTACGAAACTCACATACCTAGCGGATGCACATGTATCGACAGGCATCTGTCCCGCTGCTGCCAGGACCACAGCCACGGAGCGATGGAGCTTCCGTTAGAGCCTACATGACACACGACAGGACATACCTTGAAACCCCTTGAGCGGAACCCCCCAAGGAATGATGAACTAATGGAGACCGCGGGCTCCTCGGCGTGAAGTTGAAGATCCATTTCACCCCTCCATTCCGACGAGCTTTCCAGAAACTCGCGACAGGTTTCTAAGCGATTATATTCCAGACCACATTGGCAGAGTATCGTCCGGTTGCGGCGGCGTCGCAACCATGTGCATGGGAATACCTACATTTCCAGTATTGGCCCTGCAGGTCCACAGGAGTGTGAGCTCAAAAGCAGCAGCTCGAGGCTATTTCTGTCATCAGACAATGTAACTCCATTCCCGAGCCCGTGGTTCTCTCGTTCCCCAGTCGACTGGCGGCTCTGACACACATATCCCCGCCTGTCTTCTCTAGCTAGGCCTGTCATGCAACGGAGAAACCGTTTCCATCACCGGGTAACTTGCATTAGAGGCTCAAAATCTTACACCAACTTGAGGTTATTCTTGCGGAACGGCTGACTTCAACGGGCAACGATCCCTGAAATGCCAATCCTGAGCAAAGCCCCATCAGTCCTTTCGATGCCTTGGCGATGTCGCGACCTGCGTCGCAACGTTGTGCTGGAGAGGTATTAAATATATATAAGGGCTTGCCAGTGTAATGTACGAATGTGGGAGTGTTCCATGTCTTTATCAATCTTGTGGTTAAATTTTACTTGAGGAAACATGGGCGTGTCTCTAATTTCCCGTATTTTCTTCTTGCAGTTGTTCGTCCTAGCTGGACTTGTTGGTGAATCCCTGGCTCATGGGTTTTCTAGCTCAGCTCTCGCCCGCGCTCGAGTGCTGTCAGCGGCAACTCTGAGATCCACGCTTGAGGCACGAGATACGTCTTCCGTCCTTTTGAAAAGGGAAACCAGTTTCGACTTTCTTGAAAGCCGCAGCAGCGGTGGCTCATTTGTTGTTGATGGCTCGGTTTTCACTGCCAGTGTGGGAGTTAGGAGTGAAAAACCGATTTTGACCCTTGAAGACATTGAGAGTGACCTGCTTGACGTTTCATGCTCTGCAGCGGAAATAGAACTACATTTTTCTTCAATCAATGCTCTAGATAGAGTCGCAAGAGAGCTTGAACACCTGACCGATTTTATCGTCGTGTCATCGCACTTCAATTGCAATGAAGCGGACCAAAGAGCACCTCACATGTAAGAGAGTTCCCTGATATCTCTTCTATTTCGTTTGAGTTATTCGATATTGAACCGCCACATCGCAGAATCACAGAAGTTACCATCCGCAGGGATAGAAAAATTATGATTCTATCAAAAACATCCAGTGATTGGAAATCTGCTTTCAGCATGCTGGGGGTCTCATTCTCTCGCAAACCATCGACCCAAGTTCTGGAACGACGAAATATTAGTTTGAAGAAACGCCAGGCAGCTAATCCTACAAGCACTGTCCCACCCGCACCCGCATCTCCCACCAACACGGACCCTGCGGTGAAATTAATTGACCAAGTCGTTATGCCTCCTGAGTTCCCAGGGTCTTCTCTCTTCATGTAAGTGGAATAATATTTCGTTCTTCCCACGTCCCTGCTTTACAAAGTAGTCCCAGAATCTAACAGCTCTCCCAGCCCTGAGGGACTGACATTAAAATGTAAAAACTGCACGGTCGGCGGTAATGTGGAACTCTCACAGGGGTCGTTCAAGCTCGAGGATCCGGACAATCCAATTGATGCGGTAAATAATACCATTCAATTTTTCCAACACGGAGAAGTCCAGGTCGATGTAGAGGACCTCTTTGCGCATATCGAGCTTTCAACGGAGTTGGATTTAGCAGCGAATGGTTTGCAGTTCTCAGTTCCATTACCAGAATTTCCTATTACTCCCTTTATGGTCAGTTGATTATCGCACTTGTGTCTTTTTTTCTTCATTATGGCGGGGAATATTTTCTAACTTGGAAATAGATACCCGGCATTGTCGCTTTTGGGCCAATTTTCAGGCCTAAGATTGAGATGTCCCTGACGCTAAATAAACCTTTTGAGTTTGAATACGGATTCAATGTCTCCGTATGTGCAACATCATCTTTGCTATACACTTTACCTTGTTCCTAGCAGAAACTCGAAAATGCTTATTGACGCTAATCAAATAATTTCAATTTTCATTCAGGTACCTAATGATGCAAGTTTCACAATCGATATAGAAGATCTAAGCAACTCGACCACCACCGGATTGTATGTGTACCATGGCCCTAGTTGAGTGCCGCCGTCTCCCCCTTTAAGCCTTCCCAAGGACTGAGTAGTATGTATCCATGCTAAAACATTTCCAACCAGCGACCGCACGAAATTCTCAGCCCTTCCTTTTCAGGCGCAAACGCCAACCGGGCTTGAATTCAATATCAGTTTCCGCCCCGAAATCCTTCTAGGCATCAGCTCCCCGATCGCCGCGACATCAGGAGACATCGGCGCTTTCTTCGATATCCCCTCTATCACCGTGAAAGTCGACCAGCTCAAAAACGTCGACGGTAAATGCAACCCGCTCCCGACCTCAACCCCCCGACCAGACGAAGGAAAAGATGAGAAAAATCACATCCCCACCCTCGATGACCTCATAGGGGATTTCACCAACATCGTCCCCTCCGTTGAGCTTAACATGGGTATCAGGGCCGGGTTGGAGGTCGGCATCGGCAGCTTCTCGAAGCCTCTCGAAGCTGAACGCGTACTGGTTTCCAAAGAGTTTGCACTTCCCACGGCGTGTTTAGCCTATGATCAGGAGAAGAGATCGTTTGCATCACCGACTCCGCCCCCTCCACCTGCGAAATCAGGAGAAGCCGGGAGTAGCGATGGCGTTTCACAACAGAAGAAGACAGCGGGAGGAGCCAAAAGACAGCTTGGAGAGGGTACTGAGACTCGCTGGATGCTGCGGACATCCGTGCTTGTTTGGGTGTTGGCAGCCATGGGCATGTTGTGAAGCGAATGACCACGAGTGTGGGGCAAGCTTGTGATACGTTTTTATGTGGCTCTTTCTAATGTTATTTATTTATGGCTGGCATGATTTTTCGATGTAGAGCGATATATATAGATCCTCAGGTGTAATGATACAAATTACTATGAGAAACCTGTCATTTTGCAAACGATAATGGGAAGGACCGAATTGATAGTTTTAAACTTCAATGGAATATGCCATTTCCCTTACTTCGTTGTTTTAAATTGCTGAACATTCACAATGCTGGTGAGTGATAAGACAGTAATTAGCTTTCCCTCTCCGCCTATCCTTGAGGCTTCAACTCGATTTCTTTTTTTCTTTCTTTCTTTCTTTCTTTCTTTCTCTCTTTCTTTTTAAGAATTCAACATTTTACCTGAGTGCAACAAGATGACTGGTTTGGTGACTCACTGTGAATTTTCCCTGATAAGGACTACGCCCACCGCATTTAGCGCTGACAGCCACCAATCCCCATCGTGGAGGCTTGAGCGGGAGTCATAACAACGCCATTTAACATCGTCTCAGTTGTTCTGTACAAGCCAGCACGGCGTCAAGGCGGAGGAGGAGAGATGCCTTGGGATCTGTCTCTGACACATCTCCACGGGGTGGAGTCATGACAAAGTTCATATTGCTTGCAACAAGATTGAAATTATCGCCGAGTTCTGTATAAATTCTGCAGATAGCCAAGTGTGCTTGAAAGTTTTATTGACGCTCACATTTCATGCCTTTTGTTTTCTCTATTTTTCCTACGAGATACCCTGTTTAATATATTCTCCCTCCCTTCCACAAATTCCAAGCCTGAAAGCGAATACTGCGATCGGAAAGGTCATGGCGGACTTAAAGGAATTCCCTCAAGCAACCAGCTTAACCCTCAATGCACATCAGACAGCTCTATGTATTATTCCTCCCTCACCTCTTGCTAAGGATGCCAATCGACTCCGCGCGTTGTATGACCAGGCGTTTGAAAAATGGCCTGCTCATATTAACCTCATTTATCCATTTGTGTCATTTGACCGTTTACCAGCCGCCGTTGATCTGATCCGATCAAATCTTTCTATTTGGCTCTCTAAAGTTGGTAACGCTCGCCTCCGTGTTTGCCTCAATAAGCCTGGACATTTCACACAGCGGCGTGGGAATGTCGTCTACCTTGCACCGGATGATAGCGAAGGTGTTTTGACCTTCAGCGATCTTCGGGCTGCCATTCTGGAGGGTTTCAAGCAACCCGCCGACCGACAGTGGAGGGGATACCAACCTCATCTGACGATTGGACAGAGTAAGGCCAATGATAATAATGCCCGTGATTATCTACTGTCGAAGGCAGAACTACTCCCGCCGATTGAATGGGATGTGGGGCAGCTCGCCATCATGGTCCGCGAGAAGGCCGGCAATATGAACAAGATGAAATTGTGGGGGACAATTGACTTGGATGAGTCTGCCACGTTTAACCAAATTGCCATTGCTGCGCGGGATGTGGGACAGGATGGAGATGACAGGGAAACTTCGTCTCTGTCTTCAACAGCCTCGGAATTATCCTTACAAGATCTCCATATAAACCCAGAACGCGGTGGTTCTGGCGCTGAATCCAGGATCACCTATATGTTTTCGGATGACGCTGGAATCTGGACTCCTGCGGAAGCAAGCAGTGCACCAGAAGACGAGGAACTAATTCCTAGCGCGCTGAAGGTGTCAAGTTACAATGTCCTCGTTGAGTCTATGCATCCACCGGCAACGGATAGGTATCCTATTCTTCTTCACACCCTGATCTCCAAAACCTCCGTGGCCGACGTTTTGGTACTTCAGGAAGTTTCAGACGACTTTTTGGCCTACATCCTTGGCCAGGATGCCATTCGAACTATGTATCCTTTCGCTACGCATGGCCCACCGGATCAGAAGGGAATTGGCCCATTATCAAGTTTGCGAAACGTCGTTGCGCTGAGCCGCTCTAACTTTACGTGGAGTTGGCTTCCTCTGGGCACCAACCATAAAGGTGCTGTCCTTCTCGCTTTGAGCAACGTTGGGAAAATGGATGACTCCGGTTTCGTCCCAACAATAATTGCTGGTGTTCACCTTTCCAGCGGCCTTTTTGACTATGCTGTGGCGGCAAGGAAGCAACAGCTCGAGAGATTATTCCATTTCCTCTCTGCGACCCATGCCAACAACCCCAAAGTTATCGCTGGTGACTTTAATATGACAACGTCTTCTATCACTCATGAGGAAGCAGCTGAGAGAAAGTTGATATCGCCACAATCTATAGCGACTCTCCCCGTTCTAGAATCCATGCTACAATATTCTGGCTATCTGGATTCGTGGCTCGTAGCCCAGACTGGGATGAAAGACATGGTTTCACCAGCTCGACTGGAACGAGACTTCACACAGTTATATGACGGCGAACAGGGTGCTACATTCGACCCTCTTGAGAACTCGCTCGCCGCCGCTTCATCTGGCAGCACGGCAAATCCAAGACCACACCGATATGATAGAATCCTTTTCGGCGAGGATGACTTGAAGGTTACTGCGTTCAACATGTTTGGCTTTCCCATAAAACGAATTGATGAAGCGACCGGGGATATCAAGCTACAATTCCCAAGTGATCATTGGGGGATCAGAGCGTCCTTGGAGCTGGGAACGAATGGTGGAGTACGCGGGAACACCCCCGTGAAAGCTACACCCCTTGATATCAAGAAGGCCCACCCCAACTTTGATGACCCTGTCTCGCTGAAAATATGTCAGGAAGATCAGTCTATTGTACCATCTCCTGAAAGCGCAGAGGCACGGAAAGCTGCATTCTTGCTTTTGAAACATATCATCCAGGACAGCTCACTATCAGAGCCTAGCAACGGCGAGGAGATTGGCCGATCGAAGTTCTCAATTGTAGTTACTACTGTTGGTTCTTCTGGCTTAGGAGTTTGGACTGAATCGTCAGATATAGATTGTCTATGTGTTAGTTCGATTAGCGCGAACGTCTTCTTCGAGCTTATTATCCAGAGATTGAGGAACAGGATAGATCTAGGAGTGAAAATCATTCGAAGGGTCAAGCCAGCTTTTGGGACAATGTTGGAGCTTGAAATTAACGGGATCAAGTTCGATTTGCAATATTGTCCAGCGGCAGCTGTTGCGGAAAGGTATGTTTGATTTGTTTTGAAATGGCGGACTCGGTTTTGGCGCCCAGAAACTGATATAGGTGGGTTTGGCAGGTGGCTAGAAGTTCCTAATTTGCCTCAATCGAGCCCTTTATTTAACCTATCACTTATTCCTCGGATGAAACTCCAGCCTTACCGGGATCAGGCCTACCTTCAACGAACGATTCAGAATCCAGCGACATTCCGTTTACTACATCGTATCATCAAAGGGTGGGCCAAATACCGAGGAATTTACTCCTCGAGGTTTGGCTACCTTGGAGGAATTCATATTACTCTGATGTTGTCCAGGCTTATGAAGCTCCTCCCTCCTAACCCGGGTAGTGCTGCAGATATTCTTTGTACATTTTTCAATCATTATGGAAACTTCAACTGGGGGAAAGACGCTGTGTATGACCCGATCTTCCATGGGAAACCGCCTCGGAATTATAGACCCCCGCGAGAGGGTATGATTATATTCACTCTCCATACCCCTATTATCAATGTTGCGCGTTCCACTTCAATCCCCTCAATGAGGAAGATAGTTGATGAGATGAAACGCGCCGAGAATCTCATTTCAGAAGGGAATGCAAATTGGGCAGAACTTCTTGGGATTTACCCTAAAACCGGAAAGTCGGCCTTATCAAGTTCTGCCGATGAGTTCTTGAAATCATACAACAGCTATATCAAGATCAATGTGCAGTATTGGAGCCTATCATTGGCGAAGGGAAGTTCGCTAGTCGGCTGGGTGGAATCCAGATGCCTGGACCTCCTTGATGGTAAGCGCCCTGGATCAAGACAAGCCGTCTGGTCTTTATAGCATTCAACTGACAAATTGTCCCAAATCAATCAGATCTGTATCGAGAGTTTCCCGACATTCAGGCCAGAATCTGGCCTGCCAGATTTACACAGAACGAGGACCACGAAAATTCCACCCCGGCACAAGAGGAGCACGAATATCAAGGTTGCTACTTAATTGGTTTAAGGAAAGCAGATCATGCGACCGACCCAACACGCACGTTTAGTAAACTCGACCGCAAACTCGCGCAGGATACACTCCAAGCTTCAATGGATCAATTCGCAAGTAGTGTCCAGAGCAATAAGAAATACTTCAATCTCGCCTCAGCCTGGGTCGACGTTACACACGTCAAACAGGACAGCCTAGGGCCCCTGAAGCTCGACGACAGAAATTGGGGCATCTTCACCAATCAAGACTTCAACAGTGATGACTCCGACTCCGACTCCGACATAGGTTTCGGAAATTTCGATGACAACGAAGCAGACACAGAAGCTGACAGCATTCCATCCACGAGGAAGAAAGGCACCCACACATCGACCAGCAAACCGGTGTCAACGGCGAAGTTGCGCCCGGCCTCTGACATTCTGAACCGGCTCCGTTGGGACCCGTCATTTCACGGCGCGGAGTACATCATTGGCTATGAAGACCGATTTCTGGGAGCAAAGGAGATTCCGCTCGATCGGTGGAAGTCGGAGCAGACAGACGAGGAGTTTATTCCGCAGCATCGGATACTGTATTTCAAGCGGAAGGCTGATGGGAAGGTCGTGTGGGATCGCGAAACGAGAAGGGATGAGATTTTCGGGAGTGGGGCGGGCAAGGGTGATGAATGATGGATTGTTGGAGAAGACGATATGTGGGAATAAGGTCTTGTGCATGGATTGTGATCGGATGTGGGTAGAGGATGGAGGGATACCAGGGACTAATGACCATATAATGCCCGCTGATGGAATCGGTTTATATTTGTTCTTCATCAATATATATGTATTATTTTGAGGCATGTTCATGTCCTCATCTACGCATTCTAATAGGCACTTCTACGCTTTGTTCTACTTAACATCGAAGGTATGTAGCTATTTAGTCTCATTATCCGTATTTCCTTTTATTTCACAACCTGTCTATAGGATCTAGAGGAGCGAAAACGACACGGGAAAACGCCAGACATTAAACATGAACGCATGAAAGAATGATAAGACAAGGCCGAAGAGAGCAGATACAATATGGCGACCTGAACTCACATTCTGCTTGTGTTAATAAGAACACGCATCTATTATAAGCACCAGATAATAAAAGTACAACGTCGTGCTATATTAAGCTGTCCGAGCACGTTTGTGTGATTGGTTTCTCATCTTAGAGCTCCTTTTTCAGAAAGTGCTCTGGTTTATGGGTAGTCTCATAGTCGACATGGACATATGCCCGCTCCACATCGGGGAGGCTTTCAAGCTTCATCTGTAACTCTTCTGCGACATCATGGGTAGCCATAAGGGTCTCGTTGCGGTCCATCACGATGTCGACTTCAACAACTAGACGCGGCCCTGATGTGTAGGCGCGTACGGTGTCGATGGCTTGGATCATTGGGGAGTGGGTCATTGCTAAATTGAAGTAAAATTGTTAATGGAGAAGGACTAAGACTGACGCCAGTTGGGGTTGGGTGTATGGGTATCTGGGGAGTTTATAGGGGAGGCGGGAAAATAAAAGTAAAACAAAAACCGGGGAAATGGTGGTGAGAGGCTATTTCATACATATATATGTAATCAACTGCTGCATCTGCGTATCTGCAGTGACGCCAATCAGGAGTTGGAACTCAGAATAAGCAGTTCGAAGCCAGAGGATAGCTATTAGACAGGAGAGGATCAGAGCACCCGATGGGTCGATCCACCATCTGAGCTTACCGCCGCCCACCGAAGTCAAAATGCCGAGTCCATTGATAAGGAGGTCATTGCGGTGATCCTCCCACAGAATCCGGACTTGGGAATATTGGTTTCGGAGTGCCCAGCAGTACACGAACAGGGCGAACTTAGTTGAGAACGCAATACACACTGCGACAATGGGGGGTATGTGAAATCCCAGGGTCTCCTCAGTGTTCCCATCCGAAAGGCTCTTGGCGGAAAACGAAATCAAAATCAGTGATACGGATGTCATGAGGAAGCAGAAAAAGATATTTCCGGCCGTTTCAATCCGGGCTTTTCCAGCGGGGAACTTGCGTGCATCAACGCGTGTCACGGCCTTGTGGCTGATGAGCAGGGTCAGGTTGGACATCGGATCGAAAATCGAGTCAGCCATTGTTGTAAAGAGTGATAGAGATCCTGACGCAATAGCGGCGTAGAGTTGGAGGATTGCTAAGACGATGCTCGCCGCGAAACTACCATAGACGGCGATCTTGTACTTGAGCTGGTTCTGGGTGTTGTATTCCTTTGCGAGCCGCACATGTTCGTCGACTGGCTTTAACAGCTTTTTAATGTTCTCATTCTGGGACTTGTAAAAGCCTTGAAGCTTTTTTGAGGAACTCGTGACGCTTTTGTTTGAACCACCCTCTCGTTTGCGAGCTGTATTTGCCTTAATCTTGTCGATTTCGGCGTCAGACTTCAGCTTACTGGCTAGCTGGAAGGGGTCGTTTTCGAGAGTATAGCGAGGCGGGCGTTGATCTTCCTCGTCAGAAGGCTCTTGGGTTATCTGATAAGGCAGTGGTTCGACTCCAGAGGCCGTTGCATGCGCTTCCGACGCCAAGGGGGAAGTCGTCAACGTAGGTGTGTCTGAGCGGTGGTGAAGTTGGCTCGAGTGACGAGGATGGCTGGGAGATGAAGCACGGGTCTGATCTTCCATTTCTGCAACCTTTCTTAGATTCCAACCGGATGATTTTGCTTTTTCCCTGGGGTTGATTTCGGTTGGTGGGAGGCTTTTGACTGGAGAATAGTTAGTGGTCCTCGCTCAGAGAAGGATATCAGGTTGCTCTCAGGCCGAGTGTTCGAAAGGAGGACAGAACATTCGGATCGGTGGTCAAGTTACATAACAGGATCAAACCAACGTTGTTATTGGACGAGAAAGTCCGCCAAACATACAGACCTGGAGAACGTCAATGGCAAGTTGGCGGGGATTCCTGAGGATGGCGATGAAGCCAACATGAATTGGATTTGGGAGGCGGAGCCGCCAAGCCAGCCGATGCTGTCGTTTAAATATCGCCTCGAATCCAAGGTGTCGAACTTGCAAATCAATTTAGCATCCATGGTGTCCTAACTACTGGCCATGGTAATTGCTATTCTAGCTATTCTTCAGAAAGCGAAAGGGAAAAATAAAATAAAATAAGATAAACATTGTGAAGGTGAGGTTATGGTGCCGGTGCTTACCACGTGACCGCGCTGGTCAAGGTTATTTGCTTGCTACACGCCATCCACGGCCACTCGAATGAATCTATCAAATTCATCAACTAATCTCTTAATTAATTCTATATTTCCGTTTCTTCAGTTAACTATTTTTCCACCCTTTATATAACTTTGCTGGCTTTTTGGAAGGTTTATTGACATTTACTGAAACTACCGTTACAGCAGAACCCTGAAGCGCCTGGTATCAACTGCACCCATCACCATCTCCCTCCCCTGCCATGTCTGTAATTGGATGGCAAGTATGACTCGGTCACCGCAGACCTGCAGGACGACCTTCATAACAAGGCTGCCCCTCTCTCCCTTCTATCATGCCTTCTTCCCCAGCTCTACCGATATTTTCGGACCCCAAGCCTTTTGGCTCGATGCATGCGGTCCAAAACTCAGTAACTCGCAGTCAAAAAAGACAGAGGTGCGCGGAAAATTGTTTATCTGATCCCCCAACACCTGTGGGGCAGCATCGTGCCAAACAGCCTAGAGTCCTATCATCAAATCCCCCTGGTTGTTCTTGGGATCGTCTTTCAAAGGTGTGGCTTACTCGACGTGCCTTGAAGGAATTGGACCGGAGAACAGCAGGACATACACCACCTGCTGCTCCCCGCGAGCACTATCAACTAGAGGGGAGCCTGGACATCAACGAAGACTGGTGTCGATTAAAGCGCTTTGCAAGACACGGAGGCCCCGATCTCCGCAATCTAAGAGGCGTAAGTCTATACCAACTGAATATTGAACCCTAGCTCACCCCTTTCTCAGTATCCTGAACCATATTTGTATCAAGTGGCTCCAAATATGACCTCCAGCCGATCCCGTTCATCCAGCCGTAGATCGAGATCGAATTTGCCCAATCGGTCGCGTTTTAATGCAATACGCCAATCAACGCAGAGAACTTCTACTACTACAGAAAGGAAGTCTTCTGCTTATGATGCCAATTTCGAACAGGTCCTCATAGATCACGGGGCATATCCGGAGGAATACGATTACCCTGATGATCGTTTCCCGCTACCAAGCAATTTGGATGAAATTATCCAGAGACTTGCGCGACCAAGGCCATCACTGTCGCCTTCGCGCTTTTCCGAGACCGACTTTCGAAATTTTAAGCGCACTAACGCACATGCCTTAGGAGAGAAGAAAGTGATGAGCTCTGTGTTTCCTATTATCCGCGGGGATGCTGATATCCCTTATGAGGAGGATAAGTTATTCGGCAATCTGGAGCGATTTGCTGATGGGATTGTGAATGCGATGCCAGACTTCTATGATGGCGCTCATGCAGCACAACTTGACCGTCGAGTCCGTAGCGAGCTGAACAGTTATATTGTACCGTCTACACAGCATAATGCTCCAATATTGCCCAACTTTTTTGCTGAGGCCAAAGGTCCCGATGGCTCTACTGCCGTTGCCAAAAGACAAGCGCTCTATGACGGCACCCTTGGCGCTCGTGCGATGCTTCGACTCCAAGCATATGGGAAGGAGCTTGCATATGATGGTAATGCCTATGTCGTTACCTCGACTTACCAGGACGGGACTCTCAAACTGTTCACGACTCATCCAACGGCATCCAACGACCCAGGGAGAGATACAGATTATCACATGACTCAGCTCAGGTCCTTTTCCTTGACTGATACTGCAGAGACCTTCCGGCAAGGAGCCAGTGCTTTCAGAAATGCTCGAGACTGGGCAAAGGAACAGCGAGATTATGGTATTGCAAACGCCAATGGCACTGTCGCTGATATTCGCGTGGACATGTCCTTCGAAACGTCAAGTCAGAGTTTGGTCTCTCATTCTGCCCATGCAACACGCGATTCCGAGACATCAGCTGATGAGATTGCCTCTGCTAACGTCACAAGAATGGGTCGTTCCGCCGGGAAGAGAACGCTTTCTCCATCCAGAAGAAGGGAAGATCCAGAGAGTCGTGACAGATCTAGCCGGAGATCTCGTGTTCACAGAGCTTAGACTTGACAATGCCTGCTGCTCGATGGAATGCGGTGGGTGGCGAAGAATAATTATCATACGAATTAGTAATAAGCAAACCGAAGCAAAAATCTCGTATTCAGAATTTTAATGATGCACGGAGATTCGAGTGGACCGCGTTTGACGGAGGTTACGGACCTCCGACGGGCGGCAGTGTCGGATGAAGGTGGTTATGCGGGCGGGGTATTTAAACGCGATTGCGCGCCAGGCATGTAACGCAGTACAGGACTTTATTGTTGTTAGTACGGAGTAGAAGATTGACGATTCTCATGACAACCTCTCTTTAGTATTCTTATTCTTATTCATTATTGTTGTTATATAGCCGAGCTGAGCCTCCGTGTTAGTACATAGAAACTGGCAAAAGCGGCTTTACCTCAAACCAACCGCAACCACAATTGAGGGGAAATTCTCTCTTTTTACATCCTTGGCTTCTGTACAACAAATCAATCACCCCTTCCTTACCTGCATTGTCTCCAACCTACAAGGCTACAAGGCTCCCTTTAAACCCATCAAGAACAAAACCAGATTCCCTCCCCCCCCCTTCCCCACAAAGGAAAAATGGACCCCAACACGCCTCTGCCCCCCTCAATCCGCTCCCTCCACCAACCCGATCCCCTCAAGCCTGAAATAACCCTAAGAACCACAGCCCCACCCGCCCTCGACCGCTCCTCCTCAACCGAACACCTGATCCGCGTGCACGCCACCTCCCCCTGCGCCGGCGAACTGACCTGGCCCGCCTGGAACCCGCACCTGTTTTCCGCCGAGATCGTCCCCTGCTACGACCTGTCCGGCACCGTCGTCCAAGCGCCGGCCAACTCGCCGTTCCCGCCCGGCACGCCCGTCTGGGGCCGCACGAACGTCAAGCGACCCGGCAACGCGCGCGAGTACACCATTGCGCCGACGGAGGAGCTCGCGCGGCGGCCGGCGAACGTCGATGCGATATCGGCGGCGAGCGTGCCGTTGAGTGCGGAGACGGCGGTGCAGGCGCTGTTTATACGCGGGGGGTTAGCGGGGCTGGGGGAAGGGGAGACGGGGAGGGAGCGGAATCGGGGGAAGAAGGTGCTGGTGACGGCTGCGTCGGGCGGAGTTGGGGTTTGGCTGTTGCAGTTGGCGAGGGAGGCCGGGGTGGGTGAGATTGTGGCTGTTTGTGGGTCCGGGAATGTGGATTTTGTGAGGGAGTTGGGGGCGACGGAGGTTATTGACTATACGAAATCGAGTGTGGGGGAGTGGGCGGGGAGGTTAGGGCCCGGCGGGAAGGTGGATTTGGTGGTTGATTGTAAAGGCGGCGAGTCGCTAGGGCAATGCTGGAGTGCTGTGAAGGACGGCGGGGTGCTTTTGTCTATTTGTGAGCCACCGGAAGGGCGGAAGCCGGAAGGGTGCATGGTGGAGGATGTCCGAAATGAGTTTTTCATTATGGAGCCAAGGGGGGATGATTTGTTGCATGTTGGGAGGCTGTTTGATGAGGGAAAGGTGAAGGCTGTTGTGGACAGTGTTTGGAAGCTGGAGGAGTATAAACAGGCGTTTGAGCACCTGGATAAGGGGCATTCGAGGGGCAAAATCCTTCTTACGCTGTGATGCGGATACTGGCTATTTGAGTTCGCATTTATAATAGCACCGCATGTTCTTTTCTCAGCTATATGTTGTCATCCCCTCAATTTGGATATTGATGAAATTGGATGTGATGATAATCCGGGATTTTTGATCTAGCGATGTGTTCTCCCTTGGAAATCCCGCATCTCACATCTCGCATGTCGTCATCGTCCATGATTCAATCCTGTGAGTTGCGCCCATGAGGCTGTGCAATCCACAGTCGTTTGCCACATCAGCATTTCCCGTTGCGACGAGGCGCCTGGTTGAGCTGCAGGTTATTGGATATTGAAAATTAAAGTGTATGCACCTAAATTGGCAGATAGTTTAGTCGAACAGTTAAATCCTGCTCCCTCCCATATGGAAAACCAACGATGATGATAAAGAAAAATAAAAACTAAGACACAATAGCGAACCACCATCACCATCAGCTGGACTGACTCGCTGTTGGGGTTACAGGAAATTCCACAAGGGCGACAATCTGATCCAGGTCAAAATACACAACGAGTTCTCATACGGGGTCATCTGATTGTCCAAAGCTGTGGAAGCCGCGAGTGCCCACGTAACTATCCCGCTTTGCGCTGTCCGGTTGGATGAAGTTTGGTCCAGTTCGCTCACTGGTTTGATTGAACGCGCGTCAGCATCTTGCTTCATATATCTATATGCTTTAGATATACGATGGCGGGGCCGTCGGATTTCGTTCAATGGTTTCATTGGCAGATTGATTGGTTCGTTGTTTCGTTGGACGTCTATCCAGAAGGTTTCGTTTGCTCATCTCGGGGAAGGAGCTGGATGTGCAGGATTATCCGCCGAGACGAGAACAGGCTATCCGAAAGGGAATGCAGGAAGGATTTGAGGCCACATGTCAGACATATCGGAATGCGACATCTTGTCGTGTATGCTAAACCATTCCACGCGGTCGAATATATAGGAACTTGCGGCTGCTTTGAGGTGGGGCGAACCGTTTTGAAACGCCCTGAAGATTTGTCAAGTTGGTTCCAGGTTCCAGGGCTGGAAGAAAACGGTAGGAACTCTATATCTCCGTGTGCCTGTATTCTCCTGTTGAAGTCGCGGGAGTTGATAGATTCCGTACATGGCCTGTCAATGTGCGTGGGAGGATATCGAGAACCAAGGAAACGCTGGCTATCTCCAACTGTGCTATTATCTGGTGCATAAACAATACTAACATACTAGTACTGAACACCCATACACAATATATACATATATATATATATATATATATAGTAACTTGGTTAGCTGGTGAACCTTGGAACCTCTGCCCCTTTGGCCTGGGCGGGGACGAACTTCAACGAATAAACAACGTCCAGAGAGCAAACTTACCAGTAAACCTACCAGAATCCTGTGGCGCCATGGAACACTGACAATGTCGAAAGTTCGTTGACTTGATAGTAATATCTTATGGAAGGGAGAGCTTTGATGCTGCAGCAGAATTGACGAGCACCAGCACCAGCAACAGGATGCGGGCCTGACGATGCAGGAGAGAGTCGGCAGGCCATGGTCGTGAAGGCATATATATGTAGTTTCTATACAACTTATCTATCGCCAAGTCGCTCGATCAAATACGACTCTCCAGATTCCAAAATACCACTCCTGGGCGGCGTGGCGCAGACAGACCTCGCTGCTCGACTCCAGTCGCACACTCCGTACATATACTACTCTCCGGCCTCCGCTCGTTGAAACAGGCGGCGTCAGCTCGCTCATCCAACCTCATCCAACCCTCAGATTCAATATATATATTCTCGGATCAAGCAGAACATTTCTTTCTCTCTTTTTTCATCGCTCACTAGCTCGCTCTCTCCGTTAAATAACGCATCTATTTATATATATTATAACAAGATAAATCCCCGTTCGCCCACCGGCCCCTCGTCAGCCCTCATTTCCGCCAGTGTCGCGACAGCCCAACCGCGCTACATCTGCGGCCCCTGGTTGCCCTGGTGTGTCGCTGACGGCCTCGTCTGCACGTCGTCGACCGACCTCCACAGTACATCCTCTGCCTCTCTGCCTCCGTCTGACTGGTGCCCGTCGTCGCTCTCGTTAATTCGTCCGTTACTCGTCTTCTGGCTACATAACTCATCGCCAGAAAGGTTCCGCGAACCCAGCATCACCATCAGCCATGAAGCGGTTTGTGGGCTCTATAAATAAACATACTTGTGAGTCCACCTACATCCTGCGCACACCTCCCATCCATCTCTGGAGACAAATCTTTATCTGGCACATCATCTAGTCGGCCAGAGTTCATATTCACCATGAGATCCACACTGACGCCTTTGCAACTGCTTTTTCGTTCAGCTCAATCCGCGTTTCGCGCTTCCTCCCACCCACCAGACTCTCCAGAAGCTATCATATTGGTTGAGCTTGTACGTACTCTATTGTCAAAAACCAAAATACAAAATAAGAGAAACATCCACTAATAATAATAATAATAATAATAATAATAATAATACGACAGACTTCCTTCTGCGAATCCGGAGGCCCAAACAATACAGTATGCGGACGTCCCTTCCCCTCCCCCCTTTAAATTGTCCCCACTCCCTTTTGTCACCTCCAGCCATTTCTTATCGATTGCTTTGCCTCCGCGCGGCTAACAACCCTATTCCTCGTATTTTTTCTTCCACACCAATTAGGGAGATGAATACCTACACTTACCCGCCATCGTCGAAGCGGCGGAATCAAGCCCTGCTGCGGCGAAGGCCGCTGCGGACACTATCAGCCGAGTACTTTCCAACCCAGCTAGCAAAAAGGGCTACAAGCAGTACAATGCCATCATGCTCATCCGCATCCTGTCTGACAACCCCGGCACGACCTTCACGCGCAACTTCGATAGCAAATTCGTATCGATAGCTAAAAATTTGTTACGCGAAGGGCGGGATATGAGCGTACAGCAGATCCTGCGAGAGACGCTTGAGTTTCTCGCTGTACAAAAAAGTCATGACACGAATGTGGCACCGCTGGTGGAAATGTGGAAGAAGGAGAAGCTGAAGTTTGAGAAGGCTATGGGTGTTAGCGCTGTAAGGATATAAATTTCTCCCGCACTTTTTTCCCTCTCCCCGCCTTCCTCGGGGCCCCAATGCAGAAATTACAACGAATTGCACCATTGGTACTAATGGCGAGTTAATAGGGACCATGGGTTCAGCCACTTATTCCGGGACAACGGGATGATTACTTTGCGCGCTCGCATCGCTCTAGCGGCCTACCCACACCCGAAGAGCTCTCCGCCAGGATAACAGAAGCAAACATCTCCGCGTCTTTGCTTCTCCAGTTCGTGCAGTCGACGCCAACAGCGGAATTCTACTCGAATGACCTCCTAAAGGAATTCTCCGCACGGTGCCAAGCTGCCGCCAAATCTATCCAGGGATACATGAACGCGACGAATCCCTCGCCGGACGAAGATACGATGCTCACTCTAATAGAGACAAACGATAGACTCTCCGCCGCGTTCTCGAAATACCAGCGTGCTGCGGTCGTTGCCAGAAGGAACGCCAGTAGAACAGATTCTCAAGAAGCGGTTCCCCCTGCTTTGCCACCGTTGGCAGCACCACAACAGCAGCCTCTTTATCAGGCCGGGCAGGCTCTACAGAACTTCGAAGTTCCGAGCGCGGCTAAGCGCTCCGTCCCTCTCCTCTCCATCCCGCGCAAAGCGTTGAGCAAATTCCGTGGAGACAAGCCGCAGCAGCCAGGAGACCACCAAGACCCACCGCACCAACAACACCCTGCCCATCCCCCACGAACTGCCTCGGAAAACACCAACCACTCAAACCCAAACCCGAACCCGACCCCGACCTCGACCTCGACTTCGCAAACCCCACCCCTCCAATCCGCTGTCTCCCCACTAGCTACCACCCCACCCTCATTCCCCCTCTCAAATAACCAAAACCGGAATAACAACCTGACCTCCCCCTCCCGCACCACAGCCCTAACCAGTCACGCACTCCACAACAGCAACGACGAATTCACCTCCTCTTCCTACCAGTACAACTCCAGCGAATTCCAGGTCGAGAACCCCTTCGCGGATACATACAGCACGCCTTTCCCCGACGATAATGCCAATAGCAATCATTCTACAGCGACCACAACGACGACGTTGGCCAGACACCGCGGTCCAGCTGCCGGTCCAGCTGCGGATGGAAATACAGATGAAGATACCACACCAATGACGAGTAGCACGTACTATCCTGACGCGCGGAATGTGATGGTTGATGGGAATATGCCAGGAGCGGCGATTGAGACGGGGACTGGGGGTCGGGGCTTGGGGGGTTAAGGGAGGCGGGAGGCGGGAGAGACAGAGAAGCTTACAAGGGCGGTGTGGGGAGGTGAGAAGGCGAGGTGAGAAAGGGAGATGGAAAATGGGCGGACGGAGATTAAAGGCGGAGGGTTGGAGGTTGAAAAGCTGGATTGTATAGTTGGTGGTAGCCGTCGAATCTGGAATGAAGGTATATCAAATGACGGACGATGGATGATGGATGGAAATGGTCTTTGTTTTTTTTTTCCCCTTATCCTAATGACGAATCGCACCCGCTTCTGTTTGCAATCGCTTTTTGTTTTTCTTTGCGCTGCTTTTATATTATATATCCTCTATCGCCTTGTCTGTTCATGGTTTGCCTTGTGCTGTTAGCCTTCTGCTTTTGGGCCTTTTTCTTTCTTTTTAATTTTTTAATTTTTTAATTTTTTAATTTTTTTTTCTTTTTTAACATTACCTTTTATTTATTGGATCTCTGTACTTCGTCCGGGTGTCATGTACTGTAGAGCACTGCGAGAGCTGGCTTTTGTATTTTGCCCTTACGATGTGATTCAAATCAAGATTGTGTTGGTCTTTTGTTGTACACGATTTTTATTCTTCTCTTTTTCTTCATACCTTACATACTCAAGGTGACTTTGGATCATCTTTCTTTATCACTTTTGCGCAAGTTGAAAAACCGCTCTTGACGATAGGCAAATGCTAAACAATTTTTTAATTTCCTTTACCTCTATCTTTCTTCTTATTCTAAGGTTGTTGGTCCATCTGTTGTGTCTAGGTGTCTATTTTTTGAACATACTATATCAATAAATATATATATGGATATAGATGTTAGTTATACACGTTCTTACGGACCTTCTCCCCCTCTCCCAGGTATGGAGACTTAAAGAATCATTGTGCAGTGTACTAATTTTTTGATGATAACTATTTGCTTATCTCCCCGAGGGTATCATCCCTCCTCATTTTTTCTTTTTATATATTTTATTCTGTTCTATTCTATTTTTTTTTTAATGCCCTTTCTTTCCTCTTCCCCCCTACAGCTCGCCCGAACCTCTTCAAATCCTGCTATTCTATACATAGGCCATGCCGTTTCAGCAAGTTTCTATTTAAATGTGGTATGTAAAACAATATCTCTCCACTTCTTAAATCTTCTTCCTCCCCCGCCCCACCAGAGAAGTAGCAGCCCGGGAACGGAGAGAAATGGTATATGTATAGCAAAGGAGTCAAAGCCAAAGGAGAAGCCAATTCCTGTAGTTCTAAAATATGTACTTAAAAATTTATGCTGTATCTATGTGCAGGTATATGCTATGCTATGTCATGTATCCCATGTAAAATGTATGTACGCACGTGAAAGGGAATTTGTTTTTTTTAGAAAAAAAAAAATAAAAAAGAAATAAAAACGGGGGAGGCGAGAAAACCTCCAAGGAAGAGTGGTAGAGAGGAGGAACCGAGGTATGTGCAGCATGGCGTGACAGAAAATATGGCACACAAAATATAGGAAGAAAAGGGAAAAAGGAAATTAAAGAAAATAGCCAGAAATGGAATATTTGAGAGGAGAAGAGATGGGAAAATGGAAATGGAAGAGAAACCTTGGAAGATTAAAAAAGAAAAAGGAAATTGAAATCGAAAAGAAACGAAAATTGATGAGATGGTTGCATACAAGGTGCTGGCTAGTTGAGTGGACGAAATGTTGGCGGGAATTTGTGCAGGGCAATGAGAGAGAGGGAGAGGATTGAAGGTCAAAGGAGGTTTGAATACCTTCGAAAGTCATCAAGTAATATGTACGCATTACATGGAAACCTTCTGGGGAAGGATGGATAATGACATGATCGAACGTCCACAAGGGAGAGAAAAGAACCGGAGAGAGGAAAACGGAATGAAAGGTAGGACAGTTAATGCTCCTGTGCCCTAGCATGAAAAAAAAAAAAAAAAAAAAAAAAAAAAACAAGAGAAAAGAAACACCCTCTATCAAACAAGTAAATGGACACAATACAAAGAGTATTTTGGGATGTTGATGGATGTTGTATGTTGGATGTCCTCCCCAGATCCTCCTCAAGTTATATATGTGAATGGATGGAATCACCAGGTAAAAGCCTCCTCAACAAAATCAATCACAGGCCCGCTGCCTACTCGCTTCCGAACAGCCGCGCGCACCTCGTCCGCAAACGCTCCAGGCCCACACACAGACACCGCCGTCGCACCCACATGTTTCTCCATGGCTTCGTCAATGATGACATCTGGTCGACACCGGCCCTCGAACATCAGCAGCGTCCCACTCGGACTCCGGATGTCCTTATGGCTCCGCGGCTTGCTGATAAAGAGCTTCGTCACTAGCATTTCCCGCCTCTTGGGCAGCTGGAGGATATAGTCCATGAACCCGCTCACCCACGTGAGCTGTTCGGTTGTCCGCACTGACCAGATTAGATGGATGCGACGCGTTGCGATGGTGCCGGCATCTGCACTTTCTAGCAGTTCGCGTACTTGCATCATATGGTGGGTTATGCCTGCGCCGCCTGAGAAGAGCACGACGGTGCCGTAGCTCCCGAAGAATGTGGATGAGTGAGACCTGTAGGGTCCCTCTATGAAGCCAGTGGTGAAAAATGTGTTATCGGGTGAAGCCAGGGCCTTCTCGTAGAGCTTCCGCGTCATCCCTGTGCGGGCGGCCATGACTAGGGTGACGTTTGTTGGTTTTGAACTGTAATTCGTAGCGTTGTCGATGTCGGACTCGTGTTTTTGAAAGGATGGGAGCTTTTGTGGCGACGTGCGACTTGAACTGGCTAGTGGCCTGGGGTATTTGCCGTTCTCTGTCCAAGCGACGGAAAAGGGATGCGACATCCAGAGGGAGATTCGGGGTAGGTAAGCGTAGACGTGGCTGCCGGGGTGTATATGGGTGTTTCGTGGGAGAAAGAATGTTACACGACTGGCCTCTCCAGGAAGTGCCTCGACCATGACCCGAGTAATTCCATGGCGGTGGGCAATATTCAGGTAAATCAGCCGGAGGAAGCGAAGGGATCTCTCCGTTATCCAGAAGGCCATAATGCACTTTAACCATGGTAGCTGGGGCAGCTGATCAATAGAAAGATGCATATAAATTCCTCCAATAGCCAGAAAAACTAACAGAATATGTATGTGCAAGAAAGTTTCGTAGACGCATGACGTATCGGGGATGGCGAGTGTAGTAGCAATAATACCATGGCTATTGTCCCGACCATGCCTTCTGTGAAAATCGTACAGATGTCAAGTCATTCATTGTTTTTGACCATC